>NW_008330926.1:29520-65402 GCF_000622305.1 Nannospalax galili
ATAGGCTGCCTATAATCCCTGCACTCAGGAGTAGAGGCAGGAAGATTACTGCATGTTCAAGGCCAGCCTGATTTAATACATAGCAAGACCCTATATCAACAAAAGGGAGGAGGAAGGAAGGAAGGAGGGAGGGAGGGAGGGAGGAGGAAGGAAGAAAGAAAAAGAAAGAAAGAACACGAAGTTGTCAGAAAAAAGTGATGGGGAGATGTGGGAGGAGTTGGAGGGGAGGAGGTGGGCATGGATTTGATGAAAACACCTTACATACATGTATGAAATTCTCAATAAAGTTTTTTTAAAAGTTAAAAAATGTTGCCAAATTTTATCATAGACATTAAAAATGCTCATACATTTTATTTAATAAATTATCAGGACTACCTGTGAAGAGAATAATCTTAGCTGCAAGGAAATAATCTCTGGGATGGGGGTAGTACCCTAATACCATTTATAATAGAGATAATTGGAAATAAGCTAAATATTGAATAACAGAGCATTAATATTACAGTACTGTTATGCTGCATGGGATATTTTATATTCATGAATAATGGTATTTGCAAAAAAATTTTAGAATATTTTACTTGTTATTTTTATTTTATGTGCATGAGTGATATGCCTGCATGTACGTAAGTACATCCGTGTCGTGCAATGACCGCAGAGGACAGAAGAGGCCATCAGATCCCCTGGAACTGGAGTTATGGACAGTTGTTAGCTGCCATGTGGGTGCTGGGATTCAAACCCAGGTTTTCTGCAAGAACAGTCAGTGTTCTTAACCCCTGAGCCATCTCTCCAGCCCCGCAAAGAAATTTTAATTACTTGTGAAATACTTATATAATTACATTATATGAAAGAAAAGTGCAGAATTGTGGTATATAACTCTGTAGAAAATATGCATAGAAAAAGATTAGTGAAGCTGGGTATGTTGGTGTCTTATTACTCAGGAAACAGGCAGGAGGATCAAGATTATTTGAAGTCAGTCAGGGCTATATTACAAGTTCTAGGCGAACCTGGGCAAGACCGTGATTGAAATAAAAAACAGTGAGGACTACAAAAATACTGAGTTGACTTTGTGACACTATAGCAGTTTAAAGAGTAAGGAGGCAAGTGTTATTTTTGCTTGCAGCTTTGGGGGTTCAGGCTGCTTGGCTGGCCCCATGGCTCTGGGCTTGTGGCAAGGGAGCTCGTCATGGTAGCAGCATATGGCAGGGAAAGCCATTCTGTTGAATAGGGAAGAAGGAATGAGGGATGGACTGAGTGCCGACACCTCTTCAAGCATGTGACCATAATGACCCAACTTCCTTCTACTGTACCCCTCCTCTTTAAGATTTCGTGACCCTCAGCAGTGCCATGGGCTGAAGGACCAAGCCTTCCACACATGGACTTGAACTTGTGATCATTCTGCTCAGCCTCCTGAATTCTGGGATTACAGGTTATACCACTGTTCCTGGATGGGTAGAGAAATTAATGCTTCATTTTTCCTGTTATACTTTTCTATTTTATTATAAATGTTCTGTTACAAATGATAGAAACTTATATCCAATTAGCTTGGACAGAGAGGAATTTATTGCTTAAGAAATAAGAAATTATAGGGCTATATCACAGGACAATCTAGATCCAAGAGCTATTGATTAACATGATCACTGATCTGTTTTCCTAGTTCATCTTATCTCTGTTTCTTTTGTATATAATATATTATCTATGATATATTTAAAATATATATTGTTTATATTAGCTGCAGATGACTGAGAAGGCTCTGAAAAGATTTTAGTTTCTATGTATCATTCCTTTTTTATGTTTCTTAATTTTTGACAATTTCACACATGTATAGCATGAAATACCATACCTACTATTCATTTTCTTCCTCCAATTCACCCCACACCCCCTAATATGCCCCTTCCCAACTTTGATAACCCACTAAGTCCAGTTAGTGCTCTCCATATATACATGTATGTGAGCCATCCACTGGAGCATGGGAAACCTATCAACGGCCACATCCTCAATAAAGAATAATTCTCCCTCTTCCAGCAACTGTCCCCTGCTGGAAATTTGGCTGGCTTGTACAGGTAGCCACAGCTGCTGTGAGTTCATGGTTGTGATGGCCACACCACGTCCAGATGACAGCATGTCACAGCTCTCCTCCCCATCCTCCAGTGCTTACATTCTTTTTGCTTCTGCTTCCTTGAAGTTTCTTGATGTGATTAATATAGAGGTCCCATTTAGGGCTTCACACTCATTTCTTATTTTCAGCACTTTGACCAATTATATATCTTTCCATTGTTGTCAACTGCAAAAAGAAGGTTCTCTGACCAAGGCTGGGAGCAGCCCAGGTCTATGGATATAAACATAAACATTTAGATGACAATTTGACAGCATGACCATTTAGCAAAATAACAATAGCAGGTTTTACCCTAGGGTCTATGACTTTTGACCAGTTCCAGTACCAGGCATGACATTCTATCCTGTAAAGCAGGCCTCAAATCCAATCAGAAGGCGATTAGTAACATCCTAACAGTTGTATACATCTTGCCCAGCAGCTTGGTATTTCAACATGCAGCGTCCAGCACTGGGTAAGACCATTGATGTCTTTTCTCCTCCAGCAGCCTTCACAGCACGTTCTGGCACTATAAAAGCTATGAAAGCTAGTAAGCAGGGAGGAAGTTTCCTGATGGGTTTGAGATTAATTTCTCTTTGAACTTCAGCCCATGTGTGTGGTGTCTTCAGCAACAGGGTCTCACCATGTAGTTATGGTGATTAACCAAGGGCAATGTTAATAACCTGTGTTTTTTGGAGGCCTCTGTGGCCTTTCTGACCACTAACTCATAGGGAGATGATAGCCCATGTCTGTTACTGGGATTTTCATTTAATAACCCCTGTCTTCTGGAGTGGCATTGTCCACCCATGCATGGTAATTCTGTTCAAAATATTTTTTAGAGTTGTATCATGAAATTATCTAACTAGTGGGTTTCCATAAAGCTTTTTCATAGATTTTTAGTTTTGGTTAACCCACCCACTACCCCCATCTCCCTGAGTCCTCCACCCCCATCCTCACACCCTTTGTATCAATATCATCTCCTTTCATTTCACATGTGTTCTGCTAGCCTTTCATTTCTTAAAAAATATTTTATTATTTTTATTTTATGTGTATGAGTGTATTGCCTGTATGTGTACAAGTGCACCCGTGTCATGCAGTGCCTACAGAAGTCAGAAGAAGGGGTCAAATCCCCTGAAACTGGAGCTACAGATGGTTTTTTACCACCATGTATGTGCTGGGAATCGAACCCAGGTCCTCTGCAAGAGCAGTCAGTGCTCTTAACCCCTGAGCCATCTCTTCAGCCCTGTTCCTTTTATGTCAGGTTGGCTTTCATATGGCTTTTCATACCCTCTTCCTTTGGGTTAGTCCTCCCTTCACCTTCTGATTTCCTCCACGCTCCCATGCCCCTCCCTGCTTAAGCTTTTCTGTCCCCAGTACCCCACCTCACTACTGTTGTTTTACGTATACTCTACTATCTTCCCTCCCGTAACATGTCTCCCCCCAAAAGACCCCTTTTGAATTTCCTGCTCCAAGTTAAACACACAAAGCAAAGATTTGAAGCTAGATCTGTGTTTGAGAGAGAACATACAGTGTTTGTCTTTCTGGGTAAAGTGAGTTACCTTACTCAAATTTTTCCAGTTCTATCTATTTACCTACAGCCTTTAGCTTTCTTTACAGCTGAGTAATATTCCTTTGTGTATATGTACCACATTTTCCTTATTCATTCATCTGTTGAATGGACATCTAGGTTGATTCCATGTCCTAGTTATTATTACTAGAACAACCATGAGCACGGGTGTGCAAGTGTTCCTATAGTAGGATATAAACTTCATCAGGAGTGTGCCCAGGAGCAGTATAACTGGGTCATATGGCATTTTATTTCTAGTTGGGTTTTTTTTTCTCTTTTGAAAAACCTCTGCACTGATTTCCAATGTGACTTCACTAGTCTACACTCTCACCAACAGCCACAGTCCCACTCATGGTTCCCCTTTCACCACATCCATGACAGCATTTGTATTCCTAATGATGGTCGTGCTGAGTGGTGAGATGGAGCTTAAAGTAGTTCCAATTGTATTTCTCTAGTGGCTAAGGATGTTGAGTACTTTCTAAAATATTTCCAAGCCATTTCCATAGCCCATTTATAAAAGGTTTATTTTAGTGTGGTGTGTGTGTGTGTGTGTGTGTGTGTGTGTGTGTGCATACATGCACATGGGTGTCCTTGGAGGTCAGAAGAGGGTATCAGATCCCCTGAGCTGGAGTAACAGGCAGTGGTGAACTGTCCTATGGGGGCTCTAAGAACTGAATTCTGGTCCTCCATAAGGGCAGCAAGTGCTCTTAACCATCGAGTCACCTCTCCAGTTTAGCCCATTTTTAATTGGGTTGCTTATTTTTCTTAATGTTTAGTTTTTTGAGTTCTTCGTATATTCTAGACACTAACACTCTGTTGGATAAATAACTGGTGTGCTGGATAGCTTTAGTGTCAACTTGACTCACCTGGGTTGAGGAAGCCTCAGTTGGGGAATTGCCTTCATTGGACTGGCCTGTGGCCATGTCCATGGGGCATCTTCTTGATTGTTGAGTGATGTGGGAGGGCCCAGCTCATTGGGCCTGCGTTGGATAAGAGAGCAAGCTGAGCAGGGGCCAGGGGAGCAAGCCAGTAAGCAGAGTTCCTCTATGGTCTGTGTTCCAGCTCCTGCCTCCAGGTTCCTGCCCTGAGCTCCTATTGTGGGCTCCCTGATGAACTGTGACCTGGGAGATGCGAGCTAAATAAACCGTTTCCAAGTTGGTAGTGGTCAGAGTGTTTTGTCACAGCAATAAAGAAACAAGCTAAGACTGCTGGCAAAGGTTTTCTCCCACTCTATGGGCCCCCTATTGATCACTTCATAGTTTCTTTTTCTGTAAAGAAGTTTTTTAGTTTCATGGATCACCAAACATCCCATGTTCATGTAATGGAAGAACTGATATTGTGAAAATGACCACCCTACCAAAAGCAATCTACAGATGCAACGCAATCCCAGTAAAAATGCTTTTCTTCTACTTCCACTTTCCGGCCCAGCCAGGATGACTGCCAGTCTCTGCCCTTACCTTAGTGCTGTGCGGGCCACACTGCAGGCTGCCCTCTGCCTAGAGAGCTTCTCCTCCCAGGTCGACAACTGACACAACAAGCCAGAGGTGGAAGTCAGGAGTAGCAAAGAGCTCCTATTGCAACCTATTACCATCAGCAGGGATGAGAAGGAAAAGGTGCTAAGTGAGGGCTCCATCAATTCTGTGTGGGTCAGCATTGCTGTGAAACAGGCTGATGAGATCCAGAAGATTTTATGCCATAAGTTTATGCGCTTCATGATGATGCGAGCAGAGAATTTCTTTATCCTTCGAAGGAAACCAGTGGAGGGGTATGACATCAGCTTTCTGATCACCAACTTCCACACAGAGCAGATATACAAACACAAGTTGGTGGACTTTGTGATCCAGTTCATGGAGGAGATTGACAAGATCAGTGAGATGAAGCTGTCAGTCAACGCCTAAGCCCGCATTGTGGTTGAAAAATTCCTCAAGAATTTTTAATCCATCTGGCTGGATCTCGTGGCCTTCCCCCTCAGCCTCCCCTGTGTCTCTGTGTCTGCTAAGGTGTCTTGGAGTCACTCCCCAGAGCGGCAGCAGAAGCAGCAGCAGCAGCTGGGAGCGGGGTCCGGTGGGTATTGACTATGGGAGTGGGGTGTGGTGTGCTTGCTAACTGGGCAAGAAAGCAGCAGTGGACCTGCCCCAAGGTCACATGTGCCTGGTCAGGCTGGCTTCTGATGTTCAGTCCCCTGGGCTGGGACAGATTTTTTTTAACATCTTGAAACTTAAACTCTGTGCTTGTAGGAGACTGTAACCTTTTTTTCTTTTCCTTTCTTTTTTTTAAACAAACAACCTCCATCTCCAGTGACTGGTCCCAGTGATTGTACCTTATTGGTTGCTGTGGGTCTGGGCGGGCCTGGAGCCAGAAGGTGACTATTTTTCCTGTGCCACCCCAGGTGGGGAGAGAGAGGCTTCAGACTCATTTCTCTTCCTTGCTGTCATATTTGCAGTCCTCCTTAGGCCCAGTAGAGGTGGTGGGGACCCTTTACTAGCTTTCTGAGCTCTTCCTGAAGATGGCCACCCAGCAGTAGTTGGGAACAAGGGCTGAATCCATGATTGCCAGCTGGGCCTAGGAGCTAAGGCCCCAGAACCAGGCATCTTCTGGCTACAGGGGTCACCTGGTGCCCTCCCTGCCTCCCCAGCTGATAGGTACCACATCTTAACTACTCTGGGTATAGTGCCTGTGCTGCAGGTGGAGAGGTGAGTCTTCCGGAGCACCCAGCTGGGCCTTGCCTACTCTGGCTCCTTTGCTCCCATGCTCATTGTCTCTGATTCCCGTGGATCCTCCCTTCCCCTAATTAAAGTCTCTTCTTGCCCCTTTGGGGCTGGATGAAAAAAAAAAAACCTGCTATTCTTCACAGATGTAGAAAAAAACAATCCAAAAATTTATATGAAGGCACAAAAGACAAGAATAGCTAAGGCAATCCTGAGCAAAGAGAATACTGTGGGAGTTATTGCAATGCCTGATTTCAAATCATATTATAGAGTCATCATAATGAAAGTAGCATGGCACTAACATGAAACAGATAGAGATCAGTGGCCTAGAACCGAGGACCCAGGTATAAGTCCATAGCAGCTACAGCTACTTGATTCTTAACTAAGATGCCAAAAATATACTCTGGAAAAAGACACCATCCTTAACAAATGGTTCTGGGACAACTGGATTTCAACCTGCAGAAGAATGAAAATAGATCCTTATCTCTCACCATGCACAAAACTATTCCAAATGGATAAATGACCTTAGCATATGACCTGATAACCTGAAACTGCTAGGAAAAAAAAGGATGAAACACACTTCAATTTATAGGCACAGGTGAAGGTTTTCTGAGTAAGACTCCCTTAGCACCAGAAATAAGACCAACAATGAAAACAAACAGGTTCTCGTAAACTCTCCGTATCATTCTTAACACACTATATGTCATAGCTAAATAATTTTGGTCTCTTGGTGTCTTTGTACAGACCCCACATGGTGGGTAGCTGGTCCTGATTAGAATTCATGCCCGTTTTGATTTAATAGGCACATAGCCACACTGTTGTTAATAGTGGGGAGCACGGGAGATCATCTTCAGAGTTTGTCTGCCTGAATCACATGAAAGAGTGCTTTCAGTATATGGAGAAACCCAGGGATGGTCAGAAAAAGTACAATAACATTCACAACAAATGGTAGTACTTAGACTGATTGAAAAAATAAACTTGACTTTTATGAGCAAACTACTACCCCACACTCATCTTCCACCACATCCTGTGTTATTCAGAGGTGACTGGCACGTGTATTTAATTTCTTGTGGCAAGGCTCAAAAAATTGAAACAACTAATTTAATTTCTAACAAAAGCAGCTAATTCTTATGGCTAAAGGGGACACCCAGTTGTACATTTTTGTGATGGTCAAACCCAGCCATGTCAACAGGTAGATGGGGTAATGGTCATGAGGTTGAAGGGAAATCCTAAATCCTGAGTTATAAATAGTAAATCAAGTTTGGAGCTAAATTTCTAACCCACCCCTCAAAAAACAATAGCAAACCTACGCCAAACTGAAATAAAACAAAAGAAAAACACAGAGTGGGCTGGAGTGGGCTTCTGTGTCATAGCTCATCTCGGGCGAAGATGGCTCTGAAGGTTCCCTGAGTAACATCTGTAACACCTTACAGTGCTAGTTCTGTACTGGTTCCCATAGTACTGCCCTGGTTAACATTCCACCAGCCATGTAAAAGGGCCCCGTCTCCCACATCCTTGCCAGGTTTTGCTGTTTTGATTTCTTGATGATGACCATTCTGACTGGGTGACATGGAAACTCACATGATTTTGATTCCCTGGTGGCTAAAGGTGTTGAATCTCCTTTTCATTTGTATTGGTCATTTGAACTTCTTTATTTGAAAAGTATTTATTCATTTCACTTGCCCATCTATTTATCAAATTATTTTCTTTGGCACTTACACTTTTGGGTTCTTAAGTTTAAATTTTGGATAATCCCCTCTCAGATAAACAGCTGACAAAATCTCACTCATTCCACAGGCTGCCTCTATGTTGTCTTGGTTGTTTCTTTTGCTGTGCAGAAGTTTTTAAATTTAATTCAACCCCACTAACCAATCGCTCTTTTTTCTTGAGCTACTTGAGTCCCATTCAGAAAGTCTTGGCCTATACCTAGCTCTTGATGTGTCTCCCAACTGTTCTCCTCTGATTATTTTAGAGTTTAGGTCTTACATGAAAGTCTTTTATCACTTTGGAGCTGATTTTTGTACAGTATGAGAGCTGTCGTCTAGTTTTAGTCTTCTGTGACCATCCAGCTTCACCAGCACTACTTGTTAAAGAATTTTATTTTCTAATTTTTTGATATTTCATCGTGGCTTCATTTTTCAGTCTTTTGAGCCTTTCATACATGTGTATTGTATTTGCATCATTTCCTTCCTCCAAGTCCCCCTATAACTCCTCCCATCTGTCCCCCACAATTTCCTGCCCTCTCCTTTATTATTGTTACATATACATAAAGACATACATTTCGAAATACACCCACACATATAATGTGCTGAATCCGTTTAATGGTGCTCATTTGTACCCCTGTTTAGGGCTGATTAGATAAGTTCTCAGGGAGCTGGTCCCTGGAGAAAACTGATTTCCCTTCCTCAGCATCCACTGATTGCCTGTAGCTCTTCATCTTGTGGTGGGACCCCATGACATTCCCCCATCTCCCTCGGCATGTCAGTTGGTTTTGTCATTATGCAGAACTTGGTAGACGACCACGCTATGGATATTTCACTGGGGTAGCTTTCCTATCATGTCTAGAATACATTAACTAGCAGCAGGTGTCCTGTCCTTCTGGCTCTTACATTCTTTTTGTCCCTTCTTCTGTGATGTTCCCAGAGCTTTGGGTGTAGAGGCTGCATTGTAAATGCAACACTTAGGGCTGGGCACCTCACAGACCCTTATTCTCTGTGTTTGACCAGTTTTGAAACTTTGTAACAGTCTTCATCTGTTGCAAAAAGAAACTTCTTTGATGAGTGGTGAGGGCTACACTTGTCCGGCTGGTCCAGAGCATGAGCCTAATTTATTTTCAATTAGATGGCTGGAACTCGATCTTCCATTCTGTTCCCTTGGTCATACGTGGGTTTTGTTTTTGTTTTTGTTTTTGTCAGTCCCATGCCAATTTTGTCACTATGGTTTATGGTTTTATAGTTAGAAGTTGGGCATGGAGACACTTTCAACATTTGCTTTTTCTCAAAATTGCTTTGGCTATTTGGGGCCTTATATTTCCATATGAACTTCAGGATTTTTTTTTTTCTATTTCCATGAAGAATGTTGTAGACATTTTGATGGGGAATGCACTGAATTTGCAATTCAGTGCTTCCAGTCATATGGCTGTTTTAAACGATATTAATTCTGTTGGTTAGTGAACATGAGAGATGTTTCCGTCTTTGAATGTTTTCATCATCATCATCATTATTACTGTGTGGTGTATGCATGTGCACGTATCTGTGTATGTGCTCTCCGTCCTGTTCTTTGATGCAGGTCTCTCACTGAACCTGGAGTTCACCTGACCTTGCCTGGCTGCCCAGCAAGCCCCAGGGAGTCTTCTTTCTGTGGCTTCCCAGTGCTGGGAAACAGGGTGTGCTGCCATGTCCAGCTCTTTAGATAGGTGCTGGGGATCTGAACTCTGGTCCTCTTGTTTACGCAGGAAACATTATACTGACTGAGCTGTCTGCCCAGCCTTCTAGTGCTTTCTACAGGAAAAGAAGTCAAATTGTCCCTGTTTGCAGACATATTTCTTCTTAAGCATTGAATTTTAAAATTATATTGTAATTGGTTTTTAAAAATAAATTTCAGATTCCAGTTACTCAAGCAGCTGAGACAGAAAGATTCCAAGTTTAGGGTCTGTCTGGCTACAGAGTAAGTTCAGTGTCATCCTAGATAACTTATGAGATCTTGTCTCAAAATAAAAATAAAAAAGAGGGTCAAGGTAGCCCAGTGGTAGAGTACTTGCCTAGAACATGGGAGGCTATAGATTCAGTCTCTAGTATTTAAAGAATTGTGTCTAGTTGCTTACTGCTACCATATGAAAATATAATTTTTAGACATTGGCCTTGTATCCCATGACCTTGATCAGACTGAGGAAATCCTCTTCCAGTCTTCACTTGCAGAGTTGCTATTTATTTTATTTTATTTTATAGTTTTAGAAAGGAGTATTTTATTATAGGGAGCTTAGGATAGAGAAAGCAGAGTGCCTGTACAGCAGAAGGACTCCTGGTCATGGGATTCCAGAATCTCATTACTTGAGAGTTAATAAGGGTTTAGGGGAAGAAGGAGGGGAGGGGGAGATGAGCTGGTTAGTCCAGTTCTTATTTCAGATGTCCAGGTCCCTTGAGGTCCTGGTCACATCCTCAGTGTCTTTCCAGGAACAGGGGATTACTTCAGGAAAAAGAGAGATAAGAAAAAAAAAAAAAAAGACCCCCTTATTAGCATCCATAGCCTCCAGCTATGGTGGAACCAGAGATATCTTTGGATTAGATAGTTCTGGCATCTCTAGCCTCAGGTAGGGACAAGTTACTGGCAGATCCAAGGGAATTTCCAACTCTCAGCAGAGAAAAAAAAAAAAAAAAAAATTGGTCATTTTTCTTTTGAGGTCTTTGCCCTAAACTGCCTAGCCTATTTCTCCCTCCTGCTCTCTTCATTCCCTCTCTGAAGAGGTAACTCGAGGATGAGGACACAGACCCCTCTAGCTTCATCCATGCTGAATAGGGGCGTCGGGTGTAGCATTCAAAGTATCCCTCCAGAGGGCCTATCTAAAAGACCCCAAAAGTGCACCAGTGACTTTATTGTATAACTACCAGGTGTAGTGAGGGAGGTTAGGGATGTGGGGGAATAAACATCAAAAGCAAGAAGAGTTAAGGGAACCAGAGGGTTTTAGGGTTCCCATATTTGTATACTCTTAGGCCTTGGAAGACAGTCAAGAGGGCCTATGTAGATGGAGTTAAAAAGTCGTAGGACCATCTGAGTTGATGATTTTAAGGTGTTATGATCAAGTATTACAGATCTATAGGTTTTCCTTCCTTTCTCTATAACAGGGTGACTTGCATCACTGATTTGTAAGCGCTAAACCAAGCTTCTTTTCCTGGAGTGCACGTCACTGGCTCATGATACATTATGGCTTTTCTGCGTTGCTGAGTTTAGTTTGCTATTATTTTGTAAATAAATGCTGTGTAAGTGTTAATGAGGGACATTGAGGTCTACCTTTTCTTTTTGTAAAGTTTTTATTGAACTTTTGTGTATTTCATACACAACATCTTAATCCTCTTTATACCCCCTTCCCCATTGGCACCTCCTATACCTGCCCCACCCTCCAGAATTCATGCATTCTGTCAGTTGCATTAAGGCCTATTCAGTCAAGTTAGTGCTCCCAGATGTCCCTCAATGATATCAGTGTGATGTTGGGATCATGAAATCAATTGGAAAGTATTCCTCATCTCTATATGCTGAAAGTCTATATGCTGTTGTTACTATTATTATTATTTCTCCTTAAATATTTGATAGGATTGTTCATTGAAACTATTTGAACCTGGAATTTTCTTTGTTGGGAAAATTTACATGACAAAATCATACAAAAGCTGATATAGGGATATTTAGGTGTTATGTTTTCTGAGTTACTTTTGTTAACTTCCCCATTTAACCTAAGTTATGATACTATATTACATAGTATACTAAGATAATATATATATACACATATGTATGTATTGCTATATTTTTTCTCAAAATTCCTTGCTTTAAAACAGTATCTAAAACCTGTAGTGTTATTCCTTCAATATTCTTATTATTGGCAATTTGTTTCTCTCTCTTTCTTTCTCTCTCTCTCTCTCTCTCTCTCTCTCTCTCTCTCCTTATTGTTTCTTTGTTTTGTTGTTTTTTGGTTTTTGGTTTTTGGGTTTTTTTTGAGACAGGGTCTTCCTGTAACCGCAGCTGGCCTGGAATCCTCCTGCGTCTGCCTATTGAGTGCTGGAATTAACGGTGTATGCAACCACGCCTGGCTCTCATTGGTTTTTTAAAAGATTTATTTTATGTTTGATTTTGTATATATGTGTGGGTATGTGCATGTGGGTGCAGGTGCTTGTGGAGGTCAGAAGAGGGTGTTGAATTCTTGTGAAGCTGGAGTTGAATCCTTCTGGAGTTGGAGTTAGGGGTGGTTGTAAGCCACCCTCTGTGGATGCTGGGAACCAAACTCAGACGCTCTTAACTGCCGAGCCATCTCTTCAGCCCCTACTTACTGTTCATTGAGATGAGCCTTGCTATATACCCCAGGCTGGCTTTGAATTCCAAATCCTCTGACTTCAGCTCCCCCACCTCACCCTAGGTGCAGTAAACTCTGTTTCTGTTGAGCAGTCTCATTATAAATTTATCAATTATATAAAAAACACTTCTATTTCAATTAATTTTCTGCATTATTTGCTTATTTCCATTTATCAATAATCCATTTTAAAACGTATTTCTTCAATAATATTTTCACATTTTGTTTGCTGTTTCTGTCTTCTTCAAGTAGAGGCTTAAATCTTTGGTCATTGCTCCTCCCTTACTTCCTTTTTTTTCAGAAAAAGAAAAAAAGATCTATTTTATTCTTATTTGTGTGCATGTGTGTGTAGGTCTGTGTGACTGCTACATGTGTACTGCTGCCAGTGGAGACCAAACGATAATGTGGGATATCCTGCAGCTAGAGTTACAGGCAGTTATGAGTAACTTGATGTGGGTGCTGCAAACCCAATTCAGGTCCTCTGAAACAGGAAGTGCTCTTAACAGATGAGTTATCTTCACACTCTTATTTTCTTTCTCTCTCTCTCTCTTTTTTTTTTTTTTTTTTTTTTGTCTTTTTGAAGCAGGATCTCCCCTGCTGTCCTGGAACTCACTATGTAGACCAGGCTGGCCTTGAACTCACAGAGATCTGCCTGCCTCTGCCTCCCAAGTGCTGGGACTACAGGCATGTGCCACCATGCCCAGCTTCTTTCTCTTTTTTAAAAAATATTTTATTTATTTTTACTTTATGTGTATGACTGTATTGACTGAATGTATTTAAGTGCCCATGTTGTATAATGCCTGAGGAGGTCAGAAGAGGACACTGGATCCCCTGGAACTGGAGTTACAGATGGTTGTTAGTTGCCATGTGGGTGCTGGGAATTGAACTTGCAAGTATTTTATTGAAAATTTTTATGTCTAGGTTCATCAGGAAGCTTGGTCTATAATTTTCTTTTCCGGTGTGCCTTTGTTCGGTTTTAGAATCAGAATGACAGTGGCTTTATAAAAAGAATTTGGAAATGTTCTTTCCTTTTGTAAACTTCCCTTCACTCCAGGTGAATAAATTACAGAATAATTTGAGAAGTATTGGTGTTAGTTCTTCTTTGAAGATCTGGTAGAATTCTGTGCTATTATCTGTCTTGATCTAGGCTTTTTTTAGTTGGGAGATTTTTAATTACTGCTTCAGTCCCATCACTTATTATAGATCTGTTTAAGTTATTTATGTTATCTTGATTTAATGTTGATATCTAGAAACTCATTCATTTAAGATTTTCCATTTTAGTAGAGTATAAATTTTTAAGGTATGTCCTCATGATTTTCTGGATTTCATTATTATCTATTGGAAATGCCTCCCTTTTCATCCCAAATTTCATTAATAAATTCATTAAATTTCTCTTTCTTTTGGTTAATTTGGCTAAGGATTTGTTAATCTTTTTTGTCTTTTTAAAGAACCAGCTCTTTGTTTAATTGATTCTTTGTATTTAGTTTTTTTTAGTTGTTTTGATTTTATTAATTTATGTGTTAACCTTAGTTATTTCTCCCTGTCTACTGATTTTGGGTTTAGTTTGGTCTTATTTTTACAGTGCTTTACGGTGTATCATTGGGTTGTTTATTTGATTCTGCTCTGATTTTTAAAAAAATTACTTTTATTGAAATTTTGTGGATTCCATACAATACATCGTAATCATATTTAGTTCCCCCTTTCCTGTCTGTATCCCCATATCCTGCCAATAGGACAACATGCATTTTGTCATATGTGTTAAGGCCTAAGTCAAGTTTGTGTGTCCAGATGTCCCTTGGTATGAGCTCATCCACTGGAGCCTGTTCAGCCTGTCTAGTGTCACTCCTTTAAAGAAGATCAACTCTCCCACACTCAGCAGTGATCAGCTGCCAATAGTTCCTCATCAAAGCTGTGGCCCCTGCCCATTTCCCAAGTTCTTTCTGGTTTTCATCTGAGTTTGCATGGGTCTTGTGCATGGTGTCACCTTTGGTGTAAATTCATATGAGCAAGGTCCTAAGAGTAAGACTCTATTTCCCTACAGTCATGCACCTCTTCTCATGGCTCTTAAATTTTTTCCGTCCCCTCTTCTGCAATGGTCCCTCAACCCCGAGTGGGTGAATTTTAATGCAGGGTCTCTTCAGGGACTCACACTCTGCAGTCTCTTATTATCTACACTTTGGCCAGCTGTGGCCTTTTGTGTCCATTGCAGTCTGTTGCATGAGGAAGCTTTGCTGATGAAAGTTGAGAGATGCATCAGTATTATCTTTACCCCTTGTTCCACTATGTTCCATGAGCCTTAAGTGTACAATCTTCCATTGTAGATGTGTCATTTAGGGCTGGGCATCTCACAGACACTTATTCTCTGTGTGCAACCAGTTGTGGAACTCTATTAATTGTCCCCATCTGTTGCAAAAGAAACTTTTTTGATGAGTGATGACTGTTATACATCTCTGTAAATACAATGATCCATATTTAGCATATAGTTAGAAATTATGTTTGTCTAGGGATGCTTTCTCTAATATCTATTACCTCTCCAGCCATGTGTATTTGGCTATGTTTAAAATGCCACATATGAAGTCCCTTCTATTGAGTAGACTTTAAGTCTGATTAGATAGCTGTTGATTACCCCCAGGATAAAAGTGCCACTACTGCACCAATATAGTTCACCATACTGGTCATTGTTGTGGTTATTAGGCTTTAAAGCTGGGGTTGGATCATTGATTGATTTTCTCCCTTAGCAGCTTATATGGTGTCATCCAAAACTATGAGAGCTAGTCTTCAGGGAATTGACTTACAGGTCAGTTTCAGCTCCATTGCTCCAAGCCCTGTGTCCCAAGTATGTCCTGTCTTCAGCAATAGGGTTTTACCTTCACGTTCTGGGAGATAATCAAGGGCTGTGGAAATAACCTGTGTAATTTGAGAGTCTCTCAGTCTACCCTGACCAACAACTCAAAGGGAGGTTTCTCCTGTCTGGCACTGTGTTCCCTCTTATTATAGCCTTCAGCTCTACACATGCACTCATGTGTAGATATTGTACATGTTATTTTTCAATAGGATTTTGAACTAATACACTTCCTTCTGGTTTTTCACATCAGCTAAACATTATTTATCTCTCATCTCTCTCTCTCTCTCCCTGTCTAGCCTTCCATCCTCCTTCCCCAGTTAAAGTACCCCCATTTCCTCCATTTCCCCCTTGGTAATATCTATCTTCTATGATCTCCCCTCTCTTGAGCTCCTTCTTTTCCTTTACCCCCATGGTTTCTTGTATAACCCTACTTCTTCGCCTCCCAGTTAAATACCCCAATTTCACCCTTGGTAGCACCTGTCTCCTATGACCCCTCCACCCCCACCAGGCTCTTTCTTTCCTATTACCTTGGTGGTTTCTTTCCATTTTTCTGGCTCCTCCAGTTATATCTGGATATATACTGAGATAAAGGATTTGATGCTATGATCCACAAATGAGGGAGAGCATACATCATTTATTTTTCTGAGTCTGTGGTACTTAGCATAACAGTTTCTAGTTCCATCCATTTGTCTTCAAATTTTATAATTTTGTCTTTATTTACTGCTGAGTACAACTCCATTGTGTAAATGTAACACATTTTCATTATTCATTCATCAATTGAGGGACTCTTAGGTTACTTCCATTTCTTAGCTATTGTGAAAAGAGCAGCAACAAACATGGATGTATAAGTATATGCCAAGGAGTAGTATTATCGGATCATATGGTAGAGTCATTTTTAGTTTTTTTTTAAAGAGTTCTTCATAGTGGTTGCATGAGTTTGCAATCCCACCAGCAGTGAATGAGTGTTCCCCCTCCCACATCCTCACCAGCATTTGTTTTCTTGATCTTAGCCAGTCTGACTGGGGTGGTTTTGATTTGCATTTCCCTAATTACTAAAGATGTTGAACTTAAGGTGCTTTTAAGCCATTTTTATTTCTTCTTTTGAGAACTTTGTTCAGATCCATAGTGCATCTTTTAGTTAGGTCATTGTTTTCTTGATTTTTTTGTCTTTGGAGCTCTTTATATATTCTGGATATTAATCCTCTGTTGGATGGATAGCTCATATAGATTTTCTTCTACTCTATGGGCTTCTTTACTTCCTCGGTTGTTTCTTTGATGTACAGAACATTTTCAGTTTAATGAAGTCCCACTTGTTGACTGTTGACCTGTCTATTGGAGATATTAAAGTGGAGTATTAAAGTCACCAAGTATTACTGAGTTGGAATTAATCTGTCTCTTAAAGTGCTGGGGTTTTTTTGTTTGTTTGTTTGTTTGTTTGTTTTTTCTTTTTGGTCTTTATTGAGACAGGGTCTCCTTGTAGCTCCAGCTGTCTTGGAACTCACTATGTAGACCAGGGTGGCCTCAAACTCAGAAAGATCCACCTGCCTCTGCCTCCCAAGTGCTGGGATTAAAGGCGTGTGCCACCATGCCCAGTTTAAAGTGCTGTTTTTATGAAATTTTGTGCACTAGACTTTGATGCATATATGTCCATGATTGTAGTATCTTCTTGGTCAATTGTTCCTTTGATCAGAATGAAGTGACTGTCTTTATCTCTTCTGATTAGTTTCGGTTTGAAGTCTTTTTGTCAGATATTAGAATTGCAACACCTGATTGTTTCTTCATGCCATTTTGGGGGAAATATATTTTCATCCTTTTACCCTAAGATAATGCCTGTCCTTGAAGGTGAGATGAGTTTCCTGAAACAACAAAAAGATGGATTTTATTTCTTAATCCATTCAACTAGCTTGTGTCTTTTGACTGAGGAATCGAGACCAAAGACATTTAAAGCTACTACTGAAAGGTATGGATTGGTTACTGTCGTTTAAATTTCTGTTTGCATTCTTGGTCCAATTTTGTGTTTCCACAATTATACTTTCATTCGTTTTCTTTCTGTCACCTCTTGGTATAGTCATTCCTTTCTTCAGTCCTTTGTTCTGCTTTGAGTATGCTCTGTAGGGTTGGTTTGGTGGGCTTGAATTCTTTCAGCCTATTTATGTCATGGAAGATTTTTCTTTCCATTTCAATTATAATAGACGGTTTTGTTGGGTAATCTGGGTTGGCATCTATGATCATTTAGAACTTGATATACTTTGGTCCAGGATCTTCTGGCTTTCATAATTTGCATTGAAAAGTTAGCTGTAGTTCTGATGGGTTTTCCTTTATATGTGACTTGTTTTTCTTTTGCTGCGTTCAGTATTCTCTCTTTGTTCTGTACATTTAGTGTTTTTACTCTGATATACCATGGGGAGTTTCTTTTCTGGCCTTATCTATTCAGTGTTCTCTGTGCTTCTAGTACCTATATGAGTATGTCATTCCTTAATTTAGGGTCTGATTTTTTTTTTGGGAAAAAGATATAAATTTGTTAAAAATGTGAAGTTATGAGTTGGAGAGGTGGCTCAGTGGTTAAGAGCACTGACTTCTCTTGCAAAGGACCCAGGTTTGGTTCCCAGCACCCACATGCTGCTAACAACCATTTGTATCCCCAGTTCTAGGGTATCAAACACCCTCTTCTGACCTCTGTGGGCATTGCATGACATGGGTGCACTTACTACATGCAGGCAATTCACTTGTATACACATAAAATAAAAATAATAAATAAATGTTTTTTAAAAAATTGGAGTTTCTTAAACTTTATTGAAGTCAGAGAGAAAAACAATTCTATCAACCCGGAAGTGTCAAAGAACTCCTTAGGAAGGTTTTGTATTTCATTCTTCATTGCTCTGGGTCTTAGGTACTTTGAAGATCCTCTGCCCTGGAACTCTGGCTAGTTAGCAGCTGGCAAACCTGAGGATAGACAGGGGAGGCTCTGATTCCCTCTTAGCTGAAAGCAGGTGGCAGCACCACATTTCCCATTGAATAGAATGCAGAGTCTTCTGCCCTTCTTTAGAGAGATGCACCTGTAGGACATTTCCCAATTCAGAGACTCTTGGACCCCATACAAGCACTGGCCCCATTGCAAGGAAAGATATGCAGGTGAAAATGTCTCCAGGTAAGCTTTGCTCAGTTCTTAGCCTCTCACCTAAATTCGTCACTTTGCTGATCACAGCGAGGCAGGTAAATGGTTGTAAAAATATAAAATTTATAATCTTTCCAGAAATATAAGATGGCCATTGCTAAAAAGCATGAGAGAAAAGTTCAGAGCATCACTCTTTTCTAAAATTTAGTGGTAAGGGTCTCTTGGAAGGAAAGGTAAAACCCACCCCAGCCTCTGTGAGTGAGCTTACACCCAGGCAGCCACCATGCTGACATGTGAACCCAGTGCATAGCAGGTCCTCACTCCAGAAGCATCTTGTGAAAGTCACAAGCACCATCACTGAGCCCCAGTGGAGGCTGTTGAAATATGCATCCACCATCCATGACACTGGCTCCACTGGTTGCCCTGAAGCTACTGAAGGAGAAGTGCAGCCTGCAGAGCTGCTGAATCTGTGCTGCCACCAAGTGCAGTGAATGGAGTTGGGGTGGAGGGCTACAGTTTGGGGATGCCATGCTCCTCTGCGCAGTGCTCTGGGTAATGACCAGAAGCCCTACCCATCCCTCTGCTCCCCTCTCTATTTTTTAATATAGGCTCTTAGGACTGCCTCCACTGTGTCCCATAGATTTTAGTATGTTGCCTTCACTTCTATTTAATTCTAGGAATTGTTTGATTTCCTTAATGATTCATTTGTCTCTTAAAAAATATTTTATTTATTATTTTTATTTTATGTGTAAGTGTGCATTGCCTGCATGTAGATAAGGGCACCCATGTTGTGCAATCCCTGCAGAGGACAGAGAGGTTGTCAGGTCTCCTGGAACTGGAGTTACAAACAGTTGTTAGTTGCCATGTGGGTGCTGGGATTCGAACCCAGGTCTTCTGCAAGAACCGGTGTCCTTAACCGCTGAGCCATTTCTCCAGGCCCTCATTTGTCTTTCAATAGTATGTTGCTTGATCTCCATGAGTTTGTATAATCTCTCTACTTTCTCTTGCTATTGATTTGTGGTCTTATTCCACTGTGATCAAATATAATACAAGGAATTATTTTAATTTTCCTGTATTTGTTGAAACTTGATTTGTATCCTAATATGTGATCTATTTTAAAGAAAGTTCCATGGGTTGCTGAGAAAAATATGTATTTAGTAGTGTTTAAGTAGAGACACTTGATCTATGGTGTTACTTAATTCCAGTGTTTCTCTGTTTATTTTTTTCCAACTGATCAGTAAAATGTTGAGAGTAGGGTATTGAAGTTACCTACTGTTACTATGTTGGGGTTAATCTATGACTTTAAATCTAGCAGTATTTGTTATATGAAATTGGGTAATTTCCTCTTGATGGATTGTTCTCTTGATCAGTGTGAATTGATGCTTTTTTCTCTCTTCTGACTAGATTTGAAGTCTATTTTAATAATAGTGACACCTGCTTGTTTTTGGTCCCATTGGCCTAGAAGACCTTTTCCCACCCTTTCACCCTATGATGGTATCTATTTTTGATGGTGAGTTATGTTTCTTGGAGGCAGAAAAATGAAGGATCTTGTTTTCAAATCCAGCCTGCTAGTCTGTGTCTTTTGATAGAAGAGTTGAGATTGTTAACATTCAGAGTTATCATTGAAAAGTGTGGATAGATTCCTGTCATTTTGTTGTTTTTGTAGTTTTGGGTGTTTTCTTAGTCCTCTTTTTCTAACAACTGTCTTAGCCTTGTTTATTTTTGCCCTGTAGCCTCTTGAGCATGTTTATCTTTCTCTTCAGTCTGAAATATTCCTTCTAGCACTTTCGCTGGGGCTGGCTTTGGGGGTCTTAGGTTTATTTAATCTGCTTTTGTCATGCAATGTTTCTCTTTTCCCTTTCAATTAGGAAAGACAGTTCTGCCAGGTATATTAGGCTGGGTTGACAGTTATGATCTTCCAGAGTTTGAAATATACCTTCCAAGTCCTGTGGCTTCTAAGGTTTTCATAGAAAAGTCAGAAGTTGTTCTGGTGGGCCTGCCTTTATATGTGACTTTGTCAGTGTCTCTTGCAGTTTTCAATATACCGTATTTGATGTGTATATTTAGTGTTTTAACTATGATGTGATAGGAGTTTCTTTTCTGGTCCGTTGTTGATGATGTTTGTTTTGTTTTGTGTTTTGAGACAGGTCTCTCTGTATCCCAGCTGACTGGGGAAAAAAGTTAAAAGGCTCAGTGGAAAGCCTCTGAGTAATTGAATGGACCCTGTGAAGGTGAGAATTTCAGAGCTGAAGACAGGGTAGAGGAGCTGGATCACTCAGTCAAGGTCAATAATAAACTTTAAAAGTGAATAGAACATACAGAATCATCGGGATACCATGAAAGGAAGAAGTTTGTGAATTAAGGGCATGGAAGAAGGACAATGCCATGCCAAAAGAATAGAAAACATGTTCTTTAAAGAAAGTTCTTATTATATTTTACGGATCGGTAAGATGACTTTGTGGGTAAGTTCCCAGCATCCACATTGGACAGCTCACAACTACCTATAACTCTAGCTCTCAGGAATCCAATGTCCTCTTCTGGCCTCCACGGGCTCTGTACTCATGTGTACACACCACATACCTACCTACCTACATACATACATACATACATACATACATATATAATTTAAAATAAAATCTTTTAAAAATTATATTTTAGTATGGAAGGGGGCTGGGCACATGTAAGCCATGGCACATGTGTAGGGGTCAGAGGACAACTTGAATGAGTTGGTTCTCTCCTTCCACCATGTGAGTTCCAGAGATTGAACTCAGGTTATCAAATTTGGTGGCAGGCACTTTCACCCACTGAATGATCTCACCAGCCCCAGAAGCATTTTCAATAAAATCATAGAAGAAAATCCCCCAGATCTATGGAAAGAGATGCCCATTCAGATACAATGGGCACTCAGAACACTAAATAGACAGGACCAGCCAGGTGTGGTGGTCCAGGCCTTTAATTCCAGCAGTTGGGAAACAGAGGCAGCAGACCTCTGAGATTGAGGCCAGCCTGGTCTATGTAACCAGTTCCAGGTCAGCTGGGGCTACAGGGAGACCCTGTCTCAAAAAAAAAAAAAAATGGAAAAAAAGAATATGAGACATCAGGACTGAGTATGTTTCATCACACAGACACCAGATTGGTTCAACATTGTGTAAGTAACCTTAAGGACAGGAATCACATGATACTTTTGATAGATGCAGAAAAGGCATTTGAAAAGTTCAACGGGTCTTCATGATAAAAGTCCTGGAGAAATTAGAAATAGAACATACCTCAAAATAATAAAGGCTGTATATGAAAAACCTATAGCCAGCCCCCTACTAAATAAGGAAAGACTGAGAACATTCCTCTAAAATCTGGAACAAGGCAAGAGTGCTCATTATTTTTTTTCTTACTTTCTCTTTTTGACAGTTATTGGTTATGATACAATTATTGCTATCATATTTGGCCTCAACACCCTTTCTTATCCTCTCTGGACTCCTGATGACCCCCTGTTCTTCATAGCTGCTTCCCCTCCAGTCCCATGTCTGTTTTTTATGGTGAAGTTCTAGTGCAGGTGATCACAGCTGCTGAGTGTTCATAAGTGCAATGGCACGTCTGCCAGAAGACAGTGCTCCTCAGTTCTCCTTTCCATCCCCACCCTCTCTTCATTTAGGGCCGAGCACTCAGCAGTCCCTTATTCTCAGCAACTTAATGAGATGTGAGTCTCTACTTTGACCATTGTCCACTGCTAAAAGAAGCTTCTCTAATTGAGAGCTATTCCAGTCTGTAGTGTGAGCAGGTGCTCTGCATAAATTCTCAGATGGTGCAGTTAGGGTAGCAGAGGTAGAGGGAGGTGATGGCTTGACTTGAGGAGGGAGCAGACACTCAGCTGGCCTAAGGTGGCTCTATTTCTACTCTTAGTGAATGTGGAGCTTGAAGTCTTAGGCAGAGCAAGGAGCCAAGAGAAAGGGGATAAAAACAGGAAAGGAAGACATCAAATTATCCCTGTTCACATATAACATGATTCTATTCTTAGCAGACTGCACAGGCATACAATGTCATTAGCTTTCGTATATACCAATAACAGACTTGCTCAGAAAGAAATTAGGAGAGTTCTCCCATTCACAACAGCTCTTGTGTTAGTCAGGGTTCTCCAAAAGAATGCAACCAACAGAATGAACAGATATGAAAAAGGAATATATTAGATCAGCTTACACAATATGGTCTGGGAAGTCCAACAATGGCTGTCTAACACTGCAGAGGCAGAGAACCTGGTAGTTGCTCAGTTCACCAGGCTGGATGTCTCAGCAGTCTCAATCTCGATCTAAGGTCTGGAGGATTCCTGGAGAGCTGGTGGTCTGTGGTTCACATCGGAAGTCTAAGGGTCAGTGAAGGAATGCAGCAATGACTGGAACAGGGCAGACGAACTAGGCAGTGAGAGTGAAAGCAAGCAGGCAAGGATTCTTTATGTGGGCTGCCACTGGAAGGTACTGCCCACATTTAGGGTGGGTCTTCCCACTTCACATAATCTAATGAAGAAAATCTCTCACGGAAGTGTTCAGTGGCTTGCCTTTGATTCTAGACCCTGTCATGTTGACAATCAAGATTAAGCATTATATGTCCCCCAAAATAAAGTACCTAGGAACATACCTCACCAAGGATGTGGAAGACCTCTACAATGAAAACTTTCAGACACTGAAAAAAGAAGATATCAGATGACAAAGACCTTCCATGCTCCTGAATTGGCAGCATTAATTGTGTGAAAATGGCTATATTACCAACAGTAATCTACAGATTCTGCACGATTCTCATCAGAATTCCAATGTCATTCTTCACAGAACGAGAAAAAACAATCCACGAACTGCAGCAACGGCTCCGTGGGTAAGAGTGCTTACTGTGTATGCCTGAAAGTCTGAGTTCTTATCCTAGCACCCACATAAAAAAGCTAGGCTTAACCCCAGCACTGTAGGGGTCAGCAAAGAGAGGAAGTCTGTTGGCACTTACTGGCCACCAGTCTAGCTCCACACTTAGTGAGAGACCTTGTCTCAAGGTGTCAGAGGATACCTGACCTTAGGGCCAGAGGAATCTGTGTTCAGGAGGAAAAATTTTCCAAATGTGCAATTTTTTACAGCAGAAACAGAGATGCTTAAGTGCAGGAAGCAGCTTAGGACAGGAGAGTCAGGTTTGGAATGAAATTATTCCCATAGGAGGACTGTTATGTGGGGTCCTGGGGGCTTTCTTTTGGACTTGCAGTATTTAAGCATTTCTTTAGCTGTCTGCTGTAATGCTGGGATTCCCCTGAGCCTTTAGCATCATTTTTTTTTGTTTGTTTTGTTTTCTGTTTTTGTCTTTTTGAGACAGGGTCTCCCTGTAGCCTCAGCTGTCCTGGAACTCACTATGTAGACCAGGCTGGCCTTGAACTCACAGAGATCTGCCTGCCTCTGCCTCCTGAGTGCTGGGATTAAAGGCGTGCACCACCACACCCGGCTCATCATCTTTTTTTTAATTAGAAAAAAAACTCTGTGTGTGTGTGTGTGTGTGTGTGTGTGTGTGTGTTTTCTGCATGTATGTATGTGTAATTCATGTGTGCAATGCTCACAGAGGCCAGAAGAGGACACTGAATCTTCTGGAACAGGAGCTATATGGTTGTTAGCTATCATGTGGGTGCTGGGAACTGAACCCCAGACCTCTGTGAGCAGCAAGTGCTCTTAACTGCTGAGCCATCTCTCCAGCCCTTTTTCATCAACATTTGTGGTAGGACCAGAGATTAGAAAGGGACAAACATTCAAAGTGAGGTGAGGTTTGTCTTATGCCAACCTCTGTAGTTGATGGAGAAGAAACTAAATGGTAGGCTTGGTTCACAAACGGCTGGCAGGGAAGGGTGTCCTGAGGTAGGGTTGGGAGATGTTGTAGAGCCCTTTCACTTACAAGAGGGCCACCTGTCATGACCTATGCCAAACTTGTGCTTTCCCATTATTTTTCTCAAAAAAAAAAACAAACAAAAAAACCAAAAACAAATCAACAAAGAAACAGACCCTTTAAAAAGAATGAGATGAATAAAAATCTGGATAACATAATACATTTGTTTGGAAAAAAATTGACTCATACAGAACCTCTACTAGATGTGTCCTTCCTTTTCAAATAAGTTGGATGTTTTCCTGTATCATGAAACACAATTTGCAGATGTGATTTTCCAAAGGCCATTCTTATGTCGTGCATATGATGTTTCAGCGATTTATGTGGATGAACTTCATACTTGTAGTCCAATGTGTATATAGGTAGCACACAAGGCCTTGGGAGAATGGGGCCAGAGCCCAAATAATTTGTGTGCCACCCTAAACTTCTTGGCTCAGTATGAATCACAGCTGGAACATGGGTCAAGAAGAAAGCCTCACAGACTCATGGTTTATATTTTTTAACAGAGTAAATGTTATTAAATCCAGGTTCGTAAAAGCACAGCTATTTCCTATAACTTGAGCTTGCAGGAAACTTCCCATTGCCCTGCTATACACACACACACAGCTGGCGATTGGCTGAGGTCTGGCGCAGACTAGACAGTGCTAATAGCTGAGCTAACAGCTCTTTCTCAGAATCACACAGTCCTTTTGACTTATTAGAAGCAAGATAATATCTGGTTTATAGTCTCACTCACTTGGCAGACATCCTTGTTTTAGTCAGGATGAGCACATTACATCTGAGCCTTAAGAACAAAGACTGTATTGTCTTCCTTATGACAAATCATAGCCACAAAAACAAAGCATGAATTCTGGAATTCAAAAGGAGAGGAAAGTCTATCAAGTTGCTTCCCTGCCTTGGAAAACTTTCTCTCAGAATAGTTTCACGATGGCCTACTGGGAAGAATGATGCAGTGCTCTTCGTGGTAACACTATGTCCGCATGCCAAACTGCTTTCAGTAAGTGCTCTCTCTCGAACTGGAAATCGTGACAGTCCATACATTAGCAAACCGTTCTCCAGTATTAAAGAGGAATTCTGAGAGGAACTCATGTGTAAGAGATTTAGCACATTCCAACTGGTAGCCTGATCAAATACTAGATGAAATATGGTGTTTTTGCAGATACAACAGAAGAAACTAGTATTACAACCCACTTTGTCCTACTATTATGTAATCTCAAAAAAATACACAGATAGTGAGAGAGTTCTGTTTGAAATGTCTGGGGACTTACAGCCTTCACAGTAAATGTGGGAACCAAGAGTCCTCTTCCCTCTGCAGCTCTCTAGATGACTTTCTTGGACATGAGATCTTTCCCAAGCTGAACGTTAACTCTTATGTAAAGATGGATATTTTTCATTCAATATAGCCAGTGATGAAGGTCAACTTCTTTCTGTATACTCAAAATTCTTTTTTTTTTTTTTTTTTGGAGCTGAGGACCAAACCCAGGTCCTTGTGCTTGCTAGGCAAGCGCTCTCCCACTGAGCTAAATCCCCAGGCCCTCAAAATTCTTTTTTTTTTTCTTTTTGGAGCTGAGGACCAAACCCAGGTCCTTGTGCTTGCTAGGCAAGCGCTCTCCCACTGAGCTAAATCCCCAGGCCCTCAAAATTCTTTTTTTAAAAAAATATTTTATTATTTTTATTTTATGTATATGCATGTATTGCCTGCATGTAGGTAAGTGCACCCATGTCGTGCAATGCTCATGGAGGACAGAAGAGACTGTTGGATCTCCTGGAACTGGAGTTACAGACAGTTGTTAGCTGCCAGGTGGGTTCTGGAATTTGAACCCGGGGCCTTCTGCAAGAGCAGTGTTCTTAACCACTGCACTATCTCTCCAGCCCCAATATACTAAAAATTCTTTTAAAAAAAATTGCCAGTGATAATTTTCACTCAGTTGACTATTATTTTAAGGATGTAACAGAGACTACTGGCATTTGACTAATGGCACTTTTCTTTGCAGTGGGCTCTGTGAGTGGGTCTGGCCAATCAAACATGAAAAGAATGATGGACTGATGGGTGTGATGGGTGTGGCTCCAGGCTGAAGTCATTGGGTCTTCAAGGTATGTTGCCATTTAGCTTTCTTCCACATTACTGGAGGCGAATGCACTAGATGGAGGCAGTCACAGTGACTCTGAGTCTGTGGAGAGCCAGTCCAGCCTACATTAGATCATGATATGACCAAGAAATATTTCATCAGCTTTACTGAGCTTTAGAATTTGGGGGCCACTTATTACATCTGCTGGTCTTTCTTTCTCTTTCTTCTTTTACTTTCTGTTATTTTTAAATTTTATTTTCCTTATTACATTTGTGTGTGTTTGATGCGAAGGGGCACACATGTGGCACGGCATGTGCGTGGAGGTCCGAGCACAACTTTGTGAAGTCAGTTCACTCCTACCTTTATGTAGGTTCTGGAAATTGAATCCAGAGAGCGCTTTACTGGCTGAAACATCACTCCAGCCCCACCCCTGTGTTGTTTTTTAATAGACGATATCTCATGTATCTCAGGCTTGTGTCTAACTTCTTGAACTTCTGGTCCTCCTGCCTCTGCCTCTCAATGGCTGGAGTGGTGGGTATGCGCCCCCATAACTGGCTTCTGCTGCTGACATTTCTTCTTTTTTAGAACCCAGTTTTCCTCCTTGCTGTTACTCTCAGGTAAACACAGCGCTCCATTTATGTTTCCTCAAGAGCAAGTGCGATCCTGGAAATCAACATTTAATAATCAAAATATACACCCGAGATAAAGTCTTTATTTTATTTTTACTCTGTATTATTATCTATGTGTATGTGTATGTATAATCTGTATTATTATAATTTGTGTGTATGTGTATGTATGATGTGTGTGCATGTGTTTGCACGTGTGTGTATGTGTTTGTATAACACAGTGTGTGTGTGGAGGTCAGAGTACAACTTGCAAGAGTCGGTTCTCTCCTTCCACCATGTGGGTTCTGGGGATCGAGTGCAGCCTTCAGGCTTGAGCAGCAAGTGCTTGGACCACACTGAGCCAGCCATCTTACTAGCCTTGAGCTTTTTTGTTTAAATGTTTAGTTTCTACTTTCTCACAAATTTAAAATGAGGATTTAGTCTGTTACAAAGTAATCTTTAAAAGACTGTCTGTTATTTGGGAGATACAATCTGATAACACTTTCTAACTTTAATTCACATAATTGAATATATATATATATGTCCATTTTACCATGTTCTGGCATGAGTCCTGTGACTTTTAAGTGCCCCCCAAGGTTAAAGGGCACATAATAACCAGGGAGCTTCACAATATAAAAGACTGGCATGGTTTTCATCCATCCATTTAGTCTGTCAAGGAAAAGGCACTGAGTACCTTCTGTTAGGAATGTGCTGGGCACAGAATGGAGTCCTGTCATCTACTCTAGAATCCACTAGTGACATGTAGTGCCCTAAATTTTAATTAATTTAAATTTAAAAATCAAAATTCAGTTCCTCACCCTAAGCACTCTTCAAGTGCTTATACTTAGATCTAGAAGCTACTTGATTCCAACATGTGAGACCAGCATGAGAGACCTTTCTTATCATGTAGAAAGTCATAACACTTACCTAGGAGGAAGGTGAATACATAAATCCATGCTTTCCTTTTAACTTAACAATGGTTTGCATAAGATGTATAAACATGATTTAGATTTAAGAAGCGAGGATGCTTTAACATCCCCCACATCCCCCTTCTCCCCGCCAGCCCTGAGGTCAGGAGGTCTTTGTATTGGAGATGACAACTGAAGTAGGAGGGGGAATTTGCTCAACCAAGAGAAGCAACCAAGGATATTCCATTTACGGTTAACAGCAGATACAAAAGTTAAAAAGCATAAATAGAGCCAGGCATGGTGGCACACGCCTATAGTCCCAGCACTTGTGAGGCAGAGGCAGAGGCAGGTAGAGCTCTGTGAGTTCAAGGCCAGCCTGGTCTACATAGTGAGTTCCAGGCCAGCTGGGGCTACAGGGAGACCCTGTCTCAAAAAGACCAGAAAAAAAAAAAAGCATAAACAGGTTGGTAAGGCAAGGTGAGGGGTCCAGTGTTTCCACGGTGGAAAACGTGTCAGAGAAAAGGCCACAAGGAGGTGAGGTGCAGCACAAGCCATGCAGAAAAGTGATCGGCAAGGTAGAATGTTCTAGATGTCATTTTTCAGAGATGGAAGCTAATAAAGACCTTTTAAACATGAACACAATATAAGTAGGTTGACGCTGAGGTAAGGACACCTGCTGGCACCTTGATGTTCAGAGATCAGACTGTCATTGGTCTCCACAAGTGAAGACAAATGCAGTGCTGAGTCCAAGAGAAGAACTCAGCTCTGGGGATCTTTCTACATTACAATTATAAACTTGGCGTACAAGATTAGAGATGAAATTTTGCTGTCTAATCAGAGAGTTGAAAGAAGTATAAATGTGGTATGTCAGGTTGGGCAACCCAGCCTTTGACTCACAGAGAAGACAGGGGGTTTGATACGCTTCTCCAGCTCACCAGACAAATGCTGTGCTCTTAAAAAAGTAGTGTGTCGACCAGCACATTCAGGAAAATACTCTGTGACCTCCCTGACTTTGGGACAATTGGAGTTATGGGAAGATGGCTTCCTCCCAGGAAGTTCATTTCATGAAAGCAGCTCTTTGCTTGTTGTCCCTACATGGAGAAGTCCTGCTTTTTAATGCGCTAATTTTGATGTCTTAGATTTCCATGCTGTACTTTGAGTTATCTTAATCTAGGTCTACCTATATGTTGAGGGATAGTGTTATGAATAGTTGGGAGTATGGTAATTTGAAGTTATGTGAATTTTATGAAAGTGTCTTCTAAGGTTGATGGATGCCTGTTGGTGAGAACTTTCAAGAGGTGATCACAACTGATGAGCCTGTTCCCAAAACATGGCACCTCTAATCCACAGTCTACTCAGTGAAATGTTCAGGTTAATTAGAGTTTCCCAGAAAGGGACAGGAAGTGTGTGAGGCACAGTCAGTTGGTCCCATTAACCAGAGGCACCTTTCCCCTTTGTCAGCTCATCCCTGACTCTGGCTTCCTCCTTGGGTGGTAAACATCATTTTCTTACCCTCTTTTTCCTTCCATGTCAGCACTTTCCTAATGACTTCCTGTTTTGGAGCAAAATCTTCCAGCAATCAAACATGAACTCAAGCAGGGGACACAATAACGACGGCCACAGCAAGAGAGTTTGAAGTTCTAGAATCTCGGGCATGGGGAGGTAAAAAATTAGAAGAGGGAGGTGCACCCCAGGCCCCCAGACTGTTGTCCTTCCCTCCTACCCGGCCGTCTGAGGGAACAGAACAGTGGTGGGGTAAATGTTCTCCCTGAAAGTTGCTACCCATCACCATGTGGAAAGTCAGTGCTGAAGCCCTTTGAAAATGGAAAAGGATTAGGACTAGAAATAAATGTCTCTCATACAGAAAAGTTTCTCATTAGTGTACTGCTTATCTCCAAAATCAAAGGTTAAAAATGCTTCAAAGTGAATGCATTTCTGCTACATTCTTTATGTGGTTGATAACTTTTCTCCTGAGACATGATTTTTTTTTTCAAAAAAGACTTTCTGATTTATTTATTTTTATTATATGTGTATAAGTGTTTGGCCTGCATTTGTGTAAGTATACCATGTGCGTACAATGCCTGTGGAAGCCAGAAGAGAGGGTCAGATTCCCTGGAATTGGAGTTACAGATGGTTGTTAGGGGCCATATGCGTACTGGAAACTGAACTCAGGTCCTCTGCAACAGTAGCCAGTGCTCTTAACCACTGAACCATCTCTCCAGCTCCTGAGACAGTGACATTTTTATCAGGTAAAGAGCCTTGTTCTAGTGGTCCTAAATTTGATAGCTCTTCTAGTTCATTTTGTTCTACTATCAGAGAATAACTGAGACTGGTTAATTTATAGACAACACATTTTTTTTTTTCTTTTTGAGACAGGGTCTCCCTGTAGCCCCAGCTGTCCTGGAACTCACTATGTAGACCAGGCTGGCCTTGAACTCACAGAGATCCGCCTGCCTCCCAAGTGCTGGGATTAAAGGCGTGCGCCACCATGCCTGGCACACAGATTTATTTTTTATAGTTCTGGTACCTGGACAGTCCAGGACCAATATCTGAGCATCTTACCAGGGTCTGGTCTCTGTTCCCAACACAGTGCTTTGAATGCTGTTTTCTCTACATAGGAGAAATGCTGTGTCCTCACACAGCAGAAAGCAGAAGAGGGGAAACCCACTCTACAATGTCATGAATCAGTTCATGAGTGTGGAACCTGAGAGACCTAAGCATCTTCCCTTAGGCCCCACTGCCCATTGTTGCCTCAGGATCAGGTTTCTTTTGTGGGGTGGGGGCGAGGAAAGAGTTTACTCAGCTTACATCTCCGGATTCATCAGGAAGCCCAAGGTAGGAACTCAGGGCAGGAACCTGGAGGCAGGAGCTGAAGCACATGGAGGACTGCTGCTTACTGGCTTGCTCCATGCTCAACATACTTTCTTATACAAAATAGGACCACCTGCCAAAGGGTGGCACCACCCACAGTGGGCTGGGCCCTCCCACATCACTCAATAATCAAAAAAATGCCCCATGGACATGGCCACAGGCCAGTCCAATGGAGGCAATTCACCAGTTAAGGCTCCCCCTACCCAGGTGTGTCAAGTTAGCACTAAAGCTATCATTGACCTCTTGTCAACTTGACACACAAACACATCACTACTAAATGACAACCATTTACATTTCTTGTCCCCAAGATATGATGGTAACAATATCATAACATAAGACAGTACAATTTTAAAAGTTTCACAGTCCTTAAAAAATCCAAACACTTTAAAGTCCATAGTCTCTTTTTAAAAGTCTCTTAACTGGGCTCCTGTAAAATCCAAAACGAGTACTGTCTTATATGAGCCTGTTTCCACAAACATGGTACTATTTTTTTGGAGACAGGGTCTCCCTCTAGCCCCAGCTGGCCCGGAACTCACTATGTAGACCTGGCTGGCCTTGAACTCACAGAGATCCACCTTCCTCTGCCTCCTGAGTGCTGGGATTAAAGGTGTGTGCCACCACGTCCAGCTCTCAAAGGAAAGAATAGGGCACACCTAAGCAAAACCTAAGTCCAGAAAAGTAGCTCAAGGCTGGACATCTGGGATTCACTCATGATCCCCTTCTTGAACCTGCCACCTTCTGGGGACTCCTCTTACACCGATGTGCCTGTCAGGTACCAGCGCTGACTTGCCACTCGCCAAATTACCCATGATTTCTGTCGTGGAAGACCCACTCCACCTTGAGCCAGTAGGTGGCACGTGTCTCGTAGTCCATGCACCTCTTCAGGTCATTAGAAAGCTTCCTTGCCCTGGCATCGTCAATGACCCTCAGGTCGGTGGAACTTATGGCATTGTATTAGTCACTTTTCTGTTGCTGTGAACACTGACCAAAGCAATTTATAGAGGAAGAGTTTATTTGAGCTTATGGTTCCAGGGGAATTACAGTCCATCTGGGCTGGGAGACATGGCAGCAGAGGTGGCTGGAGGCAGAGCTGTGGAAGCTAAGTGCTACACTTTCCAGCAGGCACAGGAAACAACAGGGGGATTAGGTTTCTAATGTATGAATATTGGGGAGGTCAAGCAGACCATAGCAATAGCTCATTTTTTGATACACAAAATGCTTCCTGTTGTTCTGATGCTTTTTTCATTTGTGATAAATAAGTGTCTAGTGTTGAGTTGAACTGTATTTGTTGATATAAAATGCCAAGTAGTAAGTCTATTAATCTTGCTTCCACACTCTCCCATTTTCTTCTTTTCTTTCTTCCTTTGCTTTTCTCTTCTCTTGCCAGGTAACTTGACACTGTGTGTATAGCCCCCCCTGCTAACCTAGAGCTCATAATTTTACTGCCTCCCCCTTCTGGATGCTAGCTAGAATTCTCTCCTTCCACGCCACCCCCCTCCTTTTCTTGCCAGGCTGGGCGCAAATGCATGATCCACCTTAACTCACATTCCCAAGTGATAAGATTATAGGCAGGAGTCACCACGACTAGCTTGACTAATCCTTCCTTAACGCTATATTGAGCTGAAACCAGCAAAATCTCAGGTTGTCATGGAGTCAAGGATATTTGTTTGAACACCTTAAAGTAGTAGAAATGAAAGTGATTCTGGCATTTTTCCCAAATATTAAACATATTGGAAAACCTCTGTTTATTTGATTTTAATAATGTCCCAAGTCATTCATTCCTCTATTTATATTAAACATGAAGTAGTTATACATGTGACACAGATCATGCTACACAGGTAATACACAAAGTCTAGCTGGAGGTGGGCAACATAAATTATGTAAGAGGTTTCTGGAACATCAGGAATCTTGACTCCTGTCTTCTTTCGTGCTCTCCGTTTGTTCTCTAAGATACTGTTCCCTTGTTAGGAAATTCTGAAGATGTTTCCTTTTAAGAAGACTGCCTGAAAGACTAGTGTCATGTGATGCAGAAAAGCTTGTAGAGATTTTGTGTGAATTCCTCTCTGCTCACTCATTAATTAATCAATCCATTAAAACCCCCGATTTTCTCCTCCCTTCTAAATATTGGGATATCCATTGACCAAGAGATGAGATGGTACTGGTAGAAATATGGCCATACAGATTGATAGATAAGAATAGCTTTGAGGGGTGCTCGGTTCTGGCCTCCCTCTGGCCTCCAAATACCAGATGGCCTGAGAACCCAGGGGACAGCCTGACAGCCCTGGATCCTGCTTCCACATGCTGGTGATCTTCCCAAATTGTGCCATACCATCCCCTACCTGGGATTTGGTGAGGCCCCTCCCAGGTCCCAGGGCAGATCTGGCTTTGGTAGGCTAAGGCTGAGATCCTAGTAGACAGCCTGAGAGGGTGGGTTCCCACCTCCATCAGGGTAGCAACTGGGAGCTTAGCAGACTGCCAGAGAGTGCCGGGTTCTGGCCTCCTACTACCCAAGGGCCTGAGAACCCAGGGGACAGCCTGACAGCCACTGGATCCTGCATCCACATGGTGATGACTTTCCCCTAATTGCACCATACCATCCCTCTACCTGGGATTTTGTGAGGCACCTCCCAAGGCCCCAGGGCAGATCTGCCTTTGGTAGGCTAAGGCTGGGATCTCAGCAGATCCCCAGAGAGTGCCAAGTTCTGGTGCCCCTGTGGCGTCCCTCTGGCATTGGGTTGACAACACACAGGACTGCCTAAGAGACCCTGGATCCTGCCTCCACGTGGTGAAGGAAGCCTGAGTGTACCTAAGTGGAACCTGAATTGGGCTTCTGTGCGTACCCCTGAATAGCTGATCTGAAGCCATCAGTTCCCTCCAAAATAAACCTGAGAGAACCTGAACCCTGTACCAACCAGCTTTACATAACCTATAAAGAAAGGATCTAGGTACCCAGATAATACAAACAGAAGCATATTTCAACTTAATTCTCATATCAGAATCATAAACAACAACAGAAACTCACATGCCAAAACCACAGCGAAAGAATAAAATGGAAACCCCAGCAAAGCCCACCAATCCTGTAGAAGAGTTCTACAAGGAGAACCCCCTAGAGATAACCTAGGACACTGAATTTAAAAGAACAATCATAAACATGATGAAGGAAATCAGCGAATTTAAAGAACACATGAACAAACAAATCAAAGAGCTAAAAGAAGATAGGGATAAACTTCTGAATGAATTCACAAAAGAGATAGAAACATTGAAGAAAACAAAACTTGGGCAGAAATGAAGAAGGAAGTGCAAAACTCAATAAGCCAACTTGAAACAACAGGGGAAAGCCTCACTGCTAGAATGAATGAAAAGGAAAACAGAATATCAACATTGTAGGATAAAGTTGAAGAATTGGACCATTCAAGCAAAGATTATTGAAAAATTTTAAAAAAGAACAGGAATGGAATATGTAAGAGGTGTGGGACACCATGAAAAGACCAAATGTATGGATCATAAGAATAGAGGAAGGAGTAGAATTTCAGGTTAATGGTGTTGAACAGATCCTAAACAGGACTGCAGAAGAAAATTTCCCAAAATTAAGGAAAGACATCCCCATACAAATACAGGAAGTATATAGAACACCAAATAGACAGGATCAGAAGAGAAACTCCCCATGACATATCATAGTAAAAACACTAAATGTACAGAAGAGAGAATACTGAAAGCAGCAAAAGAAAACCAAGTCACATACAAAGGAAAGCCCATCAGAATTACAGCTGACTTATCAATGCAAACTATGAAAGACAGAAGAGACTGGACGAAGGTATTTCCAGTCCTACTTGATAATAGATGCCAGCCCACAATACTATACCCAGCAAAAATGCTTATTATAGCTGAGAGGGAAAGAAAAAACTTCCATGACATGAATAGCCTGAAAGAATACATGTCCACAAAACCAGCCCTTCAAAGAATACTTGAAGCAATACAGAGAGCAGACAAACAACTATATCCTAGGGGCAATGAAAGAAAATAAAGATATAACCTAGGAAACACAAAATTACACAGAGAACAAAAACAGCAATCAAAATGATGGAAACCAATACACATCTTTCAATAATAACCTTAAATATCAATGGACTGAACTCCCCAGTCAAAAGACACAGGCTAAGCGAATGGATTAAGAAACAAAATCCATCTCTTTGCTGTCTGCAAGAAGCCCGTCTCACCTTCAAGGACAGGCACTATGTTGAGGTGAAAAAATGGAGAAGAGTATTCCAAGCAAATGGCACTAAGAAACAAGCAGGGGCTGCAATTCTAATACCTGACAAAATAGACTTCAAAGTAAAACTAATCGGAAGAGACAAGGAGGGTCACTTCATTCTGATCAAGGGAACAGTTAACCAAGAAGATATTACAATCCTTAACATATATGCACCAAATTCTGGTGCACCCAAATTCATAAAAACAACACTACAGGGCTTTAAGACACAGATTAACCCCAACTCAGTAATAGTAGGGGACTTCAATATGCCACTGTTTCCATTAGACAGGTCAACTGGACAAAGAATAAACAGAGAGATGTCTGAATTAAATGATACCATACATCAAATGGACCTAATAGACATCTTTCCATTATTCCACCCAAACACCAAAGAATACACTTTCTACTCAGCACCTTATGGAACTTTTTAAAAGATTGACCACATATTGGGCCACAAAACAAAGTTCAACAAATACAAAAATATTGAAATACTTCCATGCATTCTATGAGACCACAAAGCAATAAAGCTCAAAATCAACACTGCACAAAGCCCTAGTCACTACACAAACTTGTGGCAATTGAACACACACTCCTAAACAATGAGTGGGTCAAAGGAGAAATTAAGAAAGAAGTAAAAGAATTGCTGGAATTCAACAAAAAGGACAATTCAACACACAGAACCTCTGGGACACATTAAAAGTAGTCCTAAGAGGGAAGTTCATAGCTCTAAGTGCTCACATTAAAAAATTAGAAAGAGCCCAAATAAATGACCTAACACTGCACCTCAAGACACTGGAAAGGCAAGAACAAATGAAACCCAAATCCAGCAGAAGAGAACAAATTACAAAAATCAGAGCAGAAATTAATGAAATAGAAACAAAGAAAATAATACAAAGAATTAATGAATCT
>NW_008330926.1:65558-66087 GCF_000622305.1 Nannospalax galili
AAATGGATGGATATCTAAAATCATGGGAACCACCAAAGTTAAACCAAGAAGAGATCAACAGTTTAAACAGACCCATAACATGTAAAGGAATTGAAACAGTAATACAAAGCCTCCCAACTGAAAAAAAGCTCAGGCCCAAATGGATTTACAGCAGAATTCTATGAGACAGTTAAAGAAGACCTCCAACCAATACTACTTAAATTATTCAAAACAATAGAAACAGAGGGAGAACTCCCAAATTCCTTCTATGAAGCCAACATCACTCTAAAACCCAAACTAGGTAAAGACACAACCAAAATGAACATTGATGCAAAAATTCTTAACAAAATACTTGCAAACAGCATACAGGCACACATCAGAAAGATCATTCACCATGATCAAGTAGGCTTTATCCCAGAGATGCAGGGATGGTTTAATATACACAAGTCAATAAACGTCATTAATCATATAAATGGACTCAAAGATGAAAACCACATTATCATCTCAATAGATGCAGAAAAGGCTTTTGACAAAAGTCAGCATGCATTTA
>NW_008330926.1:66390-68718 GCF_000622305.1 Nannospalax galili
AGGTCCCAAAAGTTACCCCAGAAAACTCATGGAACTGATCAACATTTTCAGAATAATGGCAGGTTATAAAATCAATCTATAAAAATCATTAGCCTTTCTATATACCAATAATAACCAATTGGAGAAAGAATACAGGGAAATGCTCCCATTCACAATTGCTGCAGCTTAGGTTGCTTCCTACACTGAAAATTTTAAATCATTAAAGAGATTGAGGAAGACACCAGGAGATGGGAGGGACCTGCCATGTTCATGGATTGGAAGAATTAATATTGTGAAAATGACCATCCTACCAAAAGCAATATATAGATTGAATGCAATCCCAATCAAAATCCCCATGACATACATCACAGAATTAGAAAAACCCATCCTTAAATTCATGTGGAAGCACAAAAAACCCCAGATAGCCAAAGCAACACCGAGCACAAAGAACAATGCTGGGGGGATTACTATACCAGATCTCAAATTATACTACAGAGCCATAGTCATAAAAACAGCATGGTACTGGTGCAAAAACAGACACATAGATCAATGGAACATCATGGAAATCCAAACCTTAGTACATGCAATTTCAGCCACCTAATATTTGACAAAGGTGCCAAGAACACACAATGGAGGAAAGACAGCATCTTCAACAAATGGAGCTGGCAAAACTGGATCTCCACCTGTAGAAGAATGAAACTAGATCTTTATCTTTCACCTTTCACAAAAGTCAACTCCAAATGGATCAAAGACCTCAATGTGAAACTGGAAAGCCTGAAACAATTAGAAGAAAATATTGACAGTAACTTACAGGATATAAGTATAGGAATGGATTTTCTAAATCGGACAGAAGTTGCTCTGGAATTAAGGTCAGCAATCAATAAGTGGAACCTCATTAAACTGAAACGCTTCTGTACAGCAAAAGAAACAATAAAAAAAGTGAAGAGAAAACCCACAGAATGGGAAAAAAATCTTCACCAGTGACACATCTGACAGAGGTTTAACATTCAGAATATATAAAGAACTCAAAAAACAAAAAGTTGAGAAACCAAATGATACAATTAAAAGATGTGCTAAAGATCTAAACACAGAGTTCTCAAAGGAAGAAATAAAGATGGCTAAGAAACATCTCAAAAGTGTTCAACATCATTAGTAATTAGGGAAATGCAAATTAAAACCACCCTAAGGTATCACCTTACCCCAATCAGACTGGCTAGGATCAAGAGAACAAATGATACCAATGCTGACAAGGATGTGGAGAAAGGGGAACGCTCATTCACTGCTAGTGGGATTACAAACTTGCACAGTCTCTATGGAAAACAGTGTGGAGAACTCTTAAAAAACTAAAAATGAACCTACCATATGACCTGGTAATACCACTCCTTGGCATATACCCAAAGGACTCATCCTACTGTAGAGACACTTGTACAACCATGCTTGTTGCTGCTCTTTTCACAATAGCTAAGAGATGGAAGCAACCTGAGTGTCCCTCACCTGACAAGTGGTTAACAAAAATGTGGTATATTTACACAATGGAGTTCTAGTCAGCAGTAAAGAAAAAGGAAATAATGAAATTTGCAGGTAAGTGGATGGATCTAGAAACTCTTATACTAAACGAAGTAACACAGACTCAGAAAAACAAACGAGGTATGTTCTCCCTCATATGTGGATCCTAGCACCAAATCCTTTTAAATCCCAGGTCTTTTTAATAAGAAGATGCTATACAGCAGTCCCTTCTGCATGAAATAACTACCATCATCATGACTTCAGCTGAGCCTGATCGCTAAACATAGTCACAATTGGGCTTGCTGGCGGTTGTGCTCATTCATTAGAGTGCCAAGCAGGGTCACTGGACCCTCACATGAGTGTCCAGCCACTCTTCCCAGCCAACTAGCCCAGCCTTGGAAGACAAAAGGAAAATGAGGAAGAACCCAATAGAGGGATGCTTTTGGAAGTTCTTGTCCAGAAATTCCAATGGACTTTCATATGAGCATTTGAAAACTGCCCTGTTCTGACTTTTTTCTAGTTCCCTGTCTAGAACTTGTAATGCTAATTATTCTTGCCTTTACTTCTCCTTCATATCTCTTATTCATGATTTAAGGACTTTCTTCTTCCCTTAGAGAGAAGAGTTACATAATTTGGGAGTCTTTTAGATAGACCCACTGAAGGGGTACTCCAATTGCCTCACCCTGCATCCCTGTTCAGCATGGAAGAAGCCAGAGCGGTTGGCTTCCCTATTCCCTATTGGCAATTTGGGTAATCCCTTCAGAGGATGGTGTGATAAGAATAGGAGGTAGGAATTGGCTAGGCAGTTAGGGTAAAAAGACCCCAAAGAAATGTAGCCAGTTT
>NW_008330926.1:69141-81304 GCF_000622305.1 Nannospalax galili
AGGGGAGCGAGTGGGCATGGATTAGATCAAAACACCTTATATACATGTATGAAATTCTCAATAAAGTTTTTGTAGAAAAAAAAATAAAAAGAATAGCTTTGAGGGGGCTGGAGAGATGGCTCAGCAGTTAAGAACACTGGCTGTTCTTGCAGAAGACCCAGGTTCAAATCCCAGCACCCACATTGGCAGCTAACAACTGTCTATAACTCCAGTTCCAGGGGATCCAGTGACCTCTTCTGTCTTCCTTGGGCATTGTACAACATGGGTGCAGTTAACTATATCCAGACAATACATGCATATACATAAAATAAAAATAATAAATAAAATATTTTAAAAAATAATAGCTTCAAGATACAGCTCATTGGTAGAGTATATGTGTAGCTTGCAAGATTTCCTAGGTTCAAGCCCTAGTGCTTAGAAACAAACAAACAACAAATAAAAAGATTCTACTCTAAAATACTCTTGGGCCAATGAGATGGGTCATTGTTAAATGTGCTTGTCAGCATGTCTGAGGACCTGAGTTTAATTCCTAAGATCCACATGATGGAAGGAAAGAACCAACTCACACAAGTTGTCCTGTGACCTTGACACAGCACTATAGAAAAACAATTTGGTTATTTCATTTAAAGCCAAATGTATATTAATCACATGATGCGCAGAAATAAAAACATCTGTCTATACAAGAGTTGTACATGAATATTCATGTAGTCTCAGCTAGACGTTAGGATAGCTCCAAATTGAAAACATTTTAAGTGTTCACCCGCATGTAAACAGGTAAACAAATTGTGGTGTGTTTATTAATGCAGTAAGGTATCATTCAGAGGTTGAAAGAAACAAGTCTCTGCGGTGGTTTGAATGAGAATGTCCCCCATAGGCTTCAAGTATTTGGACAATTGTCCCTAGTTGATGGTGCTGTTTTGGGAGGTTTTAGGAAGTTGGGCTTTGCTGGAGGAAACACATCACTGGGGGTGGGCTCTAAGAGTTCTTAAGCCTTGCAGGATTTCCTGTCTCTCTCTGCTTCCCATGCCTGTGGGAAGATGTGATGGCTCAGCTTCCTGCTCTGACCAGCTCAGCTGTCATGCCTCCCCCACCATTAAACTCTAATCTTCTGAACCATAAGCCAAATAAACGCTTCCTTCTATAGGCTACCCTAGTCACAGTGTTTTATCACAGCAACAGAAAAGGAACACTGAGTAATCAACGTTAAATAAAAAGGCTGAGTTAAACAAAGCTAGATTGAGAATACAAACACCATGTGACTTCATTTACATAGAAGTATTGGTTGGACAGAATGAGTCATGATGTTGGAAGCAAGTCAGTGATTAATTTTATTGCATATAAATTATACCTCAATCACCTTGATTAACACACCAGAATAAAGTAAATGTATAATTATAGTTACATGTTTACTAACATTTATTACACATATTGTACTTGAGTAAATCAATAATTAATAGTCTTATCCACTCCATGCTCAAATTTTTCTAATCCCCCAATTTTTCATTTATCCTACTTAGTTTTCAGTCAAGAAATATGCCTTGCTGTTCCCTTTTAGTGTCATTAAATCCAAACAGCTCTACAGTTCAGATCATGAACATGCTTTGATGTCAGCTTTGTGGTATTAGGAGGTGGTAGAAATATTTCCTGCAGTGATGTGCTGTCTCTCACCACAGGGAATGAGGCAAACTGACAGTACACTTCATGAAACCCTAGAACTGGAAGCTCAAATCAGGGTTTCCTCCTTATAAGCTGATTATTACCATGCTAACAGAAAGAAGACTAACACAGTTACTTTACTCTCTCATGACACTGACTTTCTAATCATTGGGCCAGGTGGGGAGAGCTACATATTCTAGATTTGTCTGTTTCTTCCTGGTGTTGTTTATAGTGTTACTTGATCCCTTTTCCTTATAAAGAGCTTGATTACCAGGTGTGTTGGTTGCTTTAGTGTCAACTTGACACACCTGGGTTGAGGAAACCCCAATTGGGGAATTATCTCCATTGGACTGGCCTGTGGCCATGTCTGTAGGGTATTTTCTTGATTGTTGAGTGATGTGGGAGGGCTCAGCCCACTGAAGGTGGTGCCACCCTGGGCAGGTAGGCCTATGTTGTATAAGAAAGCAGGTTAAGCATGGGCTAGGGGAGTAAGCCAGTAAGCGGTGTTCCTCCATGGCCTGTGCTCTAGCTCCTGCCTCTAAGTTCCTGCCTGAGTTCCTACCGTGGGCTCCCTGATGAACTGTGACCCAAGAGATGTAAACAAAATAAACCCTTTCCTCCCCAAGTTGGTTTTGGTCAGTGTATTTTGTCATTGCAATGGAGAAACAAACTAGAACACTAGGTTAATATGTCAGAGAAGAATTGTTCATAGCTAAATAGATGGAGTTAATATATTACATTATATCAGGGAGACTGTAATGCCAGACTGTCCCACAGTAAGTGATGCCATATTTAGTCACTGAGTTATTGTAAGCATGCATTTTTTTCTCTCAGTTTATGAGCAGTGTTTTTGGCATGTACTGATTATCTCTGCTACAGCTAATTGTTCCTTTGGTGGTGAGATACCATTTTAAACCAACTAGATTTACAAAAATTTTAACTTTGATAGTACTAAGGGTAATGAAAGCATAATGCTGTTACAACTTTTACCCACTGTTCATGGTAGTACAAAATGGCTCAATCACATCTGGAGTACACGCCAGAGACAGAAAGAATGATAATGATTTAGCAGTAGGGTTGATGGTATATACCTGTGATCTTAGCGTTTGAGAGGCTGGGGCAAAAGAATTGTTTTGAGTTTGAAGTCAGGCTGGGTAACATAGCAAGACCCTGCTGAAAAATACAAAAGCAATGATTTATCAGATGGAAAAAAGTTAATCTTAAGCTGGAAGGGGGTTGCAAAGGAGTATATCAACTTGACACACCTGGGTTGAGGGAGCCTCAATTGGGGAATTGCCTCCATTGGACTGGCCTGTGGCCATGTCTGTGGAGCATTTTCTTAACTGTGCTCTGTGAGGCCTATTCTTGGTTCCCATGGCTAGCAAGCTTGCCTTATACCCCGTCTCAGCTTCACCAACATCTAGAGGATGATTGTGGTCACTGCCAGTGGAGGATGCTCCTCTGTTCTCATGGGTGCCGCTCCTTCATTCTCACAGGCATCGAGGCTGCTCCTCTGCTCGCCCTGGGCTGAGGCCGCTCTTCTGCCTGCCCTGGGCTAAGGCTACTCTTCTGCTCACATGGTGCTGAGGCAGCTGTTGAATGCCCCCAAGCCCACCGGGCTTGGGTCTTCAACAAGAAAAATAACTAAGACAAAAGTCTTGAAGTTATGTGATGAATTTATTCGAAGAAAGAGTCTTACAGTTAGGTGAGTGATCACAGGAAGATTTTTTGTTGTGAGGAACACAGATCTTATATAGGACTCAGATTTGGGGTAACCAAGGAATCACCAAGGAATTACCGTAGATATTTTACTAACAGAAAGTAACTACGGATGCAGCAGGTTGCTGCATTACCTCACCAACTCCAGTGCCTGAAGACCGAAATGAAACTAAGTTTCTAAGAGACCTAATTAATTATGGCAGCATAGCCTGTCGGCTCTGACCACTGAAGCAGAGAGCTCAGAAGCTCTTAAGTGGCACTCTACTTTTTTCCAATGCTTATGTCAAGCATGGCTCCCAACAGGCAGCTCTTCTGCTTACCCTGTGCTGCTTCCTGTCATCTCTGCTTCTGCCCAGTCCCAGACCCCAGGGATGGTGAGGAGACTGTGTCAGTGGAGCCACATTCAGACACAGGAGACCAGGTTCAGTGACACAGATCTGCTTTATTGTAGGAAGGCGCAAGCTTATATAGGGGTGGTGGTCCAATCACAGCACAGCAAGTAGGATACATTATTAGCATAGCAGGTTTAGCATCCTATCACAGTACAGCAAGTAGGATACTGTATTAGCATAACAGACTTAACGTCCTATCACAGAATAGAGGGTAGGATGCCTCATTATCATGCTGGGTTTCAGATTACAGAGCCTGGATTCCTGGAAACCACATGACCCTGACAGTTGCAATATCACCCTAGGCTCAAGCCTGTCTCCCACATCTCCCGCTTTTTTTATTTTTAAAGGCGAGGTATATAGCATATTGACATCAGTCCAGATACATCAAGGTAAAGTAGAATGGCTCAGGGGGTCATTGTATCAAGAGCCCCCTACCTCAAGATGATGAGCTTCCTTAAGAACGGGTTGTGCCAACTCCATGCCAACCAGTGGGAGTCGAGATTCTTTGCCACGACATTGTTGTCCCCACCTCAAGGGTCACCCAGCATAATGGACTGTGCCTGTTTTAGTTTGTCCCATCTTTTGGGATCTTACCTGTCATTTACTACCAGCCCTTGAAGGGTGGGCCCCTTTGTGTGGTTTGGCAGAGGGAGAGGCAGTACATCAAGCTTTGGCCCATGCAAAGGCCTCTTAAGGGGCTAAGAATTCAATAAAAGTCGATGCAGTGGGGTCGTCCCATCTGGGGTAATGATGGGGATTAGGGAGTGGCAAATTCTAGGCATTGGTTTCACAGTCTGCCAACAGGAGTATATATTACAAGGCATTTCCTGTGGCTCCGGCAGTCGGGCAGTTGTCTCAGGTCCGTTGCATGGTTGTTCTGTAAGATTTTACACCTATGCTCAAGCCTAACTTTCATATCTCTATTATTATAGGTTGGTAAGGGCAAGGAACAGAGTGGGTCCTTGTTTGCAGAGACGTGCCTGGCAAGATCTGGAGGTGGGGCAACAGCTAACTGAACCAGAGAAATACGAGTTTTAACAAAATTATCAAGACCCTTAACAATGCAGGGTCCAAAATTCAGGAGTTAGCAGTAACGATGGCACACATAATAAGGAACTCAAACAAAGGTTTTCCTCTAGACTGATGATTTAGCTTAGCTAATGTCTCTGTTTGTGGCAAGAGATGTTCAAGGTCTCCTCAGGCTGGTGGCTTTTGTGGTCTGTGAGATTGGTCTCTCAGTGGTTGAGAGGTGTGTTTCTTCCTCCAGGGTCAGGGCTGCCATCTCCGGGGTTGGTGGTTGTGGAGGGAGGGTTTTTGTCACAGGCAATTCTGATGTTCCAGGCTGGGATCCAAATGGGGGCTGGAACATTATCTGGAAAGACACAAGCATAGCCTCATCCTTGTGTTAACAACTGGTGTCAATAATATGATGGATATATGTGAGCTTGCCAAAAGGAAGGGAAGTGAGCAATGTCCATCTGCCAGATCTTGTTAGGGCAGGTGTGAGACCAATGACCCTGTCCTCCACAGGCCCAACATTTGACTTTGTCCATCGCGGCCTGTGGCTGGTGAGCAGCCAGTGCCTCAGTGAGAGCTGTGGCATGAGCTCGAGTGCTCCCCACATCCCAATAGGCCAGAATCCATTCAAAGACATCCTTGTGTTTAATGGATCCTATGGCAAGGCGATACTCAGTAGAGCAGCCTTCATATATAAGATCCTTGAGCAAATAATCTACAGACCCCCAATGGCTGATTTTCCTATTAACGCTTTGTTGGCACCTTTTAATGAAGTTAGAGAAAGGCTAACCTTGTTTTTGTATCAATCTGGTTAATTTGGTATCCTCATGAGTCGGCATACTTTGGAAAGCACAGAGCGTGCAAAGCTGCACTTGTTCAAAGTAGCGAGGAGGTCCCTGTGCCTGGGCTTGTGGGGTTTCAAAAATGCCATGCCCTACCAAGGTGTCAAACCCAATGTTTTGAACATTGGCATTTCTATTGTGTTTTGCCTGTTGTTTACACTCATTTTGATAGGCAGCCTTCCATAAGAGGAAGTCACCTTCCTGTAGGCAGGCACAGGCAATATTCTGCCAGTCATAGGGAGTGTTAGCCACATGGCTGATTGTATCTAATAGCTGACCAAACCAAGGGGAATGAATTCCATCCTTAATGGCTGCCTTACACAGATTTTTCAAAGTATCATGAGAATATGCACTCCAGACATTAGGGTTCTGTAGTCCCTGATTGACCGTACCAGGAAAAACTGGAAAATCACCCATCATATCATAGGAGAGGGGTCTAGGTGGAAGGGGCTTCCAGTCCTCCTCTGGACAGGAGGGGTAGATGGACTGGGAGGAACATCCTTAGAGCTAGTGCAAGATAGCGGAAAATAGCCATCACCCCATAATGGCAGAGCAGAGGCTGCCTTAACTTCCCATTTTTCATCAAAGCTAATATAAGATAGCAGAGGGTAGCCACCGACCCATAATGGCAGGGCAAGGGTGATCTTGACTTCTTGTTTTTCATCAAGGGGACCCTCAGACCCTAATTCCTCATTTTTTAAACCTCATTATCAGCAGTCATTGTTTCCACATCAGAAGAGAAATCAGTTAGTTTGGGTTTGACTGGAAATGCCTGGGACAAGCTGTCCCCACTATCCTGTTGCTTTATTTGTTTATCTATGTTGTTTAGTATAAGATTATTCTGCTCAGGGGCATGGGGGGGAACTCCCTGAAGCACGGCCAGAATGGCGGTCGTCAATGGGGTAGAACAGCCCAGATAATGGATGCCCCTCCCTGACTTCTCTCTTTCTGGCCATGAGTAGCACACAAACCCATTGCTCCAGATCCCAACAGCAGGAATCTGTAAACCAAGGAGCAAGAGCTAGCACTTCATCTAATACCTTAGTTACTTCCTTTTTTTGTTACCCTAATTTGCCTACCCCTGAGGAGAGAAACCAGTGCCGCAGCATGGGGGCCAGCAGCAGCTGGATGACTATTCCCCATACTGGAGGTCACTCACCCTGCAAGACGTCCAGGACTCAGGAGCCATTCAGGAAGATGATCAGCGGAGACAGGAACAACACGCCAAACCGAAGATTGTGAGCCAGAAGAAGAAGCACAGAAGAACAAAAGCAGTGAGCACCCACAGAAGAATCACTGGCAAAGGGGACATCAGGAGCTCCGAGTGTCTCCATGGGGCAGGAGGCTTCATGCCCCACTTTGGGTGCCAGCTGCAATCACTGCCAGTGGAGGCCACTCCTCCATTCTCATGGGTGCCACTCCTTCATTCTCATGGGTGTCGAGGCTTCTCATCTGCTCGCCCTTGGCTGAGGCCGCTCTTCTGCTTGCCCTGTGTTGCCTCCTGTTGTCGCTGCTTCTGCCCCATCCCAGACCCCAGGGCTGGTGAGGAGACTGTGTCAGCAGAGCTGCACTCAGACACAGGAGACCAGGTTCAGTGACACAGGTCTGCTTTATTGCAGGAAGGCACAAGCTTATATAGGGGTGGTGGTCCAATCACAGCACAACAAGTAGTATACCTTATTAGCATAGCAGGTTTAGCATCCTATTACAGTACAGCAAGTAGGATACTGTATTAGCATAATGGACTTAGCATCCTATTAGCATAACAGACTTAACGTCCTATCACAGAATAGAGGGTAGGATGCCTCATTAGCATACTGGGTTTCAGATTACAGAGCCTGGATTCCTGGAAACCACACGACCCTGACAGTTGCAATATCACCCTAGGCTCAAGCCTGTCTCTCACAGATGATGACTCTTCTCCTCTCCTCTGTATAGAAGAGTAGTTGAGAAGACCACTGACCAGGCAATTCCACAGGGGGCGGAGGGGGAGTTTATTTGAGAGCAAACAGACCGCTGGGCTGTTCCCCTGATGGGGAGCAGGGGAGCAGCAGAGAAAAGCAGCGAGTTTTTTTTTGGTCAAAATGTTACCTCTTTCATCCTTATCTACAGCATAGTTCCTATTACTCAAACATATGTTAATTTTAAATATACTTCTACATATATGTGGTAAAATATTAATTGCTTGCTGAAATTCTCACAAAAAAATGGTAAATTTGTGAATGCTAAAGTTATTGAATGTCTGAGCAGGGTTAAAGCACAGTTTTCCTTAATTGATAATGGGTGGATATTCTGCACTTCACTTTGATGCTTTGCTATGTACCAGTTGCTTCTCTCTACCTAGCATTTACAATTCCTTCAAAACTTAAAGCAAGTTTTTGGTAGACCACTCTCTGAACTACATGAAGTAAGAAAAAGTTTACTAATGGTTTTGCATTTTCTATATGGTTTACCAGGGAAATTATACAGTGTTTAAACAGGTAATATTAACTCATTATATTATGTGTGTAATTTGAATTCCATGTTTTTTACTAAGATGATGCTGCACAGAACTCTTCTGAGCCAAATAACTGCCATCTTCAAGACTTCAGCTGTGTCTACTTGCTAATGACCATCAAAACTGGGCTTGTTGACAGTTGTATTCCTTCATTAAAGGAGGGGTAATCAGGGCTATTGGACCCTCACGTGAGTAGCTGGTCGTTCTTTCCAGCCAGTTGTATGTAATTCTTCCCTAATTGCAAATGATCTCCTGAATTTGGGAAGGACTAAAGCATATAATCTGAGGAAGGCTAAAAAGAAAAGGCTTAATCCAGAGCTCAGTCAACTATTTTAAGGAAGAAAATATATGTCTAGTCAAGGTTTAGCTAAGAATGTTTGGATTTTGCCCAAGCTTTATATACATAGCACATGGTAATTAATGTACCAGACTGGTGTAGCATTCTTGTATGTTTAACAGCCATACTTTGAGGCCTATACTAATCTGATGAGAGGGACTTAAGGGGAAAATTTTTTGCCCCTTGCCCTCCAAGGTCAACTAAATCTCAGGGGACTATGGTACATCTCTTGAAATGTCGTGTAATTGTTGTGAGTCACCTGTCCTCTTGTTCAGAGAGGCCATGGAGACCTCACCAGGAAGGTATAACCAAAGAGTTAAATGATTGGTATATTCCTCAAAGAGTCCAAAGGATTGAACTTCCCAGACATGAGGCCCAAGTTCATATAAGATGCTATTTAGACAATTTGTCACTAATGATTTGTTTTTAATAAGAAAATGCTGCTCAGGTGTCAGACTTCAAATCCTGGTCTAACCAACTCTGAAGTCCCTACCTACAACCAAAAGAAAAAACCTATTCTTATCTAAAAATGAAATGATAGCTAAATTTCTTCTCTCTTCCTGTCTAGAGGTCATTTGGGAGGGAAATCACATAGTGATTCTAGTCACTCCAACAACTATCAAAGTGCCTGAAAAGCAAATCAAGAATCCTGCCATGGCAGCCTAAAGAAAAATGAGGAGAAACCCAGTAGATAAATGCTTTTGGAAGTCCTCTTCAAGAAACTCTGATTTGAAAATTCAGCCTGTTCTGACTCCTCCTGTTTCCCTGCCTAGAATTTGTGCCTAACTACTCTTGCCTTTACTTCTCCTTCCCCTCCTTGGCCTAGTGATATCCATCCTCTTCATAATAATGATTATTCCATGCCTTTTAATTTTTTTCAGGACAGAATCAATGAGATGTCCCAATGATCAATAAACCAGATGCTCTTAACTGAATTCCCTCAGGTCTCCCTATCACTCCCTGCCCGCCTGATTCTGCACTCCAGACCAATGTTCCAGCCTTTTGAGACCACCCCTCTTTGCCTACATTCCTGTCCAGCAGGAAGTAGCTAAAGAAAGACCACCATCCCCCCTTATCATCAACAAAAGGCTGGAATGTTAGGTTCTTGGCAGGCTCCCAAAATGGCAGTGCAGCTTGCAATGTTATTTAAATATTATTTAAATATTGAATTGAGCCCGAGGCAAATCCCACTGCTCACTGGGGGACCAACCTATCCTAAGCTGAATTGCCTAGCCTACGTCATGGAAAGTTACCCAACCACCTGACTGCCTAGAAAAGATGTCTGACTCCCCTGCTCACTGCTGTTTCTCTGCTGCTGTTTCTCTGCTCCCTGAGAGGCAGCCGAGGGGTCTGTTTGCTTTCAGATAAACTGCTGCCCTCCACCCACCAAATTTGTTATGGAAAAATCAGAGTCCAACAGCCAAAGTCAGGTGAAGTGAAGAGAGGGAGTCTAATTTCAAGCTAGTGGGACTGACAGGGATCATTCTGTGAAGGAGTAAGCACCCCCGCTCAAGTTTTTGGGGAACTTTATTGTCGTCGTCCCCCTCCCCCTTCCTCCTTCCTTACTCTTTAGTGGACTTCTTGAACCCAACAACAGGAAAGCGAGCTAAGAAAGACAAAACTTATGTCCTGAAAGATCTAGCTCAGGGATTTACAAAGTGGTTCTCAGATCCACAGCATTAGCATGGAGACTTTGGAAATGCAGAAAACTTGGGTCCCATCCCAATCCTACTGAATTAGATTTTGTTGGAGTGGGACCAGTAATGTATTTTAAGAAGCTCTCTAGGGAGGCACACAAAGGTTTGAGTACCACATACCTGCATGTAATTTAAAAAATAGTCAATTTAAACATGTGTAACCATGTACAATTATATACAAACAGTAAATGAAACTGATGTTAATCTCTAGCTTCTGCTCACTACAGCATTAGAAAAACTCTTTGTCTTGTAACCCTCTTCCTGTTTTTCTGATGTCTGTCTATTGATCTTCTGTGTCCTGTGGTGCTATTTCCTTCCTAACTGACTTTTTGGTATAGAAACTGAAAGTGTTCAGAATTTTTTATAGCAATATAGAGGATTAAAACATCTGGGTTGTGCTTTTCTAAAGCACAAATCATATTATCACTTTTTTATTTTCCTTGTAACAATTTTCCTCAACTGTAGCATCATATAATTCACCCAGATAAACTGGTCCCTCTCATTCAATGGTTTTTAGTGTATTCACTACAGCCCATTTCAGAGCCTTTTTTTTTTCCCCAATGATCCCATGTGGAAACCATATACCCAACAGCAGTCACTCCTTGCTTACCCCACAAATCCTCCAGTTCTAGGCCATTGTTGATTAATTTTTTTGTTTCTATACAGTTAGTTGGTCTGGACAGTTCGTAATAGCACACTGAGATGTTTTGTGACTGACTTCTTTCATGGTCCATGGGTGCTGTAGTGCAGACTGTAACTGTATTCCTTTTAATTACTTATTAGTCTATTATGTGGATATATCTAATTTGTTCACACATTCAGTAGTTGAAAGTATAATAAAAATAGAAAAACTTATCAAATGGTTACTAAAGGCTATTGCAATGTGATGGTAATTAAGAACTTTGGAGCAGGAAAAACTCTTAGATAGAGCTAGAAATGGAGGAGGTGAACAGGAATCTTCCCTGCCTCCTGGATACCCAGGATAGAAGTCTGTTTTTCAAACTTGCCACATTCCTGTAGCCTTTGTGACCATGTTACCTGTGAATCATTACTTACATACATGTTATTTACCCTTTGCTTGCATTCCTCACACATGAGTATAAAAGTCCCCCAAAATTTGAGTGGGGCAGTATTGACTCCTTTACAGAACGATCCCTGTGTCAGTCCCACTAGCTTGAAATTAGACTCCCTCTCCTCACCTAACCTGGCTTTGGCTGTTGGGCCCTGATTTTTTTCATAACAAAGACATCTGATTTCTTTTCATTTTTTTGTACATTACAAATAATGCTATCATGAACACTTGTGTAGAAGTTATATGTATACTCATATTTTTCTTTCTCTTTATATATCTAGGAGTGGCAACTATGTTTAACCTTTAAAGAACTACTCAACCATTTTCTGAAGTGACTGTGCTGATATCTTTCCAGCCACAGCATATAAGCATTTCAGTGTCATGATACTCACACTAACATTTGCCAATGCCAGTGTTTTAAATGAGAACCATCCTACTGCATGTGATATGCTATTTTGTTATAGTTTTTATTTGATTTGATTTGATCTTTGGGGGGCTAATGTTAAGTATTGTTTTTGAAACATTAGACATTGTAGATCTTCTTTACAGAAGTGTCTAGAGTTTTTATTTTTATTTTATTTATTTATTTATTTGTTTATTTTTTGGTCATTATAACATTTTATAGTTGCAGTATGTCCTTGGGAAAAAGATTATTTCCTGTTAATGTTACAGCTGGTTTTCTCTGTGCCTGTTATTCTAGCCTAATGAACGGGGAAGTTTTTTGCTTTTTTGTTTTTTGTTTTTTTGTTTTTTGTTTTTTTTTTACAAAAACTTTATTGAGAATTTTATACATGTATATAAGGTGTTTGATCAAATCCATGTCCAGTCCCTCTCCTTCAACATCGCCCTCTGAAGAAGTAACCCTAAAACCTTTTAAGGATTAGATACACGCTCCCAAATACTTTTGGCATTTTTGGCACTTGGAGCAGAGTAT
>NW_008330926.1:81380-90214 GCF_000622305.1 Nannospalax galili
CTGTGTGATTATTCAGGTAGTCAGCGGTCTGGCAGCATGGCAGAAACCCACTTCCATTTGCAAATAGAATGTCTCACAAAGTATCTATCAGCCAAAGCTTTTACCACTACCCCCATGGTATAAATATCCTAGTCCTCTCTCAATAATTTGGAGCTAGAAGCAGAGCGGGAGCTAGAAGCGGAGCGGGGACTAGAAGCGGAGCTGGAGCTAGAGCAGGAACTGGGTCACTGAGACTTGGAATAAAGAGCTGTAGCACTGAATCTGACTGGACTGAGTCTGTGTCTCCTGCCTGCAATCTAGTCTCCCCGGGGGGCGGCATTCCTCCATTACCGGCTCATGGATCCCAGCTTCAGCCACCTCGCGCTCTCCCGTATAATCCAGTGGCCAGTGGATTTCGCATCAAGAGGAAAGTGCATGGGGAGAAATTAAGGTGGTATACGGCTGGACAATGCTCCAGCAGCAGAAGCCCATAGAGACAGGGAGAAGCCAGTGGGGCCAGGCCTGCCTTCCTCCAGGCGCATGGCGGAGAAGCTTGTGGACCCGCTGTGCCATTCCGAGAGTGCGCGCAGGGACCCCGAGGTGGCCACACTCCCCATGCCAGGGAGCCCAGCGCACGCGCACTATAAAATCCATACCCACTCCCTCTCCTCCAACATTCCCCCTTTTGAAGAGGTAACCCTAAAATCTTTTAAGGGTTAGATACAAGCTCCCAAATACTTTTGATATTTTTGGCCTTTGGAACAGAGTATGTTGTTAACAGGACCAAGGACATTTTGACTTTTAGCCAAGAAAATTGCTACATTTCTTTGGGGTCTAACTAACTGCCTAGCCAATTCCTACCTCTTATTCTTATCATGCCATCCTCTGAAGGGGTTACCCAAATTGCCAATAGGGAATAGGGATGCAGACCACTCTAGCTTCTTCCATGCTGAACAGGGACGCAGGGTGAGGCAATTCAGGGTGAGGGGTACTTCAGTGGGTTTATCTAAAAGACTCCCAAATTGCATAATGCTTGTCTCTAATGGGGAAAAAAAAGTCCTTGACTCATGAATAGGAGATGTGAAGGAGAAGTAAAGGCAAGAATGATTAGCATTTTAATTGGCTTATATGTCTCAATACCATTGAGTTCTAAGAACTCTTTATATAGTCCAGAACAATGCAAATATCTTCTTCCATTTGGTTAGTTATTTTTGCATACCCCTTCATTTTCTTTTTAAAAATTTGTTTCTATTTTATGTGCTTGAATGTTTTATCTGCATGTATGTAAGTGCACCACATGTATGCAGTGTCCATGGAGGCCAGAAGAGGGCATCAGATTCCCTGGAACTGGAGTTAGGGATGGATGGTGGTAAACCACCATGTGGGTGCTGGGAACCAAACCCAAGACTTCTGCAAGAGTAGACAGTGCTCTTAACTGCTGAGGCATCTCTCCAGGCCTAATCCCATTACTTTTTTGGTGGTGTTCTATTTTCATTTTTCAGAGCTGTCATAACCAGGTTTGACAAACTGCTGGCTTAAATAACAGAAATTTATTCTCTCACAGTTCTGGAGGTTAGAAATCCAAAAATTAGGCCTTTAATAGAATGGGTTCTTCTGAGGGCTACAACAGAAAGACCTATTCCAGTCTTGGCTTCTAGATGTTTCATTTCTACCTCTGTCTTCATGTTCTGTTCCCTCTGTACATATCTGCATCCAGATTTCCTTTTCTTATAAGGAGTCAAGTCATACTGGGTTGGGGCCCACTCTCATGGTTTCACTTTACATTCTAAGTTAGTAAAGGATTGGGACTTCCTTATGAATTTTCGGGGCAAACAATTCAGCATACATGTTCTCTACAGAGTAACTTCTAATTTGATGGAATCCAATTTATCTAATTTTGCTCTTATCAATTTTTATTTTTTTGCTGTATTACTTAAGATATCATTGCTAAATTGAAGGTCATGAAGATTTACCCCTACATTTTCTTCTAAGGGTTTTATAGCTTTAACTCTAATGCTTAGACTTTTGTCTATTTTCAGTTAAATTTTGTGTATGTTGTAAGATGAGTCTAACTTCATTCTTTTGCATATAGATACAGTTGCCTCAGTTCCATTTATTTCTGAAAATTATTAATGGATAAAAATGTGAAGATTTGTTTCTAGATTCTCAATTATACCATCTATCATCTATCTGTCTATCTAACCCTATCTATCTATCTATCTATCTACCTATCTATCTATCTATCTATCTATCTATCTATCTATCTATCAATCATCTATCTAATCTATCATCTATCAATCTTTCTATCTATATCTATCGTCTATCTATCTATCTATCTATCTATCTATCTATCTATCTATCATCTATCTATCATCTATGTATCTGTGTGTGTGCATCCTTCTGCCAGAACCACACTGCCTTGATTACTGTAACTTTGTAATAAGTTTACTACTATTTTTCTTTTTCAAGATCATTTTGCTTCTTTGAGATTCCTTTCAATTCCATATAAATTTTAGGATCAGCTTGTCAGTTCTATAAAGATAGTATTATGGGACTCAGTGGTTAAGAGCACTGACTGCTTTTCCAGAGGACCTGGGTTTGGGTCCCAACACCCATATGGCCACTAACAACTGTCTGTAACTCCACTTCCAGAGGATCTGATGCCCTCTTCTGGCTTCCATGAGCATTGCACACATGTGATGTATTTACCTACATGCAAACAAAACACTCACACACATAAAATATAAATGACTAAAGATGGTATACCTTTGACCCATAGCCTGTTAGGAATTACATATTTTTCTTAGCTGATTTTGAATACTTCATATTTGGGTTGCATCCATGGTTGACCAAACATTTTACAAACAAATACCTTCTTTAATTTGTTGCTTGTCTTTTTATTTACTTTATTTCTTTTTAAACATTTTTGGGGGGGGTTAGTATTTTGCTATGTAGCCCAGAGGCTGGCCTTGAATTTGTGGTCATCCTGCCTTAGCCTACCAGTTTCTGAGATTACAAACATATGCCAATATGCCCAGCTGATAGTTTACTTTTTATTTATTTTTTTTATTTTTATTTATTATTTTTATTTTATGTGTATATTGCCTGCATATATGTGAGTGCACCTGTGTTGTGCAATGCCTCGGAAGTCAGAAGAGGGTGTCAGATTCCCTTGGAACTGGTGTTAAGTGCGGTTTGTAGCTGCCATGTAGGTGCTGGGACTCGAACCTGGGTCCTTTGCAAAAGCAGTCAGTGCTCTTAACCACTGAGCCATCTCTCCAGCCCAATAGTTTACTTTTTAAATGATTATTTTCATATATATGTGTGTACTCACGTTTGTAGGCACACCTGTTCTTGAGAGTCTAAGTGTGTGGGTGCACATGTGTGCACTTGTATATGGAGGCTTGAGGTTGACAACAGTGTCTTTCTCATTAAGAGGCCCCAGAGATCACTGTTTAAGCTGGCCAGCTTGCTCTGGGGATTCTCTGTCTGTGTCTCCCTGACTCTGGGATTACAGGCAAGCTGCCATGGCCACCTGGTTTTGTGAGGGTTATGGTCCACCTAAACTCTGGTCCTCAGGCTGGCCTGGTAAGTGCTTTATCCACCGAACTACTTCCCCTAAAGGATTCTTTAGTGTTGCAGAAGTTTTGCATTTTACTGTGATCACATTTGTTTAACTTCTCTTTGTATGATTTAGAACTGCTATCCTTGTCTCTATCATAATATTGTCCTTGAAATCTATTTTTATGTGATTAGTAGAACTACAGCTATACTATTTGAGCTTGCATTTCCCAGCATATCTTAAAAAGAACACACACTTGGAGTTTTCAATATAATCATATATTCCTTTTTCTAAAAAAATTATTTATTATTATTTTTTATGTGTGTGCGTGTATTGCCTGCATGTAGGTAAGTGCACCCGTGTTGTACAATGCCCACAGAGGTCAGGAGAGGCCATCGGATCCCCTGGGACTGCAGCTACGGACAGTTGGTAGCTGCCATGTGGGTGCTGGGATTTGAACCCGGGTCTTCTGCAAGAACAATCAGTGTTCTTAACTGCTGAGCCGTCTCTCCAGCCCCTCATGTTTTTCTTTTAACTGAGTTTAGTCCATAGCTGTATCTTACGATGCTAATGCCTTGTTTTAAGTTTTCATTTCTATTTTCTTCTTTTGTGTTTTGTTATGCTATTGTGTATATGTGTATTCTTGTTTTCCTCTTTTAAATTAACAAATCAAAATTTTAATTTCCTATTATTCTCTATACTGGTTGGAGGCTGTTATATATTATTTATATTTTCTTTTCTTTCTTTTTTTTTCTTTTTGAGACAGGGTCTCCCTGTAGCCCCAGCTAGCTTGGAACTGATTGTATAGACCAGGCTGGCCTTGAACTCACAGAGATCTGCCTGCCTCTGCCTCCTGAGTGCTGGAGTGCTGGGATTAAAGGCATGTGCCACCACACCCAGCATATGTGCATTTTCTTAATTTTTAATCATAATATATATTTTAATCTGTGTGTCTGTGTGTGAGTGAGGGCTTGTGTATCTGGTATTCAGAGACAACCTTGGTGTTTGTCCTAACTCTCTGCCTTGCTTGAGACAGGGTCTGTTGCTCACTGCTGCATGTAGCAAGCTAGCTGGCCAACTTGCTTCCTTCTCTAGCTCCCACTCTGCCATAGGACTACTGAAATTACAGATAGTGACACTGTGTCCAGATTTATGTAGACTATGCGGATCTGAGCTTAGGAGTTCAGGCTTACACAGCATGTTCTTTACTCACAGAGCCATCTCCTCAGCCCTAACTGTAACATTTTAGTGTGTAATTAAAATATTAAAATATTTTATTGGAACTGGAGAGATGGTTCAGTAGTTAAGAGCACTGGCTGTTCTTGCAGAAGACCTGGGTTCAAATCCTAGCACCCACATGGCAGCTAACAATTGTCCATAACTCCAGTTCCAGGGGAATTCAATGCCCTCTTCTGACTTCCATAAGCACTGCACAACATGGGTGCACTAATACACGTGCAGATAATACACTCATACACAGAAAAATGTAACAATTGTCCATAACTCTCCAGTTCCGGGAATTCAATGCCCTCTTCTGACTTCCATAAGCACTGCACAACATGGGTGCACTAATACACGTGCAGATAATACACTCATACACAGAAAAATGTTTTAAAGAGTGATTTAAAAAATAATTTTTAGAAATTTATTAATTTAAAATTTTAATTATGTGTATGTGTGTCTCTGGTGGGGGATATACACATGAGTGCAGTGCCCGTGGAAGCCAGAAGAGGGTGTTGGATCCCCTGGAGCTGCAGTTGTAGGTGGTAATGAGCTGTCTATCCTGGGTGCTGGGAATCAAACTCAGGTCCTCTGGAAGAACAGCATAACCTTTTAACCACCGAGCCATCTGTCTAGCCCCTAAAGTGTAAATTTAAAATGAAGGCTAAAGTTTGTCAGCACCTCTTCCTCAAAGGCTACCAGTAGTCTGTATAGTACTAAAAGTAACACTGGCAATGGTGTCATGAATGTACACCTATGTCACAGCATACTAGATCACTTGCTTCAAACAGATGTGATTTGTAGTATATCAATAATCAGCATTAGATATCAATAAAACTGTTAAAAATTAAAATCACCCTTCTGTATTAGTCAACATTCTTTCTCTGGGACAAAATGCTTGAGATAAATCAATGTAAAAGGAGGAAAGTTTTAGTTTGGGTCACAGTTTTGTAGGTATCAGTTCATGGTTGGCTGCCTGCATTGAGGTTGTGGCAAGTTGGCACATAATGGTAAGAATGCATGACGGAGGAAGCTGCTCACTTCAGGGTGTCTAATAAACAAACAAACAAACAAAAAAAACCAAAAAGCAAACCAACCAAAGCAAAGGAGCAACAGGAGTTCCAGTATCCCCTTCAATGACATGCCCCTGACTGACCAAACTTCTTTCCATCAGGCTCCACCTTCTGAGGGTTGCATCACCTCCCAATACCACAAGGCTGTAGACCAAGTCTTTAGAACATTGGCCTTTGAGGGACATTCAATATCCAAATGCTAACACACTCCCTCTGGTGGGCGAAGCTCCACCCCAAAGTTCACAAATAAATGAGTTACATGTGGGCTGGGCTTCGGCCTCCTCTGTTCCTTGGCCAATTTTCACTGTGCATGGTACAATCAACACAGCTTTACATAATGACCTTGGATGCTCAAACTATGCAAAGATATTAACTATGGGGTTCTAAAATTTAAAGGTATTATTGTTATTGTGTGTATATGCTTGTGTGTATGCATGCATGTGTGTGAATATGTATGTATGTGGTGTGTATGATGTGTTTTCTGTGAGTGTGGGAGTTCATGTGCCACAGCACACATGTGGAGATCAGAGCACAACTTTGTAGAGTCGACATTTCTCTCCACCTTTATGTGTGTCAGGTTTTTGTGATAGTGCCTTTACCCACTGAGCCATCTCAGTGACCTCCTCCTGGTCTTTTATTCCGTACTCAAGTTAGTTACCTCTGTTCACCATTCTTTCCTGTTCCTCTTTTGTTTCCTCTTTAAAAAATTCATATATTTCGAGGAGACTGCCAGCTAGTGCTGAGCTCTGGCCTCTCTCTGGCCTCCATCTAGCAGAGGGCCTGAGAATTTGGGGACTGCCTGAGAGCCCCCATCCTGCCTCCAGGTGGAGATGAGTGACCCCTAATTGTGCCATACCCAACCCCCAACCCGGGGTTTTGTGAGGCACCTCCCAAGGCCCCAGGGCAGATCTGGCTTTGGTAGGCTAAGGCGGGGATCCTAAGCCTGAGAGGGTGGGTTCCAACTTCCATCTGTGTAGTGGCTCAGATCTCAGCAGACCACCAGACAGTGGCCAGTTCTGGCCTCCCTCTGGCTTCCCTCTGGCATAGGGTTGAAAATACAGGGGACTATCTGAGAACACCTGGATCCTGCATCCCTGTGGTGAAGGAAGCCTGAGTGTACCTGACTGGAACGTGAATTGGACTTCTGTGGGTACTCATGAATAGCTGATCTGAAGCCATCAGTTCCCTCCAAATTGAAACTGGAGAGAATCTGAACCCTGTACCAACGAACTTTGCATAGCCAATAAAGAAAGGATCTAGGCACCCAGATAATACACACAGAAGCATACTTCAACTTAATTCTCATATCAGAATCATAAACAACAAAAGAAATTCACATGCCAAAACCACAACGAAAGAATGATAAAATGGAAAGCCAAAACACTATGTCCCCACCAAACTCTACCAATTCTGTAGAGGAATTCTATAAGGAGAACCCACTAGAGATAACCCAGGACACTGAATTTAAAAGAACAATCATAAACATGATCAAGGAATTCAACGAATTTAAAGAACACATGAACAAACAAATCAAAGAGCTAAAAGAAGATAGGGATAAACTTCTGAATGAATTCACAAAAGAGATAGAAACATTGAAGAAAACTCAGACAGAAATGAAGAAGGAAGTGCAAAACTCAATAAGCCAACTTGAAACAACAGGGAAAGTGTCACCTCTAGAATGAATGAAATGTAAAACAGAATATCAACACTGGAGGATAAAGTTGAAGAACTGGATCACTTAAGCAAAGATTGTGGAAAATTTAAAGAAACACAGGAATGGAATATGCAAGAGATATAGGACACCATGAAAAGACCAAATGTATGGATCCTAAGTATAGAGGAAGGAGAAGAATTTCAGGTTAATGGTGTTGACCAGATCTTAAACAGGATTGTAGAAGATAATTTCCCCAAATTAAGGAAAGATATCCCCATACAAATACAGGAAGTACATAGAACACCAAATAGGATCAGAGAATAAACTCCCGATGACATATCACAGTAAAAACACTAAATGTACAGAACAAAGAGAGAATACTGAAAGCAGCAAAAGAAAAACAAGTCACATACAAAGGAAAGCCCATCAGAATTACAGCTGAATTATCAATGCAAACTATGAAAGCCAGAAGAACCTGGACCAAGATATTTCCAGTTCTACATGACAATAGATGCCAGCCCAGAATTCTATACCCAGCAAAAATGTCTATTATACTTAAGGGGGAAAGAAAAATATTCCTGACACAAACAGTCTGAAAGAATACATGTCCACAAAACCAGCCCTTCAAAGAATATTTGAAGTGATACAGATAGCAGAGAGAAGAACAACTATACCCTAGGGGCAAAAAAAGAAAACAATGGTATAATCTAGGAAACACAAAATTTCACAGAGAACACAACAGCAATCAAAATGACAGCAACCAGTACACATCTTTCAATAACAACTTTAAATATCAATGGACTGAATACCCCAGTCAAAAGCCAGAGGCTAAGTGAATGGATTAAGAAACAAAATCCATCTCTTTGTTGTCTGCAAGAAACCCATCTCACCTTCAAGGACAGGCACTACCTTAAGGTAAAAGGATAGAAAAGAATATTCCAAGCAAATGGCACTAAGAAAAAGCAAGTGTTGCAATCCTAATATCTGACAAAATAGACTTCAAAGTAAAACTAATTGGAAGAGATAAGGAGGGTCACTTCATTCTGATCAAAGGAACAGTTAACCAAGAAGACGTTACAATCCTCAACATATATGCACCAAATTCTGGTGCACCCAAGTTCATAAAAACAACACTACAGGGCTTTAAGACACAGATTAACCCCAACTCAGTAATAGTAGAGGACTTCAATACCCCACTGTCTCTATTAAACAGGTCAGCTGGACAAAGAATAAACAGACAGACATCTGCATTAAATGATACCATACATCAAATGGACCTAATAGACATGTTTCCATTATTCCACCCAAACACCAAAGAATACACTTTCTATTCAGCACCTCATGG
>NW_008330926.1:90256-113646 GCF_000622305.1 Nannospalax galili
CTTGACAAATACAAAAATATTGAAATATTTCCATGCATTCTATGAGACCACAAAGCAGTAAAGCTCAAAATCAACACTGGACAAAGCCCCAGTCACTACACGAACTCTTGGCGATTGAGCAACACACTCCCAAACAATGAGTGGGTCAAAGGTCAAAGGAGAAAAGAAATTAAAGAATTGCTGGAATTCAATGAAAAGGACAATACAACACACGCAACCTCTGGGACACATTAAAAGCAGTCCTCAGAGGGAAGTTTATAGCTCTAAGTGCCTACATTAAAAATTACAAAGAGCCCAAATAAATGACCTAACACTGTAACTCAAGACACTGGAAAGGCAAGAACAAATGAAACCCAAACCCAGCAGAAGAGACCAAATTACAAAAATCAGAGCAGAAATTAATGAAATAGAAACAAAGAAAACAATACAAAGACTCAATGAATCTAAGAGCTGGTTCTTTGAAAAGCTAAACAAGATAGACAGACCCTTAGCCCAGTTAACCAAAGGAAAGAAAGAGTAAATCCAAATCACCAAAATTAGAGATGAATGGGGAAACATCACAATAGACACCCAAAAGATCCAGACCATCATAAGGGAATATTTAAAAAACCTATACGCTACTAAATCTGAAAGTCTAAAAGAAATGGATGGATATCTAAAATCATGGGAACCACCAAAGTTAAACCAAGAAGAGATCAACAGTTTAAAGAGACCCATATCATGTAAGGAAATTGAAACAGTAGTACAAAGCCTCCCAACTGAAAAAAGCCCAGGACCAGATGGATTTACAGCAGAATTCTATGAGACAGTTAAAGAAGACCTCCAACCAATACTACTTAAATTATTCAAAATGATAGAAACAGAGGGAGAACTCCAAAATTCCTTCTATGAAGCCAGCATCTCTCTAAAACTCAAACTAGGTAAAGACACAACCACAAAAGAACAGTATAGACCCATGTCCTTAATGAACAAAGATGCAAAAATTCACAATGAACAACTTACAAACAGCATACAGACACACATCAAAAAGATCATTCACCATGATCAAGTAGGCTTTATCCCAGAGATATAGGGATGTTTCAATATACGCAAATCAATAAACATCATTAATCATGTAAATGGACTCAAAGATGAAAACCACATTGTCATCTCAATAGATGCAGAAAAGGCTTTTGACAAATGTCAGCATGGATTTATGTTCAAAGTCCCAGAGGGAATTGGACTGGAGGGAAATAACGCAACATAATTAAAGCTATATACAACAAACCCACAGCCAACATCATTTTAAATGGAGAAAAGCTGGAAGCATTCCCATTGAAATCAGGAAATGGACAAGGCTGTCCACTATCTCCACTCCTGTTCAACATAGTGCTTGAAACTCTTGCTAGAGCAATAAGACAGGAGAAGAAAATTAAAGGGGTGCTAATTGGAAAAGAAGAGGTCAAACTATCACTTTTTGCAGATGCTATGATACTATACCTAAGAGATCCCAAAAGTTCCACCAGAAAACTCCTAGAACTGATCAACACTTTCAGAATAGTGGCAGGTTATTAAATCAATCTATAAAAATCTTTAGCCTTTCTATATACCAATAATAAGCAATTGGAGAAAGAATACAGGGAGATGCTCCCATTCACAATTGCTGCAAAAAATTAAAATATCTTGGAATAAATCTGACCAAAGACACCAAAGACCTCTACAATGAAAATTTTAAATCTTTAAAGCATGACATTATTTACAAAATTAGAACCAAAGCACAAAAAGAAAAAATCCCCAAATTCATATGAAATCACAAAAGACCCCAAATAGCCAAAGCAACCCTGAGCACAAACAGCAATGCTGGGAGGTTACTATACTAGATCTCAAAGTATACTACAGAGCTATAGTCATAAAAACAGCATGGTACTGGTGCAAAAACAGACACAATTGAATATCATTGAAGATCCAAACCTGAGTACACGCAATTTCAGCCACCTGATATTTGACAAAGTGCCAAGAACACACAATGGAGGAAAGACATCTTCAACAAATGGTGCTGGCAAAACTGGATCTCCACCTGTAGAAGAATGAAACTACATTCTTGTCTTTTGCTGTGCACAAAAGTCAACTCCAAGTGGCTCAAAGACCACAATGTGAAACTGGAAACCCTGAAACTATTAGAAGAATATATTGGAAGTAATTGACAACACATAGGTGTAGGAAAGGATTTTCTAAATCAGACAGAAATTGCTCAGGAATTAAGATCAGCAATCAATAATTGGGACCTCATTAAACTAAAAAGCTTCTGTACAGCAAAAGAAACAATCAAAAAAGTGAAGAGAAAACCCACAAAATGGAAAAAAATATCTTTACCAGTGGCACATCTGACAGAGGTTTCACATCCAGAATATATAAAGAACTCAAAAAACAAAGAATCAAGAAACTGAATGACCCAATTAAAAGATGGGCTAAAGGTCCAAACAGAGTTTTGAAAGGGTGAAATAAAGATGGCTAAGAAACATCTCAAAAATTGTTCAACATTGTTAATAATTAAGGAAATGCAAATTAAGACCACCCTATCATATCATCTTACTCCAATCAGACTGGGTTAGATCAAGAGAACAAGTGATACCAAATGCTGGCGAGGATGTAGAGAAAGGGGAACGCTCATTCACTGCTGGTGGGATTGCAAACTTGTGAAACCTCTATGGAAAGCAGTGTGGAGAACTCTTAAAAAAACTAAAAATGAACCTACCATATGACCTGGTTATACCACTCCTTGGCATATACCCAAAGGACTCATCCTATTGTAGAGACACCCTATCGCAGAGACACTTGTACATCCATGTTTGTACATGGATGGAAGCCACCTAAGTGTCCCTCAATTGATGAGTGGTTAACAAAAATGTGGTATATTTACACAATGGAGTTCTATTCAGCAGCAAAGAAAGATGAAATAATGAAATTTGCAGGTAAATGGATGGATCTAGAAACTGTAATACTAAGTGAAGTAACACAGACTCAGAAAAACAAACGATGTATGTTCTCCCTCATATGTGGCTCCTCACACCAAATCCTTCTAAATTCCAGGTCCTTTTAATAAGATGATGTCATACAGCAGTCCCTTCTGCATTGAATACCATCATTACAACTTCAGCTGAGCCTGATCGCTATACATCATCACAATTGGACTTGTTGATGGTTTTGCTCATTTCTTAAAGGAGGGCCAAGTAATGTCACTGGACCCTTACTGGAGTATCCAGCCACTCTTCCCAGTCAACAGTATGTAATTTGATCTTAATCACACATGGCCTCCTGGATTTGGGAAGGGCTAAAGCATACAACCTGCGGAAGGCTAGGAAGAGAAGAAATGAGCCATGCTGGGTAAAGGCTATTTAGTGTGTATACTCTCAGGTCATACATACACCTCAGCAATCCCTCAGTTATCTCGAAACCTTTGAGAGGGAACTGACACTGATTCTAACTACTCCAACAGCTATCAAAATACCTGAAGGCAAATCCCGAATCCATCACTCTAGAATCCAGCCTTGGAAGACAAAAGAAAAATGAGGAGGAACCCAATAGAGGGATGCTTTTGGAAGCCCTTGTCAAGAAATTCCAATGGACTCTCACATGAACATTTGAAAATTGCTGTTCTGACTTTTTTTCTAGTTCTCTGTCTAGAACTTGCAATGCTAATTATGCTTGCCTTTACTTCTCCTTCACATATCCTATTCAGGATTCAAGGACTTTCTTTTCCCCTTAGAGATAAGGGTTATGCAATTTGGGAATCTTTTAGATAGATCCACTGAAGGGGTACTCCAATCACCCTACACTGCATCCCTGTTCAGCATGGAAGAAGCCAGAGTGGTCTGTGTCCCTATTCCCTATTGGCAATTTGGGTAACCCCTTCAGAGGATGGTGTGATAAGAATAGGAGGTAGGAGTTGGCTAGGCAGTTAGGGTAAAAAGACCCCAAAGAAAAGTAGCCAGTTTCTTGGCTAAAAATCAAAATGTCCTTGGGACTGTTAGCAACATACTCCATTCCAAAGGCTAAAAATGTCAAAATATTTGGGAGCTTTTATCTAATCCTTAAAAGATTTTAGAGTTACCGCTTCAGAGGGGGAATGTTAGAGTTCCCAAAAGCCCCATAAAAATAAATAAATGAAAGAGGAAAAAAAAGAAAGGAAAATAAAAAAGTGATGGGGAGATATGGGAGGAGTTGGAGGGGAGGGAGTGGGCATGGATTTGATCAAAACACCTTATATGCATGTATGAAATTCTCAATAAAGTTTTTGTAAAAAAAATTCATACATTTCACAAACTTTTTTAGTCATAGTCTGTTTGAATATCCGTCTTAAAAGCCTTCTTTTCAGTCTTCCAGATTAGCTTGAATTACATCTCTTTAGAATTTCCTGACTGCTTTTTTTTTCCTGCCACTGGAAGTTTTCCAGGGCTGTTCATTCTTAAGTAATCTGTTTTTCTCTCTGGTTATCTATAAAATCTGTCTCTGTTGTTCCACAGTTTCATCCCAGTGTTATCTGAATATGAATTTTTATTTTTATTTATCCATCTCACTACACTTTTTTATTTTAAAAAATTTTTATGAGTGTTTTGCCTGTACGTATGTAAATGTATCCATGTGTGCAATGCCCATGGGATCCAGAAGAGGGCGTCAGATCCCCTGGAACTGGAACTATTAGCTGCCATGTGGGTGCTGGGACCCTAACCTGGGTCTTGTGCAAGAGCAGCCTTTGCTCTTAACTGCCAAGCCATCTGTCTACCTCCCTCACTCCACTTCTTCAACTTAGTGTCCTTTCATTTTCCTAGTTTCCTGTTCATTTTTTGAGCCCATGTTTTTCCCTTCGCTTCTCTCCACTGTGTATTTTGACTTTGCCTTACTGTTTTTTAAATGCTCATTTTTTCGTTTTTTCCCCTTCTTCCAATTTTCAAATTTTGTTGTGGAAGTTTTCCATTGTTCGGGCATCTTTTTTCCCTAATCTTCTGCTCTTTGCTTTTCCCGGCACAACATTTGTCTCTACTTTTCCATTTTCTTCCATTTTCCATGCTTGTTCTGTTTCTCTCCTTTCCCTGTCTCCTTCTTTTATCTCACTCATTTGAATATCTCCACACTAACTCTAAATAAGTTTCGGCCTCCTTGCCCAATCTATAGCAGTTTGCCATTTTCAGCTCTACGGTCATTGGTATGTATCTGGCTGTAATTGGCTGGAAGTGTATTTCTCTATCTGGTGGTTTGATGTTATTACCGTCATAGGAGCTTGTTTTCTCCAGGTGCATGGTGCTGGGGATTGAGCCTTTGAGAGTAAGCTGTGCGACAAGAAGATTCCTAGATAAAGCTAGAAGAAATAGCCAACAGTTTCAAAAATCGCAACAAAGAAACAAAATGTCAAAAAATACAAAGCCAAGACACAATACTAAAAGCTGTAAGAAAAAAAAAAAAACAATTCACAAAGATAGAAACGCCAGAATAACTTCAGGTTGCAAAGGAGAAGTAGCAACCTTAAAAGTTGGAAAAGCATGGTGGCTAACAACTTTCCATAACTTCAAAAGTAAATAGCTGCAACCAAGAGTGCGATTATCAGTGAAGTTATTTAAAACTGACAGAGACTAAGGACATATCAAGACAAGCACAAACTAAGGCAGTTCATGACCATCAAGCCAGTACTGCATAAGATAAACAGGGATGTACTATACACAGAAGGGGAGAAGGTGGTTTCAGTCTTGAGAGCACAGGAAACGTTCATGACAGGAATGGCTGAACAAAGGGGGACTAGGAAGGAATCCATTATGGCCAAGAGTTAAGCAGGAAACCACTGATACTAATAGGGCTAGCTATCCAACCAGGAAATAACTGTCACAACTACAGGAATTAGTAAGCATCTCTCAATAATAACCATAAATGTAAATGGTCTTTACTCACCAATAAAGAAATGCAGACTGGCTAATGATTGAAAAAAAGAAAAAAACAAACTAGATCCAGCCTGGCATGATGGCATGGCTTTAATTCCCTTTAATTCACCTTTAATTCCAGCACACAGAAGGCAGAGGCAGGCAGATCTCTGTGAGTTCAAAACCAGCTTGATCTACATAATAAGTTCCAGGTCACCAGGACTACATAGTAAGATCTTGACTCAAAAAACAGAAAAGAAACACAACAGAAATATCATGTAAGTTTGGTCCTTGCTTATTTATATGTTTATTGATTTTTTGCTTTAACAAATTTTTTATTGATTGATTTTATTTTATGTATATGAGTGTACTGCCCATATATATATATGTGCACCTGTGTCATGAATGCCTGCAGAGGTCAGAAGATGGTATTGGATTCCCCTGGAACTGGAATTATGAAATCACCACGATGATTTGTGTGTGTTGACTGAAACTTCCATCACTGGGATGAAACTAACCTACCTGGTCATGTGTATGATTTTCTTGATGTGTTCTTTAATTCAGTTTAAAGTATTTTGCTGAGAATTCTTGCATCTATCTGAACAATACATTCCTGAATGGATAGCATACCACTGACAAAATCATTGAGTGAGATTAAAAACTCCTGGAATCAAATGAAAGTGAAAGCTTACTAGACGTGCTGGGGATACAGATGAGGGGGTTCTAGGAGGAATGCTTCTAGCTGTGAGTGCTTACACTTAAAAACTCAGAAAGATCTCAAGTAAATAATCTGTGGATGTATCTCAAGGCCTTGGAAAAACAAGAAAAATTCAAACCCCAGAGCAATAGATACCAAGAAGTAATAAAGATCAGGGCCAAATTAATGAAATGGAGACTAAAAAGAAAAAAAAGGAGTTGGCTCTTAGAAAAAATAAACAAGATTAACAAACAAATAGCCAAACAAAAAAGAGAAAGAAAAGACCAAAATTAGCAAAATTAGAGGTATAAAAGGGGTGGTCTACTGATTCCAGCAAAATACAGAGACTCGTTAATCTAAGCTTTGAAACATATTCTAAAAAACTGGAAAATATAGAATAAACAGATTAATTCCTAGACACATATGACCTATCAAAATTAATTTTAAAATACATAAACAACTTAAACAGATCTTTAAAAATCAATGAGACTGCCGGGCGTGGTGGCTCGCGCCTTTAATCCCAGCACTTGGGAGGCAGAGGCAGGTGGATCTCTGTGAGTTCAAGGCCAGCCTGGTCTACATAGTGAGTTCAAGGACACTGGGGCTACAGGGAGACCCCTGTCTCCAAAAGATCAAAAACAAAACAAAAGAAAACAAAACAAAACAAAAAACCAAAAAAATCAAAGAGACTGAAAGAGTTATAAAAGTCTCCCTACAAAGACAGGGTTAGGGGCTGGAGAGATGGTTCAGTGGTTAAGAACACTGGTTGTTCTAGCAGAAGACCCGGGTTCGAATCCCAGCAGTCACATGGCAGCTAACAACTCTCCATAACTCTAGTTCCAGGGGACTCAACAGGCTCTTCTGTTCTCCGAGGGAATTGCCACGACATCGGTGCACTTACCTACATGCAGGCAATACACACAAACACATAAAATAAAAATAATAAATAAAAAAATATTGGGGGCTGGAGAGATGAGCTCAGTGGTTAAGAGAGCTGACTGTTCTTGCAGAGAACCCAGGTTTGAGTCCCAGCACCCATATGGTGGATAACAACCATCTGTAACTTCGGTTCCAGGGGATCTGATGCTGTCTTCTGACTCTGTGGGCATTGCATGACACGGGTGCACCTACATAGGCACTCACACTCATACACATGAAATAAAAATAAAATATTTCTTTAAAAAAGAGGGGGTTAGGACCCAACAGAGTCAACGTTGCATTCTACCAAACCTTTGAAGAAGAGCTAATATCAACGCTCCTCAAATCATGCCCTAAAGTATGGTAAGACACTACCAAACTCATTCTGCAAAACCGGTATTGCTCTTCTTCTCAAACAGACAAGAATAGACAAAAAAGAAAGCTATAGGTCAATTTCTCTGATGAACATAGACACAAAAATTCTTGGTAAAAATTTTGCAAACCAAATCCAAGAATAAATTCAGATGTGTTCACATGTAAACATATAACTAAGTTGCTTTCATTCCAAGGATCCAAGGTTGATTCACATACACAAATCAATAACTGTAATTCAGCATATAAATAGACTTACGGACAGAAAATATATGATAATCCTAATTGATGCATAAAAGGCCTTCAACAAAGTTCAACAACTTTTCATGATAAAAGCTCTGAAGAAACTAGGAATGAAAGAAACATACCTTAGCATACCTTACAGAAGGGCGGTGTGTGACATACCCATAACCAACATTATAGCATTATGGGAAAACTGAGACCATTCCTTGAAAATCTGAAATAAGACAAGGGTGTTAACTACCTCTACTCTTATTCAATGTAATGCTTGAAGTCTTAGCTAGAACAATAAGACAAGAGAATGAAATAAAAGGCTACAACCAGGAAAGGAAAAGCTAATTATTCATATTTGCAGATTACATGATCCTATACTTAAAAGACCTTAAAGATTTTACGAAAAAACTATTAGATATGATAATGATACATACTTCCAGAAAAGTAGAAGGACACAAAATCCAGTTACAAAGCTAGTAGCTCTTCTATATGCCAATAATAAACATTTCAAGAAAGAAATCAGAGTAAAATTCCCATTAACAATAGCTTTAAAAAGAAAGACTTAGGACTAAGCCTAACTATGGAGGTGAAATGAAAGTTGTTTATAACAAAAAACTTTATGGCACAGAAGAAAGAAATTGAAAACACTCTAGTAAATGGAAGGCTTTCTATGTTCTTGAACTGGCAGAATTCATTTTTTGAAAATAAAATCTCCATGAAAATTCTAATGACAATCCTCACAGAACTAGAAAAAAGTCCTTACCATTCATAAACAAGCACAAAAGAGCTTGAATAGCCAAAACAGTCCTTACTAGAAAGAACAATGCTGAAGCATTTTGTTCACAGTGGTGAAAGAAGTAAGAAGTAACTAATACAGAAAACTGGTTTCAGGAGTTGGGTTGTTGCGGTGATTAAACTTGATCATGTGGTTCTTAGGCCTTTGGAACTGGTTTGTGGGATGATGTGGAAGAGAGGGGCTATGCACTAGAGACCCCCTAGAATGTTGAGAGCAGAGCCCAAAGGACCATTCTGGTGTGAGAATTTGGAGGACCAAAATTCAGAAAGAAATGTGGACTGTGAAATTCAGGCACATGAGGTTTCGGAAAGGAACAGGGAACTGAATTATAAACCATTCTTCAGATATTCTGGCAAAGAGTCTGGTTGTGTTCTTCTGCCCATGGCCCGAAAACTCATTGAATGAAGCTGAATCAAAGGTAATGGACTAAATTGTTTGGCAGAGACAGGACAAGCATAAAGTTCATGGTTATTGCTCACTGCATTTAGTGAGGTTATGGGAAAATTCAACACAGAAAGATATGAACAACATATGGGTTGGCAAGGAAAGAAGCATGGATGTGGTTAACATTTAAGATAAGTTTGAACAAAGCAACTGTCCAGCAGGGCTGCCTAAGGAAATGTTTTTCAGGTACAGCCAAAGTGGGTACCGAGAGGCTGCTGCAGCTCTGAAACGGGGCCAGGTTATATCTTGGGCTGGCAGCAGAACGTGGTGGCGGCAGCAGCATCCACGTGGTGCTGATTTGCAGGCATGCAGGACACATGAGGAGAGTGGCACAGAGCCTTGCACTAAGGTTTCAGAAACTTCTGAGACCAGGCACTGTACAGCAGGGATGGAGTACCTACATGAAGCTCTTGAGAGAGCTATACATGAAACTGGGAAGGGGAAACCCACGTTGAATTGAGAACGCAGGCTATGGGAGATGCCACAAGTGTAGGCTGTTACCCCAGGAAAACTGCCAGAGTGGAGCTGGCCTCAGACAAAAGTCACATGTAGTCTAGGCAGTAGAGTGGTGGGGTTACCTGAGCCCATGCCACACAGATAACACTGTTGTCCCTGGACACCAGACATGTCACTGCAGGAGCCAGCGTTTGCTCTGTTGACTTTCAGTCTTTCTTTGACCCAGTCCTTCCTTTCTAGTCCCTTACTCATCCTTTTCGGAATGGGAAAGTTTACGCTGTACCGTTTTCTGTTGGAACTATGTAACTTGTTTTTTGGTTTTACAGTTAGGAGTTTGTCTTCAGTCTCAGAAGACTTTGGACTTTTGAAGTGTTGATACTTTTAAGGCTATGGAGACTTTTGAAGTTGGACTGAATGTGTTTTGCATTCTGAGATAGCCATGAGCCTCCGGGGACTTGGGGTGGCATGTTATGATTTGAATGTGAAATCTCTTGCAGTGACTGCTCATGTGTTGAACACTTCATCTTGAGGTGATAGAGCTAAACGTTGTGGAATCTCTGGAAAGTGGGGCCTATATGGAGGAGGGGAAGTGAGTCACTGGGTAGAGGACGTTGAGGCGTCTGTCCTGGCCCTTCTGTGCTTTGTGATCTGCTCAGATATGAGCAAGGTCCTGCTGCCACAGCTGTAAGCATGTCCCACTGTCATCCCGCCTCTGACATAAGAATGCATATCCTCGGAACCATGAGCCCAAGTGAGTCCTCCTTCCCTTAGGTTGATTCTTTTGGATATTTTATGAGTGATGAGAAAACCTAACAACATACCCGTAATAACAAGTATTTGTGGTTTGAGGTTGTTTGGATGTAATCTTGCTATTTGTTTCTTTTAAACATTTTGTTTGTTTATTTTGTGTGTGCACACACACACCACTGAGCTTCGTGGAGGTCAGAGGACAACTGCAGAAGTTGGTTCCCTCCTTTCTATGTGGGTCTTGGGAATTGAACTCAGTTTGTCAAGCGTGGTAGCAAATGCCTTTACTGACTGACTGAGCCACTTCACTGGCCCGATTACTCTATTTCTTATAACTGAATTCTCTCCTTGTTAGTAATTTTGCTTATTTTGCTTGGTTTATTTTCCCTTTAACACAAGTTTTCATGAGGCCAAGTCTGTCCTCAAACTTACTATGTAATTGAGGCTGAACTTGTTCCTCCTGACTCCATTCACCAAGTGCTACAATTATAGGCTTGTGCTACCACACATGGCTGATTAGCTTTTTATTTTTTTAGTTTTTAATTGTTTTTGCATTTTAAATTGACTTTTTGAAAATTTCATACAATACAGTTCGATGGCATTTAGATATGCTCTCCTCTCCCACCTCTCTTACCCAATTTTATGAACTCTCTTTTATACACACATACACACACATACATATATATTAATGTATATAAAATGGCCTATAGAGTATGATTTCTGTCCCCTAATGTCCTTCAGTGTAGATCCATTCACTGGACCCACCAAGAGTGCCAACCATGTAAGACATTGTCTTTCCCCCTCCCAGCAGCTGTCAACTGCCAAAAGTTCCTTAAGTTGGGATCAGATTTCCAACCCACTTCCCCATGTCTGTGCTGGTATTTCATCCAGTTTGAACTTGTACAGGTCTTCTGTATATGCTATCACCATTGCTGTGAGTGCATATAAGTAACTGACCAGCTTTCTGGAAGGCTCTGTTTCCTCGTGATCATTTACCCCTCTTGGCTCTTAAAATCTTTCCACCTCCTCTTCCACACTGATCCCTAAGCCTTGGGAGGCAGAGGTTTGAAATAGCTGTCCTATTCAGGGATAAAACTCTGTGGCCTCTTGTTCTCTGCACACTGGCTAATTGTGGGTCTCTGTGTTAATCACCATCTGTTGCATAGTGAGAGTTAAGACATGCATTATTCTAAGTGTAGAGGTTGCATTGAATATGTGTCTGTTGGGTTCCTGGAAGACTCGTAAAATGGTGATGTAGCTCCCAACATTCTAAAATGGTGGGTTCAAACTTAGCCCAGGAAAAGTCCCTCTGCTTATTGGGAGACCAACCAATCCTGAGCTAAACTGCCCAGCCTACGTCCTGGAAAGTTACCCAATCACCTAACTGACTATAAAAGATGTCTGACTTCTCCTGCTTGCTGCTGTTTCTCTGCTCCCCAAGAGGCAGCCTGTTGGGGGACCCTGCTGCTAAGGTTGTAGTCCTCCATGTCTGGATAGCTCTAAGGGGCTCGGCACTATATGGAAGGACTCCCCTGCTCTCTGCCTGACTTACCTGGAGAGTGCCACCAAGCACAGATGCCTGACCTTATTTGGAACATGACCTTTGGCATAGTTACCTGCATAAAAACTACCCCCAGTTTTTTTCTATATGATAATCAGGCATTGCCCGGTAGTCGGACGATAGGAGCCTACTGCCACATGTAAATAAAGCATACTATGAGCACCTATCAGCTGAGGCTTTGGCTGCTGCCTCCACACTATATTTTCCCTAACCCTCACTGAATAAACGGAGCTGTTTCACTGAGTCTGGAGCTGTTTGTATCACTGAATCTGCCTCCCCGGAAGGGCTTTCTTCTGTCAGTGCTCACTAGCCATCCTGACCCCGTTCATCACTTCTGCTCCCTTTGTCCTTGTGGATCGGTGGCCAATGACCCACAAGGGGAGGGAGAGGCAGCCCAGTGGTCTGTTTGCTTTCAAATAAACTGCTGTCTCCCATGAAGTTAATAGTGGTTTTCACTGATCCACTTCCACACATGTGGTACCTGGGGCGGGGAAGGGGGGAATGCCTGGGCTACTTATGATCGGGTTCCTCCTTTTATTGAACTAAACTGCTGACCAGGTGCTCCTGCCTATAATATAGACCATCTTGCCTATGCTGGCTCCCACCACTCTCCAGATCAGGCCGAGATTATGGGTCCATTTGGTTTCTTCTGTCCTGATCACCCTCTGATAGAGTTCCAATAAGTGCTTTCCTGTGGAGCTGCAGATTTCTTCCTCTCTTTCTCTCTCTCTCCCCCTCCCTCATTCCCTCCCCACACCCCAACCCTCTCCTCTCTGTCTCTCACTCTCCCTCCTTCCTCTACCTTCCTGCCTGGAGGTCTTCCCTTCTCTCTGGAGGTGCTCCACTCAATTTGGGGTCATACCAGTGTGCTGAACATCTCCCCAAGCCCTGCTGGGGGCACCCCCACTTACCCTTGGGACACCTTGACAAGAGACTTGGGCCTTTTCTCACTCAGAACAGCAATCATGACAGGGATGCCTCTCATGGCTGCCACTTCTCTGGGAAGACCTCACCTTTTCCTTTCCTTGTCCTGGACTTGGAAGGGTCTCTTCTTCGTATTCTCTATGACTCTGGGAGCTTCCCCCTGGGCCCCATATGACCCCTTTCTTCTCCTTTTCTTATGATGGGCTTGGAAGGTTCTCTGTTTCTCTTTCTCCCTCCCTTTCCCAGGGATGGTCTCTGATCCCTGACCAATACTGTTATTTTTGATCCAATTTTAGGGCTCCTTTTTTTTTTTTTCCAATCTTTACTCAAGACTGCCTGTCCTCCTCCCTCTAACTAATTATGGATTCCCTGCACAGGCAAAATGGTCTGGATGCCTCTCCCCACTTCTCTCCCTCCCCCCCGCCACCCCCAGTAACCCTTGTTCTGCTTCTGAACCCAGCCACAGACATTTAGGTCTTTGCCCGCTTGTCTAAATTCTTCAGAGAAGTGTAACCTCTCCTTTTCTTTTTACATCCCTTTTCTAAACATGTTTTCTTCAATGCTTTAGGGTGCCTTAGCATTTTGTTCTTCTTTACCCTTCTCTAAAACTTCTCCCTGCCACGTGGCTGCCAGTTCATCACATGTCTGACCTCCATGCAGGCTCTAAAGCTGCATTACCTCATGATTTTGTCCTAAAGTTTCTGTTTGGGTCCATTAAATGAGACCGAGAACCCTCTATGGGGTGCTCTTTCTCCCTGTATCATCCACTAAGGACCCCAAAATTCTAATAACTCACTTATCTGTTGGCCATGTGGAATTTTTCACAGGCGCACTGAATTTGGTTTCTAAGCAGGTGAACTCTTTCATCTATCTTGCTGTCTTGCCTCAGGGCATTTGACGCTGAATACCACTTGCCTCTTGGACAAAAGAAAAAAAAAATTTAAAAGCCATTTTTTCCTGAACTTTTTCTCAGGCAGAGGGACCTGGAATTTGGACCTCGGGCCCTCTTAGCACCAAGAAAGCAGTGGTTAGATCATGAGGTCCCAAGGCAGCTGATTTTGTAACTAGATCTAAGAGAGTCACGTGTCATGCTCAGGTAAGACGTGTTCTCAGACATGTGCAATGGACATAGTCCCCCCCCCTTTTTTTTCCTCTGCTGCCTTCATGAGTTTCTGTTCCAGCAACAGCCTGTATCTAGGAATGAAGAGATCCAGAGTACATTGCTTTGAATTCAGTTACAATGACTGGTGAGAGACATGGACTCCTTTGGCTCGAGACCACGTATTCCTTTGCTTTCCTGTTTGGTGCCTACATATCTGAGGGTAATTTCTCCAGCTTTATCAATATGACTTAACTGGGTGCTTTCTAAAAGTAATAAGGGTTGCCGTTCACATTTAACCTGTGAGATATGTGAATCCCATGGTGTTTGTATCCTGGTGGATTATGGACTTATTTTATCATGAAGCTGAGCTCACTAAGGTAGCCATGTGGCTTGGTTGCCATCACGGCTGGTGACCTTATTAAGAAGGAGGCAACTATGTGACCAGGTCTCCATCTGGGTTAATGCCCTCAATATGGGGACAGCCACGTGACTTGGTTGCCATCTTGGACAGTAACATTTTCAAAATGGTGGTGACCTTTGTGACCTTGCTGCCATCCTAATTCAACCACGTGGCATAATTCAAAATGGTGGCACCCAGGAATTTACTGAACTCCAGGGGATCATGATATCCTGGGAATTCCCTGGACTGCAGACATTCAGTCATATGTCCTAATTCCCTTGCAATTTTTGTTTTGGTTTTCATCTTGTATTCTTGATCGGATCATAGAAAAGCAAGAGATTCTAACAGTCTCTATTGCCTTGTAACAAGGTCAATGCATTTTTATGTCAGACTAAGGAGGTAATGTCAGACCTCCACAATGGAAGTTTAAATTTTAACATTATTTTAACTTGTTTCTAAATGGGATTATTTTGAGTACTATTTAGATTTTATTTATTCTGAACCTGAAGTCTTAATATTTCCTTTATTGCCTTCCCTGTCTTCTCCTCTAATTTATATTACACTAATAACTTAGAACCTTGCTGGGTTTCGTATATAAAGGCATCTCCCTCTGTAAGAAACATTAAATAGTAGTCTTCTCTTTCAAAACCTGTAAAATTTAGAACTTGGTTTATGACAAGAAATTCTAATCTTTTAATCCCACCACACCTTGTAACAGACTTCTGTTTCAGGGAAGGCCCTGATGCATCCCTGAACCTGATGGCCTAGGTAGCTGAGCTCTTCTCACTTTAAGCAGATTCCTTTAAACATCCTTATGCAAAAGTAAAATCTGCCTTTTCAATGAACTTTTGCTTTGTCCATGTATGTTCTTTGTGAGGTACTGATAGGGTTCTTAGATTGATAGGGTTTCATAACACGCTTCAGTTATTTAGCTCTTTTAAAAGAGAAAAAGACAGTAACTTAAATCTACATGGTAAATTTAACCCTTTCTTTTAGACCATTAAGTCTTTTTACATATTAAAGAGCTAGATACAAGCTCTCTGCCTCTCCTCCTCTTTGGTGTACCTGGATTTCATGTAATTGTGTTGTGTGTGTCCATGATAATTGTTTTCACGTACTGTTTGTGTTGACAAGTTTTGAACCATGGCCACTTTAGTTTTTTTCCTCCTTTCTCATTCTTTTATTGTGCATAAGAATTATTGCTTTTGTTTTTGGCATGCCAAATCAAAATACGCATGTACAAATTTATAAATATGAATATTTTGATGATACAGTCAAAAGCCTTATAAATGAGTACTCTAATTATTTTAAAGTCTATTAAACAGTGTCTCTAGGCATAGTAAGTGTTTCACAATACTTTCAAAAAGTAACTGCTTATACAAAATAACATCTAAGCCTATTGTATAAAAATTCTATTTGTTAAATATCGTTTTTAGTTTTAGTTTGCTTTTAAGGTGTTTTAAGATCCATTTTGTTTGTTTCAAAGGTATTTTAGTTTAAAAACAACAAAAACCATATTCTCAACAAATAATAATTGCAAAATTTTAGTTACTAAAATCTATCTTATATATAATCAGGTATGTATATTCAGTCAACATGAGTTTATGTTTCTTAAAATTAATTTACTTGGTATCATATTGACTTATAAGTAAAGTATCATATAAATTAAAGCTATTAAATTAGCAAAAATATTTTTTCAGGTCAAAATTTTATTTCTTTAATCCTTATGTACAACATAGTTCCTATTACTCAAATATATAAATTAATTTTAAGTAGCTGTCTCTCTCTCTCTCTCTCTATATATATATATATACATATATATGAGATAAAATATTAATTTCTTGGTAAATTCTCACAAAAAATGGTAACTTTGTTTGTAAATGTTATTAAGAAAGTTTATTGAGGGTCTGAGCAGGGTTGCAGCACGGTTTTCCTTAAGTAATTATGCTAGAGGTTGTGAACTTCGATTTGATAATTTTTCGCTATGTACAAGTTGTTTCTCTCTACCTAGTGTTTACACTCCTTAGACATCTAAAGCAAGGTTTTGGCAGACCACTCTGTAAACCACATAAAGTTAAAAAAAAAAAAAGATTTTTAGCGCTTTTGTGTAAGGCTTAAGGCTTACCTTCCCAGCACAGTGTGTACATGGGTAATATTAACTTATTACATTATCTTATGTGTGTAGTTTGGAGTCTATGTTCTTTTAACATGTTCTTTTACTAAGATGCTGCTGCACAGCACTCTTCTGAGCCAAATAACTGCCATCGTCATGACTTCAGCTGTGCCTACATTCTGAAGATCATCAAAACTGGTCTTGTTGATGGTTGTGCTCCTTCATAAAAGGAGGAGTAAGCAGGGTCATTGAACACCCACATGAGTATCCAGCCATTCTTCCTAGCCAGTTGTATGTAATTCTACCCTAATTGCAAATGATCTCCTGAATTTGGGAAGGACTATAGTATATAATCTTGGGAAGGCTGGGAAGAGAGGGCTTGAGTATGAAGTTATATAAAAAAAGTCAACATCCATGCTGGGTAAAGGCTTTCAGTATGAGTACTCTGAGGTCACCCATGTATCTCAGTAACCCCTCACTCATCTCTGTAAGTAAATTCACTGGTTTCCTAGGGTGAACTTTAATGTAACCAAACATTGGTTTGACACCAGAACCTTAGAAAGGGGATAAACATTGCTTAGTATCCCCAGGAAGAGAATTCGCACAACAGATGGAAAATTTATTGGTTAGGGTTATTATGTCTCATGGGTATTAGGAAAGAACTGGGAAGGTGAAAGGATATTAGAAGGTGATGCAAATGGAAATATTTTATTAAGAAGGATTTATGTATGAAGATTATTATGGCTGAAAAATTTCAGAATAGAAAAAAGAGAAAGTCTCTGCAAGTGATAAAGGTCTTTATAGATTTGTTATGACATATAATGGATAAAAGAGAAATTTTATATAATCTTACAAAATTTCTAAAGTCAGAGTTTAGTCAGCTAGTCTAAGGAACAAAATACATGTCTAGTCAAGGTTTATCTAAGAATGTTTGGATTTTGCCCAAGCTTTAACTACATATCACATAGTAATTAAAGTACCAGATTGGTGTCCCTCTGACCAGATTAGTGTAGGCTGTTAAAATATAGGATGTTAAACAGCCATACTTTGAGGCCTATACTAATCTGGTCAGAGGGACTTAAAGGGACAATTTTTTTGCCCCTTGCCCTCCAAGGTCAATTAAATCCCAGGGGACCATGGGGCACCTCTTCAAATATCCTGTAACTGTGGTGAGTCACCTGTCCTCTTATTCAGTGAGGCTATGGTGACCCCACCAGATGGACTTGAACCGGTGTCCAGTCTGCAAAGAGGAGGGTCAACACAGAGGAAACTTTCCTCCATGCTTCCAAGTGAAGCAAAGGCCTGGTCAAGTAGGACCTTTGACTTATCCTCATGTAGATGGACCATAGGCTCCTCCCAAGCCTTTGTGACTCTGAGGAACAGACCCTCATCCAACTTTAATAGTTAAAATAAATTGGTTTATTTGGGCTAACTGCATGGTCTTAAACACCCAACATGAAAGTCTAACCAAAGAGTATTCTTTTTTGGTCTTTTTGAGACATGGGAACTGAGTCTCCCTGTAGCCCCAGCTGGCTGGAACTCACTATGTAGACCAGGCTGGTCTTGAACTCAAAGAGATCCACCTGCCTACTGAGTGCTGGGATCAAAGGCATGTGTCACCATGCCCAACAATAGTATATTTCTTTAAGAGTCTGAAGGATTGAACTTCCCAGACATCAGGCTTAAGTTCATATAAGATGCTATTTAGACAATTTCTCACTAATGATTTGTCCTAATAAGGAAATGCTGCTCAGGTGTAAGGCTTCAAGTCCTGGCCTAATCAGCTCTGAAGTCCCTACATACAGCCAAAAGAAAAAACCCACTATTCTTATCTTAAAATTAAATGATAGATAAATTTCTTCTCTCTCCCTGACTAGAGGCCATTTGGGACGGAAATCACACTGTGATTCTAGTCACTCCAACAACTATCAAAGTGCCTGAAAAGCAAATCCTGAGTCCAGCCATGGCAGCCAAAAGGAATATGAGGAGAAACCCAGTAGATAAATGCTTTTGGAAGTCCTCGTCAAGAAACTCTGATTTGAAAATTCAGCCTGTTCTGACTCCTCCTGGTTCCCTTTCTAGAATTTGTCCCTAACTACTCTTGCCTTTACTTTTCCTTCCCTTCCTCAGCCCACTGATATCCATCCTTCTCATAATAATGATTATTTCATACCTTTAAAATATTTCCAGGACAGAATGAATGAGATGACCTGATGATCAGTGAACCTGATGCTTTTAACCAAAGTTCAGATACCACTTAAAAAATTTTATGTTAAACTTCAAGAACCACATACATGTAGAAGTCTAAATAGTGCATCTGAGTGAGACTAACTTTCCTAACTGAATATCTATCTTACAGTACTTTCAAATGCAAAAGCAAAAAGAAAGACTATTACAATTTATGCTTCATCAATTCACGTACATCCTGCTTTACAAAACAATAATACAGTAAGAATATTATTGTTTTGTGGTGGCTCATGCATTTAATCCCAGCACTTGGGAGGCAAAGCCAGGTAGATCTCTGTGAGTTCCAGGCCAGCTGGGAGACCCTGTCTAAAAGAGAAAAAAAAAAGATTTGCTCTTTTCATTTAATATTACATTGCTATGATTTATCTATATTGTTGTATATCAATATAGCTTACAATTTTGATATTATTTCATAGTATGAATATTGCAGATTTTTCCCTTCTCTTCCGGGTAGTACTGGATTCTTCTTTTGGATGCTTGGCATTGCAAAGAATGCTATTATGGAACATTCTTGTACCTCTGTATCTCTTGTTGCTATGTGTAACTCTCTATCTTCTGCATTTCCCTATAGGTGAAACTCCTGGGTCATATGTAATATGTGGACTTTTGATTTTAAGAGGTAATGTTGAGCCATTTTCTAAAGTGGTTACAGAAGTCTACATTCCCACCATCAGTGTACTGAGGACCCTGAGGAGCCATATTTCTTTCATGCTCACTGTCATCCTTCTAAACTTTGCCAAGCAGATCACTAGGGAACACATTTTACTCTGAAGTCATTGGTTCATGTTAAGTGTGGTAGCATATACCTGTAATCCCATCACTTGGGAGGCTGAGGAAGGAGGATTAGGCATTTAAAGTCATCCTCTGCTACACTACAAGTTCCTGGTGGGCCTGAGCTACATCAGACTCAATCACAAAAGAAATTATTATTGGTTCAGTGATTATGTGGGTGCAGTGGGAGTTTTGCCCTTGTTCTCAAGTGTAGCAGGCAGGCATTACTCAAGAAGTTCTCTTCCCTTATCAGGACAAAGGCTGGATAGATGACTTAGCTGCTTTGTAGGGTGGAGTAGAGAGGCCTTACTTTCTAGTCCACTTTGATGGTTTTAATACTCTGTTCTTAAAGGCCTTTTGTCTTTTCATTGTGGCCTGTTAAAAGCTAGGTTACTGAGGCAAAGCCCCCAAGACAGCCTTAGCCTGTTCCTGTTCTTTAAACTATGGCACTGGTTACTCCCTGCCCCCTTCCCTCTAGATTGTGTTTTCCAACTTTTTTAGAAAGAGATTTTGTTGTGGAAAATTTTCACAATATCTAAGCTGCATTTCTGGAAATGGACATTTTGATGGTTCTCCTTATTTCTAAGCAATCTGCCCATATAACCTCTATAAAGCAAGGAATTCCTGGAAGTTTGCTCTTAATTACTGTTCAAGGGGGGATAGGTGTCTCTGCAGAGAGAAGTCACATATCCCTTCCTGTGCAACATTCTCTGTCTGGGCCTCTGCCTTTTGTTCGGCTGGAAGAGAGGAAACCAGCTCCTCACGCAGATATGTAATCACTCCCAGTTTCTCTTACCATGCTCAGATCAGTGACCCTGATACCCATTTGGTGACCAGTCCTCATCACAGATCCTCATTACCACCCCATACTTTTTAGCTTGATGTCTGTGTCAAAAATTGTACCTACTGATTGAAACTGGAAGCTACTGCTAAGTCCATATGAGTCATCAATAAGGACTGGGTGTGGGTCGCTGAGACTCATCTGCTTGACAGGGTAGGACAGCAGAGAGCTGGAAGGTGTCTGCTGGGAAACTCAGAAAGATGAAGATAACAGAAACAACACGTGAAACGTGTATATCCTATGAGGTGGGCATTGAGGTTTATCGTAATCACTGGGCTGGTTTAAAAAAAGAATCTCAGACTTTCTCAGACTTCCCCAGTTAAGACGTGACTGTAGGAGTTTTACTAGACTGAGGTCTCCCGGCCCCAGGTCTGCTCTTTCCCTGACTCCTCACTGGTAGAATGTTACATGAAATACCACTGTGGTAAAAATTCTGAAGCCACTCCTTTCGTTAAAATGTAGGGTCTTGAATATGGGTAGGACCTGTGACACTTTGACCAATGGAGTGAGATGGAAGTGATACTGTGACTTTCAAAGTTCAGGTTTCTACCTGATTCTCACGAGACACTTGCTTTTACACGCTTGAATCTTCACAGAAATCTGATTGCTCTGAGAGCGCCATGCTGGAGAGATGACGTATAGTAAACCCCTTAGCAGACACATGGCCAATCCTGTGAGCTGTGAAACTATCCTACAAACCCCTCCCATATTGAAGTCACTCCAGATAACCGAGTTGGCAGTTGAACCTAGGCATTGAAGAACAGAGCAGATTCATCCCTCTGTGCCTCTTTTTGAACTCATGGCCCAAAGAATTTGTGAACATAGTAAAAATTTTCATGCCACTAAGTTTTGGTATGATGTGTTATGCAGCATCAGCTAGTTGACGTAACCATGGTACAACCCACTAGCCGCCTTCCACTTAGGAGGTTTGTGGAGGACGGGGAGGATGTGGAGTCTTCAGAATCAGAAGTTCATATCCTTTGGCAATTTATTTGTCCTAAGTGCTCCTTCTTGAGGCCTCAGTTTTTAAGACCATATGACAAACATCGACATGAATGGCCACAGGCCTGAGCCAGTGGTTACAGTCTCGTCAGCTCCTCAGTCAGATGCTGGCATCACCAGGCTCCTCCCTGGAGCTGCTAATGCTTCCATGTGTATCATTGCAGCTGTGTACAAACATGAATTCCAGCCCAATGAGGGTGTTGAGAGTTCACGAGTGGAGGAAGGCTAGCAAAAGACTGATAGTTGGAACCTACAGGGTGAGTTGGGGACAGGGTATTGAAGACTAAAATCCAGGGAACCTGACACCTGGAAGGTGTAACTGAAGACAGGATTCTGAGGCATCCTCCCCTTGGCTCCTGCTCTCTTCCATATCTCTCGCCTCAGAGCCCTTCCTATTCTGTTGTCATAATTACTACAATGCCCTTGAGACACTCCTCTCACTGCTGTCCTGACTGTTATAGAGGGAATGCATTGCTGAATGCTTCACCAATTTACATCTCAGATATCTAATGAGATCATAAGAACATCGTCCTCGAGTAATATGGTCATTCACCCATTTGGCTCTGTCCACTCTTTATTACAGCTTTAAGAGATTCAGGCATCTTTTTAACCAGTGATCTCATTTTAACAAATGAAGAGATTGGGGGCTTAGTTTGGAGGAGTGACCTATGGTAAGATCCTCAGGGATTGTTCCTGATAACCACAAAACGGCCAACTACTAGTGACATTGGACAAGAATCTACAATATGGCTTAGTAATCTTAGTGTACACATTGTAGTCACTTATGTGGAACAGTGGACGAAAGGGTCTGTTTCTAACATGCACCCAACTTAGAGACCACCTTAAGGTCTTAGAAACTCAGGATGAAATGTCTGTTTCAAAGAGTCCAGGGAGAACCTTCTATCTGAATCTCAACTCCATCACAAAAATCCAGCAGTACCAATGACCTCAGTTATATCCTTATTTTGCACATTGAGAAAGATGTACTTTCTAGTCTGCAAGATAAATCTGAGAGATTTGGGATATGAAGAGGATGTGAAGATTACATTTTTAAAACTGAAAACTGTCAGGATGAAGGTAGGTAAATGGCTCTAAGAGGCTGTCTTCATTACTTTTCTCATTGCTCTGACAAAAGAATGGGCAAAGCAATTTAAGGAAGGAAGGGTTTGCTCATGGTTTGGGGGTATAGTCCATCAAGGTGGAGAAGGCAAGGTGAAGCATGAGGCAGCTGGCCATACTGTGCCCACAGTCAGGAAGACAGAGATGGGCACTGCTGCTCAGCTTTCTTCAGTCCAGGACCCCAGCCCACATTTAGGGTGGGTCTCTCTGCTTCAATTAACCCAATCTAGAAACTCTCTTTCAAAGGCATGCCCAGAGATTTGTTTCCATGGTGATTCTAAATCTCGACAAGTTGATAATCAAGATTAACCATCACAGAGGCAATTGTTCCTTCTCAGGAAGACTGTAGACCAGTCAGTCAAGTTCAACAGCAAAATAATGGTTCATCAAGAATGCAGTAACCTTGGAATACAAAAGTTGTACAAGCTTTTCATTGTAGCAACTTTTCATAACAGCCTAATTGCTTATAACAGAAAAATTAGTCATGAATTCTAGTACCTCTAATAATGGAATAGTATGTATATAATAGCCAACATAATGTGGTTTTACATTTACTTCTATAAATACATTTAGTGGGAAACAATATATTTACACGATATAGTTAGGTGTCACATATGTCTTAGTCCATTTTCTGTTGCTATAACAAAGTGTCTGAAACAGCTACTCTTTTTTTTTTTTTTTTTTTTTTTTTGAGAAAAAAAAAAAAAAAAAAAAAAAAAAGAGGACGATAAATCTTTCACTGTGATATATCAAAATAA
>NW_008330926.1:113822-135908 GCF_000622305.1 Nannospalax galili
CCTTGAACTCACAGAGATCCGCCTGCCTCTGCCTCCCGAGTGCTGGGATTAAAGGCGTGCACCACCACAGCCAGCTGAAACTGCTACTTTTTGAAGACATCTATTTCATAGTTTTGGAGGCTGAGAGTTAGCATGGGGTTAGCTCCATCTCTTTGGTTTCTGGCGAGGGCCCCCTTGTCCCAGTCACAACATGACAGTGCACGGCAAGGGCAGGTACAGGAGGAGGCGGAGTTCACATGAACAGACAGGAAGTTAGAGAGTGGCGGGAGCCAGCATTGCTCTTTTCATAAGAACCTGCCCTTGGGGCTGCAGACATGGCTCACTGGTTAAGAGCACTGGCTGCTCTCGCAGAGGACCCGGTTCGATTTCCAGCACCCACATGCACGGCAGCCAAAAGCCATCTATAACTCCAGTTCCAGGGAATTCTAGCCCTCCTCTGACTGCTGCAGACATTGCACAACACAGGTGAACCTGCCTACATGCAGACAATACACTCATATACATAAATAAAAATAAATAAAATATTTTTTAAAAATCTTGCTTGTCCTTTTGGGAACTAACCAATGTCCTGTGAGAACTATATTACTCCTTTCTGAAAGCACACCCCAACCCCCAAATCACCTCCCCAACCCCTGATTAATTACCTCCCTTGAGGTTCTACCTCTTAAAGGCTCAGCTTTGGGTTTTTTTGGGTTTTTTGTTTTTTGGGTTTTTTGTTTTTTTTTTTTGGTGTTTTTTGAGACAAGGTCTTCCTATGTAGCCCAGATTGGGCTCAAACTCATGATCTTAAAGGTCGAAGTTACAGGTGTGGACTAGCTTCTCCTCCATCCTTGATACTGTCACAGTCTGGAACAAATCTCTAACACATGAAACTTTGGGGGCACACACTCAAACCATATCCAAACCTAGTCATATCTATATCTATACCGTTATGTGTGTGGTGTGTAATGTTTGGAGAATGGGTTTAGGAAGATCTCTAAAAAGATTTCCTATAAAATACTAATATATATGTATGTATATTTGTGTAGTTATAATATTTTGCTGTTAGAATTTTCTGCAAAAATTTTTGATGACAATTTTTAAATAATAAGGTATTTATGGTCATTTTGCTCTGTTTAATCTCTGTGAAAACAGGTTTCTTGGAGAGAGATCTGGAGGGGCCTTAGGGCTGGTCAAACTTGTGGGTGCAAGAACAAAGCCAGAAGCAGGTGTGGGTATCTGCTTACTGACCTGAGCTGGCAACATTCTCTCCTGCTTTCCTTTGGATGTCCTGGAGGATGACTCGCTGTCCTGTGCACACTAATCTCAATATGATGCCTCCTGGTTATGCTGAGAATGGCTTCTCACCTGGCTGGTTTCAGCCAGTACTTTGAAGTATCATTTTCATTTGAAACCTTCCCTTAGCCACTCCATGTGGAACAGCAAATATTTGTTTATGTATCTCCTAAGCAAGCTAGACTGTGACTGTCTCTCCATGATACTCCTTATGATAGTGATGTACTTGTGGAGCAGCCAGGAAAAGCATCCCAGGGGATTCAGGAATGGGGAATTCTATGGGCAGCAGGAAGACAGAATGTCAAACACTGTGGAGTAACAAATAGCTAGAGTCAGGCTAGCAGTCTGTTACCCAGGCTTCTACAGAGAGTAAAGGAAAAATGCTCCCAATTTCAACCTTTAAACATATGAAGCATCATTCAACCTCACCCATAACATGTAAAAGATACTATGTTTCCTCTGTCCTGGCAATTATCAAAAAGTTTCATGACACAATATATAGGTAATTTTAAGGAATGACAGAACATGCAGTGCTTTGGAAAACAATTTGGCAATATCTGTCAACATTTTAAATCCATTTGTTTTTGGCTAAGCAGTTATAATTTATACTGTTCATACATATACACACGAATGAAGTGACATGTATGCAAGATTAGTCATTGTAGGCTTTTTATTATTTTATTTATTTATTTATTTGATCTTTTTGAGACAGGGTCTCCCTGTAGCCCCAGCTGGCCTGGAACTCACTATGTAGATCAGGCTGGCCTTGAACTCACAGAGATCCGCCTGCCTCTGCCTCCCGAGTGCTGGGATTAAAGGCATGCGCCACCACGCCCGGCTCTATTTTTGCTTTTTTTATTTGTATGAGTATATTGCTTGCATGTGTGTAAGTGTACTCGTGCCGTGCAATGCCCATGAAGGTCAGAAGAAGGTGTCAGATTCCCCGGAACTGGAGTTAAAAGTGGTTGGTTGTTAGCCGCCATGTGGGTGCTGAGAATTGAACCTGGGTCCTCTGCAAGAGCAGTCAGTGAGGCATCTCTCCAGTCCCCTTATTGTAGATTTTAAAAAATAATTACTACTTATTATCGTGTGCGTATTTGGTGTGTGTGTTTGTGTGTACGTGGGCACACGGTGCCATGACTCACATGTGGAGTCTCTTTTCTCCAGGTTGAACTCACATTGCCAGGCTTGCATGGCAAGTGCCTTACCCACTGAGCTCACCAGCCCTCAGTCTAGATTTTTTTTTGTAATAGCAACATTTGGAAACAACTTGAAATCAACTAATAAGGAAGGATTAAATAAATTGCCAAGTATTCATGCAATGGAAAACCTAGGTATTTCAAAAGAATAAAGACAATTCCATGTACGCCGATCTGGAACAGTCTTTAAGATGCAACTTTAAATACGTAATAGTTCTCTATTAAAGTTGTGAATAAAAAGGGCTATCTAGCTCTCTATCATCCATCTACGGTGTATTTGCATAAGTGTAATGTGTGATAACTTGTTGCTAGGGCTGCAGAAGTACTCAAAAAGCACTGCAGACTAGGTGATTTACCAAGAGAAAGGTCTTTGTCATTTATTAATGTGTGAGCTAGCAGTTCAAGATCATGGCACCCTTGCGGTTTTCTCTTCTGAGGTCTCTGACTTTTTGTTTGTAGAGCGCTGTCTTCTGGTGCTCACCCTGCCTCCCCTCTCAGCTTTTTGTCCTAATATCATAAGGACAACATGTACATGGAGGCTCACAACAGCATTTCACCTTAATCTCTTCTTTAAAGATGTTATTTTTCTCTTTCTTTTCGCTCCCTTTAGGCCCAGCTGGCCTGGAACTCACTATGTAGACCAGGCTGGCCTCGAACTCACAGAGATCCACCTGCCTCTGCCTCCTGAGTGCTGGGACTAATGCGCTACTATGCCAGGCATTATTAAGATGTTATTTCTAAATGTACCTTGGTCACATTCTGAAGACTATAGGGGGTTGGAACTTCAACTTGTAAATTTGAGAAGAGGAAGGGATCTAGGTAGATCACAATACGGAAGTACACTGATGGTCCTTCCTGGGCTTCTGAGATGTTTCACAGCCAGCCTTGACTATGTTGGTCCTGGGGCAAGGGAATAGTTGTGTCAGCAAGCAGGAGGGGAAGAAACAATGTCTACCCTTTGTATCTTTCGAAGTTTCTATCCTATGCTGTAACACCTATTTTAAAAACTTAACTAGGTAAAGTAAAGGGAAGCCAGGAAATTTCTTCTCTAGATTTTAAATAATTCCTTCTTAATCTTTGCCATAGCTTTAATAGTCTAGGCATTAAAATTAGCCTGAAAGGTCTGGATCTGTATCCCTTTGAGTCTTTCTAACTAGGAAAAACATTTGTTTTATGTAACCCCCAGTAACAATCTGCTGAGACTTGTCACTTATAAAATTACACAATCTATCTGGGAATGGATTCCTTTACCAAGTGGAATGGTACTGGAAATTTCTCTGAGAGATACCTCCCTTGATGTTCAGAGTAACTTGTCTGTGCTCCTGGGTCCCTGGCTTCCTCAAATAGTACACTGCCCCCTGGGGGAGGAGGTCCTGGAGAGACTGCATCTGGAAGGATCCTGCCTGAGAGAGAGAACTGCCCTTTCCTGATGTCTAGAGCCTTAATCCCTTGTAAGATCTGGCTCTAACTTTCTTCTATAAGGACACCTACCTACCTTGGCCATCGCATTCACACTGTCAGCCTGCCTATCACCCTCCAATCACTCCGTCGGTCTGGATCCCAATCAAGGCTCTACTCTTTTTTTTTTTTTGTATTTTTCTGAAGCACTGAATACTTTTGAACACACTTTTTTTTTTCTTTACTGTTCCCAGGAATCTTTGCCAGTGTTGTTCACAGATGAATCTCAGGCAGTGAGAGTCACGGCCAGCCCCGTAGTAGGCGCTGGATAGGTTATCAGTCCCTGGATTGACAGAGCACATGAATGCCTACTGACTGTGCACCTTTCCTTTCTGGCCCAGGATGTCACTGCCTCTTCTTTCGTCACATCTCTCTTCTACAGGGAAGTACGGATGGGATCGGCATTTCTCACAGGTGAGGGCAGTTAAGGCTGCCTGGCCTGTTATGTCTTTCATCCTCATGATGCCCCATGATTAAGGCATCAAGAACATGCTTATTTTACAAATGAAGGCTTACAAACAATAAGCAAGGTTATCAGTAATTAAGCAAGAGGCCCAGGCTCATTTTCATCTAAGTTTTACACAAGGTCACAATCTGTCCTTCTAGAAGTGCCTCTGTCCCTCCTTCATTCGCCGGCCTCTAAAAATCCATGTGTTCACCTCTCTAGAATTTACATCTGCTTCCCCATTTTTAGATTTTTTTTTTTTTTTTTTTTTGAGTGAGCGTGGGTGGTTAACTGTGACTGGTGCTTATGCCAGATAAATTTTGTTATAGAATAAGATCTGTATGTACAGCAGTTTCATTCCACGAATGTTAGTGGAGTATCTGCTGGGCCCCTGGCACCAGGATGGACTCTGGATTCTGAAGAGTACCCTCAAGAGGATTTCAGATAACCATATACGTTGTTTCTCAATCTCCATGTCTGGTGTAATCGAACTTTTCTAAGGCAAGGGGAGGCCTGGTTAATGATAGGCTTGAATCTAGGTGAGGAGGGGGATATCCAAGTCTTACCAAGCTTTTTTATTCTCCATAGAACATGCTTGATTTTAGGTGACTTTCATGAAGGAATGAGGATCAGATATAATTTAGCACAGCAGAAAAATCCCCAAAATGTCTTCAGCAAAGAAGGTATTATACAATTTCCTTAGAAGTGCATTTACCTTCTTAATTATGGATGCCCAGGGCTACAATTATAGATAAATAGGCTTTTCCAAGTCTAAAGCTCTTCCTGCTTCCTTCTCTAGCCATGCTGGCAAGCTTTCCTGGGCTGTCTACTTGATTCTGCAGAGCCGTGTGAGGCAGACCAGAAACTTTGAGGAGTGAGGGGTGCGTAGGCATGGCTGTGCTGGAGATGCCTCATTTGAAACCCTGCTCCAAGGAAGACTTGCTACTGAGCAGCGGGGACTCCCAGTGGTGAACTCTTTCAGACTGTCACAACTGTAGAGTGGATTCCCAGGTGGTCACCCCCCTCCCCAGGCCTTTCTGCATCCAGTGTCTGAGTGAAGATGCTACAGGCAGGCATCACTACAGAGCTTCAGGACAGGTGCTTGGGCTTTGTCAGACCTGTATCATAGACAGCCATGCTCCAGGGCCAGATCCTGTTCTCTCCCTGTTGCTTTCAGACGTGCTGATTCCTGTTAAACACAGAGCATTAGTGTCTTCTGGCAAACCCAGCCTGTGACCAGAAGTCAGGAGGGTGGGGAGTAGGTTCTCTGCAGACACTGACAGCAGAAGAACTCTGGAACATCTAGCACACCCTCTCTGAGCCCTTGTTTGAGGAAGGTATGCTTTAAGTGGTTGACAAGGCATAGCAGAGGTACAGAGCTGTTGACTGTGTTGAGCTCCAGAAGGCCTGTCGAAAGGTAAACCCACATCCCTACTGGGCAAAGACTTTTCTTCCCATCACTTCTGGCACAGCTCCTTATTATCTCTCCTGAGGCATTTTGTGGCCTCTTGATTCTTCTTGCCTCCCACTTAAAACCCACATGTAATTTTCTTTCATAAAGTCCTCTGAAGGCACCCATAAAACTCAGGACCAGGTCAGCCCACTCTAATCTGACCTGGGTTTGCCTGCCTAAGCTTATCTCTCACAGCCTGGCTCATTTGCCACCTCTCCTGTTCCTCACCATGGCTACCTAACAGGCTGAGGAGGCTTGTCCTGTTGCTTTGGACAGAAGGGCCAACAGCCGAAATAGTGGACTCTAGTAATTACCCCTCCCTTCTGAAGAGAGCTGCCAACTTTCCCTCAGCCCCCTTCCCCTCTCCTGCCACTATGCCTGGGGAGAAGAAATATACACAGGAGGTGGGTGTGGGGGTTGGGAGGAACAGAGACTGGGGACACAGGGAGCACAATAGGCAAACAGAGGAGCTTCCTGCTGTGAGGTGAGGGTAGCGTGACCATGCCAGCTGGACCTCACACTGCAGGACTATGACCTCCAAATCCTACCATTCAGAAATAAAATGACTATTTGTGAGTATGCTTATAGGTATTTCTATGTGAAAATGCATGGTAGAATGTGAATAACTAAAAAATTTAAATCTATGGGGCTGGATAAATGGCTCCGTGGTTAAGAGTACGGTTGCTCTTGCAAAGGACCCAGGTTCTTTTCCCAACAGCCACATGACAGCTAACAACCATCTCTAACTCCAATTCTAGGGGGAAATCCAGCACCATTTTCTAGTCTCTGTGAGCATTGTATGACACAGGTGCACTTACATATACGTAGGCAAAACACTCATATACATAAACTAGAAATAATTAAAATTAAAATCTAGAATAATTTTTTATATTCTATTGTTTAAATGAAATGATAAGCAAATAGTGAAATTCAAGGAATTGCTGAACATAAAATGAATATTTCCTCTCTAGGAGGGCCATGGGATACCGACTGTTCCTTTAACCCTCTATGGCCTGGGCCAGCTGGCTGCATGTTGACCACAGAGGCACTTTGGTTGGTGGCTCCCAGTTTACGAATGACTGAATGTCTCGGCAGGGGCAATAGCATAAACTGTAGTTTTCCAGTTTCTGCCCATGGCATGCATTGTGTCACCTGCCTCAAGGAGAGCCAGGCAAGGCCTGGAGAACTGCATGGACTGTGGAACCAGACTGGCTGGGTCTGAACTCTGACTCCATGACTTGGTAGTTTAGGGACTTTGGGTGAGTTAGTAAATGGTTCTGTGATTCAGTTCCTTTATTGTAAAATAGGGCAAATAATAACTCTGCTTTACAGTGATTGTTGACAGGATTGGGTAAGTTAATATATGTAAGGAATTTAGAGCTGTAAGTACACGTTAACCCACAGTTCAATGCTTGCAATTATTGCTTGTTGTCTGACTCCTGTGTTAAAGTTAAGGGAAGAAAAATAATAAAACAAATTAAAATTGCAGGGCATGGTGGTGAATCCTAGCACTTGAGAGACTGAAACAGATTGATTGAGAATCTGAGGCCAGCATGGGCTACATAGTGAGACTCATCTCTAAGAAAAAACCCTTCAACTTCAATTAACAAGCAAATGCCTAAATATCCTGTTTCTACATATAATCTAGAAGAATATGCATAATTTTGATGGAAAGACTGAATTCTTGGAGAAATGTCTCTGTGTTGCCTTTCTAAGAGCTTCTCCCTTTCCAGGACAGCAGCGTCCCTGTGCTGTGCCTGCCAGGTGTACTTTAACTGTTTTGAATTCTCTGTCCTTTCTCTCAAGTTTCATGATGACAATATCAAAGTACCCTTTTCTGAAAATAATTTGGTTCTCAGACTTACCTATTTTGTGTCTTGTTCATTTTTCTAAGCTACTTTTTACATGCAAAGGAGGATTTTGCTACATGATTTGTGTCTGTAGGACTCTACTCCCCACTTCTCACTCTTTTTCCATTCTTCTGCCTTTTTCTTGTTTAAGTCGTATTCCGTATTAGAATATGTATGCCTGAATAATATGCATTGAGTTAATGATGAATATTTGCTATCTTGGAGTCAGCTGTTTCCTTGTAGACTGGAGATTTTTTTTCCCTCTACTGAGTGTTTTCACAGTTCCTGCCTGGTTTGTTTCCTTCCTTCTCCCTCGCTCCCGCCTTACTTTCCTCCCTCTTTCCCTCTTTCTCTTCCATTTAATCCCGGATTAGCAAGATTATTTGGTATATTATTATCGTATTTGGTTTCAGATAAATGACTTCTTGAAACACTTCCTCTCCTGTAAAGCTTCTCACTGAGCTGCAGTCTGGGGGCTGGATTTGTTCTCAACTTCTGTAGTTTGGGAGATGCAGAAGCGATGAGACTATACACAGCCCTGGCTGGAGGCACAGGCACTGTGCTTGTTCTGAAATCCAATTAAGATGCCCCCAATTCTAACGCCTATGCCATCCAGCATAGTGTTCCTATGAGTATGTACGGCCCTCCCGTTTGCCTTCTCCCAGTTCAGCCTTCTGGAAACTGTCAAACCCCAAGCTGGGTTCAGAGTGGCTGGTGCTTCCAAATCTTTTCTGTTGAATTTTCTCTAATCAATTTTTTAGCCTTCTCATGAGAGTTTCTCCAGTTCAACAGGGAAGTTGGAATGAGGTGATATTTGACTTGGTCTCTGTTCCTCTTAGCCCTGGCCCATGTTTCCTTGTTCTTTGTAGGTTGGAGAATTTTGGAGTATATCTTATTTGGGGATGTGGCTATTCTATATCTTATTATGTTCTCCTGTTGAGTGTTTATTTTAGCAAGAAATTGACTTAGACATAACTACTTAGCTCTGGATCATAAAGTGGACTTGAGCCTTTCTTTTATGGCTGTCTGGCAACAGCTTTGTTTTTTGTTCTTTGCCTTGCAAGTTTGAGCCCTGGCTTCTCTGTCTTCCATCCCCCAGCAGCATGCAGCTAGTTCACAATGTTGTTTAGCAAGGTGTTAGCAGGTTTCTGGGAGGCTGCAGAAAGAGATCTGGAGTGCAGAGACCAGGTTTTGCCTCTGACTCAGTGACTGTGAACTAGAAGGGTAGTTTCTTGACTACTGTGTTGTCAGCTTCCTCACAAGCAGAACAAGATCACCATTGGCATTCTAAGTGTGTGGGAAGATCTCCCAGCAACACCTTAGGTTTTAAAAATGGGTTTTTTGGGGCTGGAGAGATGGCTCAGTGGTTTAGAACACTGGTTGTTCTTGCAGAAGACCCGGGTTCAAATCCCAGCACCCACGTGGCAGCTAACAACTGTTCGTAACTCCAGTCCCAGGGGATCCGACAGCGTCTTCTGACCTCCGCTGGCATTGCACAACATGGTGCACTTACCTACATGCAGGCAATACATGCATACACATAAAATAAAAATAAATAAAATTTTTAAAAATGTATTTTTCAACAATTTTGTGCACATGCATAATGTACTTTAATCATATACATCCCCATTACCTTCTCTTGTCCTTCTTGCTGAGCTCTTTCTCCCTAAGTTTACCTCCTGACTTTCATGTCTTTTTTGTGTGACCCACTGAGTTTAATTAGAGTTGCCTACATGAGCATGCCCACACAGTTGGGAGTGATTACTTACCGGGGAATGGGCAACTAACCAAGTGCTATACTACTGAAGAAAAGAGACTGCCCTTCCCCTAGCCCTCCTCCCACCCATGATGAAATGTTGAAGGGCTGCTCTAGTGCAGTACCCTAGGTTTTAATCACCTGGTAATGAGTAACCTGTAGCTCCTGCAGCCTGGCTCTCTGATCTGGGTCAGTGCCTGTGATTTCAGAGTTGAATGTCAGGAAACCATCTCCAGGCCACTTCTTTTGCAATCTGCCAGGCGTGGGCATGAATCTTTTAGAAACTAAAATGCAGTGCTAATTTTCTCAGGGATACATGTCTATTTCATAAAGCAGTAGTCACAGTTACGATGATTAATTTTAAATGAGGCTAAAAGAAGAAAGAAGAAGGGGGGAAAAAGAGGAAGAAGCATGTCTGCATCTCGGCACTGGAAGGCTGAGGTAGAAGTGCTGGGAGTTCTAGGCCAGGCAGGGACACATGAGAAACATGCAGAAAAGCAGGGCTTCTTTTCTCTTTTCATGGAAGACCATATCATTAACTTTTTAAAAAACTTCCGTTCATCCCCCTTTTTTTTAAGATTAAAAAAATATTTTGAGACACGGTCTTATGTAGCTAATGCTAGCCTAGAACTTGCTATGTAACTGAGGATATTCTTAAATTTCTGATCTGCCTATCTCACTTCCCAAGTGCTGGGATTACAGGCGTGTACTACCATGCCTGGTTTTGGTGAGGCTGGGGATTGGACCCAGGGCTTTGTGTACGCTAGGGAAGCACTCTACCAATTGTGCGCATCCCTAGCCCATTGACCTCTTTTGGAGTGGGCTCATATGCAACAGTTATAATACTGTCAGTCTTTGGAGATACTATTTGATGCCTAGTGCTACACCTAGTAACATTATTGCTTATTTGTATTGTGAGCTTTCAAGGAACATAGCCCTTCCATTTCTCAGGGCCAGAGAGATTAAGAGCCTTTCTTAAAGCTGCTAAAAAAGCAGGGCAGGAGGTAAGCTCCCTTTTGCTTGCTGCAAGACACTGAGTTACTTACTGTCTCATTTAGGGAATACACTATGTCACCAACCTGGGCATTGCCTTTTAGAGTTTTACTAAAGATCCTGGCGGGCATCAGAGAGGAAATGTCAGACCAGAAAAGCAAGTCTACTTCCTGACCATAGATGGAGTGGGGAGGGGAGCACCCATTTCTCTACATCTGCCATCCTGGGCCAAAATATGGAGAGAGAAGACAATTCACATCTCTAAACCTGGTAAATAAAATTTTATCTTGATTTATAGGTTTATTTACATAAAGCAAGATGGGTTTTTATGACATGACACCTTTAATGTATATGCATTTGGAAGGGTATAAAAGCCAAATTTCATATAGTTATATATTGAATAAATTTTTAAAAACCATCAAAGATATGGTCTCAGGAGGCTCTGCATGTGCTTTGGAGAAGGAAGGAACATTTGTGGATCTGAGACTTCCCTAGGGAATTTAGAGTTTAACTAGACCTTAGAAGATGGGTTGTATTCATGGGAGCTAAGAGAGGTAATGGAAATATTTCAGAGGATTGAAAAAGTATAAGAAAGTTCAAATGGCAAAGACACATGACTTTGCAGCCCAGGATGCAAAGAAAGAAGGGCCTGGTGGATAAAGAGTTTAGTCACCGCTGCTGGCTATTACAAGCCTTTGGCCCATGATTCAAACTTCTTAAGGCTTAGTTATCTAACTTTCAATTGCAGTTAATGACGCACACCTCACAGGGTCTTTATGAGGATTAAGTATTGCATAGCCTAGTTGTTTGTTCAGTAATTTGAGGCAGCCATTATCATCACTCAGCTCATCCTAGAAGAGCCAGAGTCTAATTTTCATATGCTCTATTTCACTTCAGTAACCAGTAATAGAAAATTGTTTTTTTCTAGCTCATGAGAATCATGGAGCAGAAAAACTACCCCACCCTCCACACCAAAAGAACAGCAACAGCAACAGCAGACCGGATGAGGGAAATGGACTGTTGTAGGTCCATGTTCACACAAAACTTCCTCAGGCATGGCTTCCCTCTTCTCCCAGCAGCAGGGAACTTCCATTGGACTTTCTGGTCATGTTCTGCAATCTCCGCTTACCACTGTTTATGCTGTTCTTGTTAGGGTTCGAGAGTCAGGAATAATTCCCACAGACACACACACAAAAGAACTGCATGAAAATTTTACTCAGAAATTTAAAGTATAAGGCAACCAAATTGGCAGCTAGCCGGGCGCGGACTCCACAAGCCAAAGATGGCGTCCAGCCCTGCGAACACTAGCAGGCAGAAGCTTTTATAGGGAAGATTCACAGAAGCCCACGCACACCAAGCATTCTTTAAAATGATTGAATGGCCCTATGTCCTGAGTACGGGGAAGATCCTTATTGGCCGGGATGGTCTTCAGGGCACTGGAATGTGCTGTTATCTGTAGGGCCAGAAGTTTTTGTTTTTACCTTATAAAGCTTTTATATGCCCGGGCTTGCTTAACGTATAGCTTTGGGGGGGCGGGGATAGCAACTGGAAATTTACAACATGCCTGGGCTTGTCCAGGATTGCCTGAAACAGCTAGCCAAAATGGAGTCAGTGCATTCTGACTCTTGCATTCTGACTCTTCATTCCCCCCTAGAGTTATGGCAAGGGTTAAATCTTTAAGCCAAGCAAATTACAGAAGCAGAAAGAAGTGGTTAGACAGTGCATTTAATTTTTAAGCCACAGAGAGCAAGAGATTGTACAGAAGCTAGATGTTATGCCGTTAACAAGCAGTTGTCTGGGGTAAAGGACCTTCCTGGGCCACAGGACTGTATTGAGTGCGGAGGACCATCAATTGGATGGTCTGTAATCGTGTTGGTATAAACCTGAGGAGGGTGTTTATCAGGCATGGCCCACATGTAAGGGCAATCAAGAGTATTATCAGAGGCCCCACCAGTGCTGTAATAAGTGTAGTTAACCACGGGGACCCTGTGAATAAGGATTCATACCAGTTTTGTTGTTGGAGCCTAGCATCTTCCCATTCTTTTAGGTGTTTGCAGACCTCAGCTAGAGACTGCCTGATTACACCCAAGTGGTTAACATAAAAGCAACATTGTTCACCCAAAGCAGCACATAACCCCCTTTTTCTAGTAGGAGGAGATCCAGGCCCCTCCTTTTTTGTAAGACAACCTCAGCCAAAGAGGATACAGACTCCTCTAAATGTTTAATTGAGCTTTCTAAACTGCGGAGGTCTGTATCTATTGCCGTTCAGAGGTCCGTCATTCCAGTACCTACTGCAGCAGAGACTACTACTTCTAAAAGGGTAGAGAGAACTATAACTCCTGTGGCTATTTCTCTGTGTGGCTGGGCCTATCCAGTGACCTGAGCTCCTAATTCTAAATTTCACCTTTAAAAAAGGTGGGGAACCAATTGTACTAGCACACAGAAGTCCCCCATTCGATCTAGCACCGAGGAGTGAAGACAGGTGGTAATCCCTGAAGTACAAGCCCAGCAGGTGTTAGTGGGGGGAACAATGTATGGGTAGGAACTACTTACTATGAGGCTAGAATTGGAGCTACAGAGATGTTGGTGGGAGGTGGGGATCTTTCCCCCTTCTGAAGTAACACATAGGCCTTGCCCATAGATAAGGGTGAGGGTGAGGCCCTTTCTTCCCATAGGAGGGCTTGTCCTACAATGGCTCACATCGGGGGTGAAGGAGTAAGTGCCCAGAACAGCTATACCATCATATTAAGGGGGTCTAGGGTCTAGGCAGAACCAGCAACTCTGGGTTAGTTTAGAGTCAGTGAGATTTTAAGACAGTAAAAACAGCATCTAGGATGGTCAGGGGTTCCTCTTGCCCAATTGGGGGGGTAATAGGGGCTCTGGAAGTGGGAGTCTGGGTAGTAGATGTACCCCTGGGGGCCAGTGGGGGGATGCCTAAAGATTCTTTTGATGAGGGGCCATTTGGGGTCCCTGTGTCTAGCCCGATGTGTAATCAGATAGAAGACAAGGTTCCAGGATCCTGATGGTTGACATGTAACCTCATCTCCCATGTCATCCCATTTAACCATAATGTCTGTCGACTGACCTCTCTCCCTAGGAGTAAATTTTACAACTATAGGATTGCATCTAGAATTTAAGCATGGTCCCCTCATTAAATGTCTGGTATTAGAAAATCCAATTCCTGGAACTTGGGATAGCCCGCGGCGGGGGAGGGGGGAGCTTATGAGTCCAGGGGAATCAAACCCTAGGGCCCCATTTACTTGCATTAGGTCATCTTTAACTGGTGGATTCCAATTAATACTACCCATGGAAACACAGTCCCAAGAGGCACAGAAATAGCAACCCCTCCACATTTGTCCTTAGCATTATTTCCTGGGCATACGTAGAACTGCTGTTTTTTGGAGAGCGCTGCGGGGCATAGGGTGATCACAATCATATGTGGCCATATCCCAGTCCTGTCCAAGTAAATCACACAGGTCAAAGTGAAGATCCGGATACCAGGTCCTGATCAGTGCTAGGCTAGACTTAGAAGCCACTGTCTTCCCAGTAGCAGTACTGCTGAGGATCCATGTCCAATGTTCTGAACATTGTGGGGAGAGCTAGAGCATCCTAGGAGACATGTGGGGAAGGAGAATGAGAGAGAAAGAATGAAGAGAAGACTCAGGGGTTCACTGTGAGCCTCAACTTGAGAGGGCTGTCTGGCGCACGAATCACTCTCCATCTCTTGTCTGGGTCATCGGGGCGTCCGTCCGGCACTGGTTTTAGATGACTATGACTAACCCAGGTCTTGATGCAGTCTACCTTCACTGCTGTCAGTGTAGTCAGGATCACGGTATGGGGTCCTTTCCACCAGGGGCCAAGAGTCTCCTTGTGGTGTCATTTGACCCAGATGAGGTCTCCTGGTTTAAACTTGTGAGGTTGGATCAGGAGCAACTCATACACATGTCTCAGCAAAGGGAAGATATTATCCTGGGTTGTCTGCAGCGCCTGGATGGACTTAAGAAACTGAGATTTAGACAAATCAATCAACACATCTGAGGGTAGTTTAGGAAGTAAAGGGGGTGGTCGGCCATACATGATTTCATAAGATGTTAGGCCTTGAGTATAGAGGGTATTTCTGACTCTACATAGGGCAAAAGGCAGGAGGCCTGTCCAGTCATCACCAGTTTCTAGGGTTAATTTGGTTAAGGTCTCCTTAAGAGTCTGATTCATCCTTTCTACTTGTCCTGAACTCTGGGGGTGATATGCACAATGTAGTTTCCAGTCAGCCCCCAATGTTTTAACTAACCCTTGAGTTACCTTAGAGATGAAGGCTGGTCCATTATCTGACCCAATCACAGAAGGGAGTCCATACCTTGGTGTCAGTTTATCGATGATCTTTTTGATTACCGTTGAGGCGGTTTCCCTCTTGGTGGGGAAGGCTTTGACCCATCCTGAAAATGTATCTACAAAGACTAAGAGATATTTATAGCCATACTTGCCAGGTTTTATCTCAGTGAAGTCCACCTCCCAATGGACTCCAGGCACTATGTCCCTCTCCCTTCTGGCTGGGGGCATGACTTTCCCTTTTGGGTTAGTAACCTGACATGGAAGACATTTGGAAAGGCAGCTTTCAATCATTTTGGATAGGTCAAAGATATGGTATGGAGCCAGGAGTTCTTGTAACTTTCTTTTTCCTGGGTGAGTCCCTCTGTGGAGTTTTATATTAGGTCTTCTGCCAACTTACACGGTAAAATGAGCTTCCCATCAAGGGTGTATCTCCATCCATTTTTGGTTTTGGTGTTTTGTAGAGAAGCTAAATCCTGGTCATCCTGAACTGAGTAGGAGGGTTCTTCTGGTAGGAGGGATTCAGGTAGGACGACCAGAAGGTTAGGGGCTGTTAGGGCCACTTCTTTAGCTGTAAGGTCTGCTCTCATATTTCCCTGTGCCTCTAGAGAATCTCCTTTTTGGTGTCCCAGACAATGGATGACAGCCAGTCTCTTTGGTAGCCAGATGGCCTCCAGGAGATCTAAGATTTCTTATTTGTTTTTGATAGTCTTTCCCTCTGCTGTCAGGAGCCCCCTTTCCTTGTATACGGCCCCATGGACATGAGCTGTAGTGAAAGCGTAATGGCTATCCATGAAAATGTTGACAGTCTGGTCTTTACTCAGCTTCAGGGCCTGAGTCAGGGCAATTATTTCAGCCTTTCGGGCAGAGGTCCTGACTGGCAGAGAGGAGGCCCAGATTGTTAGCGATGGACTGACTACCGCCACCCCTGCATACCTGGTTCCTTCTCTGATGAAACTGCTACCATCTGTGAACAGAATTAAGTCCAGGTGAGACCATGGGACGTCCGTCAGGTCTTCCCAAGTCCCATGCAGCCTGCAGAGTACCTCCAGGCAATCATGCAAGACCTCAAGATCTGGTTCTGGCAGCAGGGTGGGAGGATTGAGAGCAGTGCTAGAGAGGAACTGGATGGGGGTGGGGGTGTTAAGGAGCAAGGCCTGATAATGCATCAGCCGAGCATTTGTCATCCATCGATGGGGGAGGATTTTTTAAGGACACCCTCAATTGAGTGAGGGGTGGTGACCGTCAGGGGCTGTCCCAAGGTCAGCTTATTGGCATCCTTAGCCAACAAAGCAGTAGACATGATGATTCTGAGGCAGCCTGGCCATCCTGAGGCTATGGGGTCAAGCGTTTTGGACAGTTAGGCCACGGGCCTCCTCCAAGGTCCAAGTAGCTGGGTCAGGACTCTTTTTGCTATTCTGGCCCTCTCATCAACAAAGAGTTGAAAGGGCTTGTGGATGTCTGGCAGGGCCAAGGCTGGAGTCTGTAATAAGGCCTTTTTAATATTTTGAAAGGCCTCCTCTTGAGTTTCAGTCCAGTGGAAAGAAGACTCATTCCCTCGAGTGGCTTCATACAAGGGTTTCACCAACTCAGCAAACCCAGGTATCCAGAGTTGGCAGAAACCTGCTGACCCCAGGAAGTCCCATAATTGTCTGTGGGTTTGGGGGTTGAGATCCCCATGATGGTTTGCTTTCTAGCCACTGACCACCATCTCTGTCCATCTCTCAATAAGTATCCCAGGTACGTTACCTCAGGGACGCAGAACTGAGCCTTTTTAGTGGAGACTTTGTGTCCCAACCAGTCCAGGGTCAGGAGTAAGTCTCTGGTAGCTTGGAGGCAAGTGTCCGCATCCTTCATGGCAATCAGCAGGTCATCTACATATTGTAGAAGGCTTACCTCTGGATGTGAGGTCTGATATTCTTGAAAGTCCTGATGCAGGGCCTCGTCAAAGATCGTGGGGGAGTTCTTGAACACCTGTGGCAGCCGTGTCCAAGTGAGCTGTCTGTTGAACCTCTGTTCTGGGTCCTGCCATTCAAAGGCAAAGATGGGTTGGCTTTCCTTTGCCAAGGCCAAGCTAAAGAAGGTGTCCTTGAGATCTAGAATGTTATAGACTTTTCTCTCTGGGGAGAGTGAGCTCAGCAGAGTATATGGGTTGGGGACAGTAGGATGAATGTCCTCTACCCTATTGTTGACTTCCCTTAAATCCTGGTCCAGGCAAAAGTCATTAGTCCCTGGCTTTTTGATGGGCAGGAGCTGGGTGTTCCATGGAGACTGGCATGGAATCAGAATGCCGGAATCCCTAAGGTGGTTTATGTGCTTCGTTATTCCTATTCTGGCTTTTGGAGTCACTGGGTACTGTTTTACTCTCATAGGTTGGGTGCTGCCCTTCAGGGTAACTATCACCGGGGGCTGCTGGGTGGCCCTTCCTGGGGCATTAGTTTCAGCCCAGACTCCAGGGATAGATGCCTGGAGGTCTTTGAGGATAGTGATCGGTCTCTGTCGGGGTGGTGAGGCATGCAACCCCCATCCCTCTTCTAATTGTAAGCAGAGGACATAAGCCATGTCTGGTACCATCACATCAGGGAGGCCTTTCTCAGTAAAATGGATCTGAGCATTTATTTTATTCAGCAGATCCCTACCCAATAGTGGGTATGGGCATTCTGGGACCACCATGAAGGAATGTAAAACTGTCTTCTTGCTTAAATCTACTTTTCTTTTAGTTGTCCAGGGATGCGGGGCGATTCCTGTAGGCCCCTGCACCCAAGTTCGTTCATTGGTCAATTTTCCCATAGGCTCCTTTAAAACCGAGTATTGGGCTCTGGAATCGACCAGGAAGTCGATGGCTCGTCCCTCCACTTGCAGGGTTACCCAGGGCTCGTGGTGGAGGTTAGCCGAGCCCAGGCCCCTTCAGTTCTCCAAGCCTGTTAGTTTGAGACTCTTGGGCTTGGTGGAGGAAGACTGTGCTCCTAATCTTTGGGGGCAAACTAGCCCAGTGACCTAGTTGCTTACAATAGGCACATTGATCTCTTTTCAGTTGAGGACGGCCCTCTTGCAGTGTTTGCGGAGCGGCGCGAGGTTGGCCACTCTCTCAGCAGAATTTTGGCCAATCCTTTAGCCTATCTTTCTTTAGGGGTATCTCTATTGTTAAAGACTTTGTTTGCTACAGCTATCAGTTTGGACAGGTTCTTTCCCTCAAAGTCTTCTAACTTTTGAAGCTTTCATTTTATGTCTGGGGCCGCTTGATTCACAAAAGCCATATTAACAGCCATCTGGTTTTCTGGAGCCTCAGGGTTAATGGGAGTGTAGGTCCTGAAAGCCTCAAGGAGGCACTCCAGGTATACCCTGGGGGACTCATCTCTTTCCTGCATTACCTGACTAACTTTAGACAAATTTGTAGGGAGCTTAGCAGCCACACGGTGAGCCCCCCCCATAAGAATCTGGCGATAGACCTTTAGGTGCTCCCTACCTTCTGGAGTGTTATAGTCCCACCCATCTGTGGGGCACATGAGGGGAAAGGCAGCTGCAATCAAGTCTTCATTTTCAGTCAGTAGCCCATTGTTCCCAGGGACTGTGTGCCTGCATTCCCGGAGGATGCAGTTCTGTTCCTCAGTGGTGAACAGGATATTTAGTAGCTGTTGGCAATCATCCCAAGTGGGTTGATGGGTAAAAAGAACTATTTCTAGGAGGGAAACTAGTGCTTGGGGTTTCTCTGTAAAGGAGGGAGTCTGCAATTTCCAATTATACAGATCACTAGTAGAAAAAGGGAAATAGACTACTGGGGATATACCATCCTCTTTCAGGGGCCCAATCTCTCTTAGAGGAAAAGCTCGGACCACCCTCCCCTCCCCCCATGAGCAGGTGTGTAAGATGCTGCACTCGGTCGTGTGGGATGGAGACTTGGAGGAGCAGGAGGAGGAAGAAGCCCAAGACCTATGCTCCCTAGGTCTATCCTGGGCCCCCGATGGGGCCATGTAAGGGGGTTGGATTAATTCCTCCTCTGGTGCTGAGGGAAGGACTTCTGGGCCTGGTGGATTCTTGGACTGTGCTTTCCTCAGAGGAAGCGATGTGGCTGACCCTTTTGGCCCTGGTGGCAGGGGCGGCAATAAGGGGCACAGCCAATGGGGGGGTGGTGACCAGATATTGCCAAACTAGGATTTGGGGATCTGGTCAGGGTGCCCCGGTTCCCCGAAGACAACTCCTTGGACCCTGTAAATAAGAAACAAGTTAAAAGACCCTTCCGATGGCCATTTGATGCCAAAGGAGGGCCATTCGATGGTGCAGAGGGTCCAGAGATGGGTATGCTTGACACGGAGTCTGGACATGGTCGAGGCCACCTGTTCATAATCCTGAAAAATGACTAAGAACTAGATCAAGGGGAGCTGATGATGATGAGACTTTCTGGCCCATCATGGGATAAGCTTCAAGAAAAAAAGAATAAATGAGAATGAGAAGCAGTAGGATGGAAAGTTGATAGACAAGGCAGAGCTCCGAACAGAGGGTGAGGACAGTATGAGATCACAGCTCCCTAGAGGGGGAAATGAAAATCTTGCAGTGTGCAGAGTCAGCTGAGAAGGCTGCCCCATCCCTTTTCCAAAAAGATATGGCCAGCCTGGCTTCTATGTCAGACTCGACCAAAATCTTGTGTCTGGCCTGCCCAGATTCCATGTCAGGGTGGGCTGAGACTCTGGGCCGGTCCCGCCTGGATTCCACGTCAGGCTGGAGCATGACCCCCTATCAGAGGAGGAGTCGGGGCATCCCCCGTTCTCCTCTGGCTCTGGGATCAACAGCACGTCCACCTGATTTCCGTTGAGCCCCAGAATGTCTGGACTACCAAAAAGCAAGAGAGAGAGAGAGAGAGAGAGAGCGCAAAAGCAGGCAGAACTTACCAAGGATGGCTCCAGTGGCATGCTCCCCTGAGTCTGGGGTCTAAATTCCCAATCCAGGACGAGCTCCAAAAATGTTAGGGTTCGAGAGTCAGGAATAATTCCCACAGACACGCACACAAAAACTGCATAAAAATTTTATTCAGAAATTTAAAGTATAAGGCAACCAAATTGGCAGCTAGCTGGGCATGGACTCCACTAGCCAAAGATGGTGTCCAGCCCTGAACACTAGCAGGCAGAAGCTTTTATAGGGAAGTTTCATAGAAGCCTGTGCATGCCAAGCATCCTTTAAAGTGATTGGATGGTCTTATGTCCTGAGTATGGGGAAGATCCTTACTGGCTGGGGCTGTCTTCAGGGTACTGGAATGTGTTGTTATCTATAGGGCCAGAAGTTTTTGTTTTTAGCTTATAAGGCTTTTACATTCCCAGGCTTGCTTAACCTATAGCTTTCTGGGGGAGTGGTGGTAGCAACTGGAAATTTACAACATGCCTGGGCTTGTCCAGGCTTGCCTGAAACAGCTAGCCAAAAGGGAGTCAGTGCATTCTGGCTCTTGCATTCTGACTCTTCATTCTCAGCATTGTGAAGATACTACCTGAAAACCTTGCCTAATGACCCCTGGACTCTATAATAAGTCAGAAAGGTATGAGAAAATTTCAGTTTATTTTGGAGGCCTCTTTATGGAACTTCAATAGCAGTTTTTGATGTATCTTACTTTTGGTTCTATAGATATTTTGAGGGCTGCCCACTGTCCCCTTATTACCATTTACAGCGCAGTCAGAAGATGTGTGCATTTGACCAAATTCTGCCACTTATCAAAAGTCAGATGACTTTTGATGGGACATTGTAGTGCTCAGACTTTATTAGATTTATATGTAAACTAGGGATTGATTATTTAGGAAATAGGCTAGAAAGTTGTCTGGCTGAATAATGCCTATCAAAACATGTGGATGGCTCTCTCCAACCCGCAGGCTTCCTCTCCAGGGTAAGTCGACTGGGACCTCCACACCCTGACTCCCTCAGCCTCACTCACCCTCCCATCTCCCCAGCTAGTCTCTTCTCCTAGCCTGAGCCTTGTCCCATTCCTTGTCTTGTGCCCCAGACACCTGGGGAACCACCATTGCTTCTTCCTGATCCTGTGCATCCAGAGTAACTCAGTTCCTTCCCAGGTCCCTAGAAACACTCTGAGCCTGGCCCCTCCCTCACCTCCCTCTGCTTCCCAGGCCTGCCTGATCCTCAGGCCTCTCTCCGACCTGCAGGCCTCTCTGTGTGGGGTAAGTCAAATTTGCCCTCTGTGCTTTGATTCCCTAGCCTCACTCACCCTCCCATCTCCCCTGCCCAGTCACTCCTCCTAGCCTGGGCCTTATTCCATTCCTTGTCTTGGTGCCCCACACACCTGGGGAACCACCACTGCTTCTTCCAGATCCTGTGCATCCAGACCAACTCAGTTCCTTCTCGGTCCCCAGAGGCATTCTGGGCCTGGCCCCACCCTCACTTCTCTCTGCCTCCCTGGGTCTGCACAACCCACCAGCCTCTTTCCTGGACACCGGGGCTGACCTTTCCTCTTCCTGGTCCTTTGCATCCAGACCAACCCAGATCCTCAGTGCAGTCTCCAGGGGCCCTTGGAGCCACCTCCCACCCCCAACTTCCTTTACATCTCTGGGTGGCATGGCCACCAGCTGCCCTAGACCAGCATCTTTCCTGGGCCCGGCTCCCAGGCCAGTCCAACCCCCAAATTACTGAGGCCAAAGTCTATCCTGGAGGGATCCAGACCTTAGGAGAAAGCCTGAGAGCATCTGATCTTCATCTGATTTGGGCCTCTGTGGGAACTCCTGAAGACAAAAGCAATCTGGCCACTCCAATATAAAATCAAAAGAGAGAACTGGAAGCTTACAGGTCAGCCATGCATGCCCAAAAATTAAACCACAAAGACACATAAAGCTCAAAAAAAGAAGCAGACCTAAACTTGAAGGCTTGAGTCTCACACAAGAATCAGAAACTACAAAAGAAATTCACATGCAAAAACCAAAGAGAAAAACCAACAGAAAAAACCGAAATACCAAACCCCACCAAATACCAATAGTCCTCTAGAGGAGTACAATGAGAACCCCCTAGAGATAATGCAGGATGTGGAACTCAAAAGAACAATTATAAACATGATTAAAGAATACAAAAAAAAGAACACACAAACAAGAAATCAAAGAACTGAAGGAAGATAGGGATAAACTTCTGAACGAATTCAGAAGAGAGCTAGAAATATTGACTGACTACTCAGGCTGAAATGAAGAAGGAAGTGAAACACTCAGTAAGCCAACTAGAAATGACAGGAGAAAGCCTCACTAATAGAATGAACAAAACGGAAAACAGAGTATCAAGCCTGGAAGATAAAGTGGACGAACTGGACCACTCAAGCAAAGATTATGAAAAATTTAAGAAATCACAAGAATGAA
>NW_008330926.1:136341-136710 GCF_000622305.1 Nannospalax galili
AAGGGGAAAGAAAAATCTTCCATGACATAAATAGGCTGAAGGAATTCATGCCACAAAATCATCCCTTCAGAGAGTTCTGTAAGCAGTACAAAGAGCTGAAGAAAGGAATGACAATACCCAAGTGATTGCAGAAAGAAATCCAATGAAGGTATAACTGTGGAAAAGTACAGCTATATCACGAATGCAAATAGAAACAAAAATGACAGGATTCAATACCCATCTTTTATTAATAACTTTAAATATTAAAGAATTGAACTCCCCAGTCAAAAGACACAGAATAGGTGAATGGTTTAAGAAACAAAACCCATCTTTTTGTTGCTGAAAGAAACCCATCTCACTTTCAAGGACAGACACTATCTTAAAGTGAAA
>NW_008330926.1:138192-140239 GCF_000622305.1 Nannospalax galili
TAAACGTCATAAACCATATAAATGGGCTTAGAGACAAGAACCACGTGGTCATCTCAATAGATGCAGAGAAGGCCTTTGACAAAATTCAACATGCATTTATGTTCAAAGTCCTAGAGAGAATTGGACTGGAGGGAACATACCTCAACATAATTAAAGCCATATATAACAAACCCATAGCCAACATCATTCTAAATGGAGAAAAACTGGAAGCATTCCCATTGAAATCAGGAACCAGACAAGGCTGTCCACTATCTCAACTTCTCTTTAACGTAGTGCTTGAAACTCTTGCAAGAACAATAAGACAAGAGCAGGAAATTAAAGGAGTAATAATTGAAAAGGAGATCAAATTATCCCTTTTTGCAGATGATATGCTATTATATCTAAGAGGCGCCAAAAATTCCACCAGAAAACTCCTAGAAATTATTAACACATTCAGTAAAGTGACAGGTTACAAAATTAACCTACAAAAGCCTGTAGCCTTTCTATATACCAATGACAAGCAATCAGAGAAAGAATACATGGAAACACTCCCCTTCACAATAGCTGCAATATATATATCAGAATAAACCTGACCAAAGACATTAAAGAGATCTACAATGAAAATTTTAAATATTTAATGAAAGAGATTGAGGATGACATCAGAAGATGGAAGGAACTCACATGCTCATGGAATGGACGAATTAATATTTTGAAAATGACCATCCTACCAAAAGTCATGTAGAGATTTAAAGCAATGCCAATCAAAATCCCCATGACATTTTTCACAAAATTGGAAAAAACTATCCTAAGAGTCATATGGAAGCACAAAAGACCCTGGATAGCCACAACGGCCCTGAGCACTAAGAGCAATGCTGGGGGGATTACTATACCAGATTTCAAGCTGTATTACAGAGTTATAGTCATAAAAACAACATGATATTGGCACAAAAATAGGCCCATAGACCAATGGAACAAAATTGAAAGCCCAAATATGAGTAAATGCAATTTCAGCCACCTGATAGTTGACAAAGGGGCCAAGAATATTAACTGGAGGAAAGACAGCATGTTCAGCAAATGGTGCTGGCAAAACTGGATCTCCACTTGTAGAAGAATGAAACTAAACCCCTCTCTTTCACCCGGCACAAGTCAATTCCAAATGGCTCAAAGACCTCAATGTAAAGCCTGAAACTCTGAAACTATTAGAAGAAAACATTGGGAAAAAACCTACAAGATATAGGCATAGGAAAGGATTATCTAACCCAGACATCAATTGCTCAGGAAACAAGGGCAAGAATTAACAAATGGGACCTCATTAAACTAAAAAGCTTCTGTACATCAGTGGAGGCAACCAGGGAAGGGATCAGAAAACCAACAGAGTGGGAGAAAATCTTTACCAGTGACACATCCAACAGAGGTTTAGTATCCAGAATATTTAACGATCTCAAAAAACAGAGAGAGAATCAAGACAAAAAACAACTCAATTAAAAATGGGCTAAGGAGCTGAACAGATAGTTCTCAAAAGAAGAAGTAAAGATGGCTATGAAACATCTTAAAAGATGTTCAACATCACTAATAATTAGGGAAATGCAAATTAAAACCACTTTAAGATTTTATCTTACCCCAGTGAGACTGGCTAAGATCAAGAGAACAAATGATACCAAATGTTGGAGAGTGTAGGAGGAAGTGCGGCCTGAACGACCTGTGCATGTGCACTGCAAATGCGCCAAAAACATCTGTCTGAGTCTAATCTGTATTCTGCCAAAGGACATGGAGACAGCTGATGCAAGATGGCTTGACAGAGAGGGCCAATGAGGATCAGACACAATCAGAGAAAGCCTACTGGGGCCAATGGGACACCAGGAGGGGGCATATAAGGGAGCCTCATATCCACAATAAATGAGTCTGCAGCTGCTTGCACTGCCTGCTTCTCACCTGACTCCTGGTGTCTGTGTCGTGACTCCGCTGGCCAACTCTACCCCTGCCCGGAGGGTCCCAGGACACCCGCAATAGGAGAGGATGTGGGGAAAGGGGAAAACTCATCCACTGCTGGTGGGGCTGCAAACTTGTT
>NW_008330926.1:140700-141274 GCF_000622305.1 Nannospalax galili
ACATTATGATGACTTAAAAAAATGAGTTTGTCTCACCCCTCCATCATGGTTTCCCCAATTAAGCTGCCCCCATTTTCCCCCTTTCTTCCTTTGAGCTCCTTCTTTCCCTTTATCCATGATGGAGGGGTGAGACAATGCGAGAGATAAATAAGGCCTAGCTAGTTTGAAAAACCAGAGGGAACCATATTACTCCTACAACCTATCGACAAATTATACATCACAGATCAAGAAATATATGTGTAGGTAAGCTTTATCTGAGAACAATTGATCTTTGCCCAAGACTTATCTTCATGGCACACAATAATTAAAAGTACCAGACTGGTGGAACTAACCTTCTTGGATGTTTAACAGACATACTTTGAGGCCTATACTAATTTGGTGAGAGGGACATAAAGGACAGTTTTTGCTCCTTGCCCTCCTAAGTCCAGTAGTTCCAGGGGACTATGAGTATCTCTTAAAATGTCCTGTAATTGTGGTGGGTCATCTGTCCTCTTGATCAAGGAGGCTGAGGAGACCCCCCCCAAGATAGACTTGAACCAGTGACCAGTCTACAAAGAGGAGGGTCAACACAGAG
>NW_008330926.1:141386-141927 GCF_000622305.1 Nannospalax galili
ATCCTCAAACGACCATAAGAGTTAAAATAGATTGGTTTATCTGGGCCAACTGTATGGCCTTAAACATCCAAAAGGAAAGCATAACCAAAGAATAAAGGGGTCAATATAATTTCTTAAGAGTCCATATTCATAGCTACAGGCTACACAACAAGCAACAATGCCAGATAGGAGATGAGATACCCTCTTTTGAGTTGTTGGCCAGGGTGAACAAAGGAACTCCCAAATATAACCCAGTATAGAACTGGGAAAATGAACAGCAGACCCAAATCTTATCTAAATCAGTATTAACAACTGATTGCTGCTAGAAGAGGAACAGCTGACCCTCCTAAAACAAAGACCTCTAGATAGGCTGACTAGATTCAACAGAAGGCCAAGTAGTGGGAATTGCCTGGGGTGTTGACAACACAGCAGACAGTAGCAGGGATATCAGAGTATAAGGGCTCTAGTCGGGGGAGGGAGGCTATGGGAGGGTGCCATCTGGGAAGTGGGTATATAGTCGAATAAGATGGTTTGGGATGTTCTGTGTGATACACACACAAAA
>NW_008330926.1:142250-153116 GCF_000622305.1 Nannospalax galili
AAACCTAAAATTTTACAGCCAGTTTGGAAAGAGATGCATCTTAGCTCTAGAAATTGTTATTGAATATGTCAATGCCATTGTAATGAAATGCTTCTTCTAATTATATGGTTATTAAATACATAATTAAAAAAGCAGAGCAGTGTGAGCCCATATTACACACACACACATACACACACACACACACATACACACACACACACAGAGTAGAGGAAATTAGAAGTAAGAACTTGTGTATGAATTCTGTAGAATAAGAAATATCCATGTGCTTGGCGGGGCCAAGTGGTCCCCTGCCAGGCCACCATGGCAACCAGGAAGGTGGGCTCAAGGCTGGCAGCACATCTAGCGCTGCAGCTCCAAGTGCCAGTGGGAGTGGACTCCCGAGCTCTTTGAGCATCTGTCCACCAAACTCATTGCCAACAATGACATAGCCAAACTTCTCCTTGGGGAGTTGAAGCTAGAGCAACACTTGAAGGAGAAACCACTGCGGCAGGGAGCCAGTGTGTCCTGTCCCATGTCGTGGCCCCCCCCCCCGCCCAGATGACCAAAGTACATGAGCATTTGACTGCTGCCATGGACCGAGGGAACCTCAAGCCGCAATTCTTACAAGAATCCAATCTGATCATGGCCAAGTTGAAGTATGTGGAGGGAGTTTATGGGGGAGCTCTGAACATTTATGCCCAGGCGGGCCTTGATGACATGCCGCTGACAGCCATTGCCCCCTATGGGTTGCGGATGATTGTGGAAGCCTACACTACCAAAGATGAAAGGTTATCAGAGCAGAGTCTTGAACACGACTTTGCCCTTGCATTTGTAACAAGGTTCCTTGGAAATCTCATAAGTCAACAGCCATCTGGATAATAATGGTGGTGGTGGTTGCTGATCCTGCTGCTGCTAGAACAACTTGAATGACTCAAAGGCCTTCATGAGCTTCTCCAGCGTGGCCATGGTGGCCTCCTGAGGGTCTGGAGTGCACTAGTGTGTGCTGCGCCACTCAGTAGCCGAGAAACAAGTGGGGATCTGCATGGGCAGGAGTGGAAGCCAGGTGCTGGCCATCCTGGACCCTTCTCCTCTCTCCTGAGGATTTTATCTGAAAGATTTTAAGCAGAGGAGGAAAATTTTAGCCAGTCAAATGAAGTAGCTTTGTTCCAGGGGGTCCAACGCCCTCTTTGGACCTCTGTGGGCATTGCAGGACACGAGTGTGCTTATATACATGCAGAGAAAAACACTGAGAGCCTGAGAACTTAAGGAAAGAAAGAGAACTAGAGCTGTGGTCCTCTCCTGTGAGCTGGAGCATCCTCTCCTGAGAACTGGAGCTGTGGTCCTTCCTGTGAGCTAGAGCTCATGGACCCTTCCCATGAGCTGGAGCTGTGCCACCTCCTGTGAGTGGGAGCTGTGCTCCCTCCTGTGAGCTGGAGCTGTGATTCCCCTCCTGTGAGCTGGAGCTGCGGGTCCCCTCCTGTGAGCTGGAGCTGTGGTCCTCTCCTGTGAATTGGAGTCATGGTCCTCTCCTGTGTGCTGGAGCTCTGGTTCTTCCTATGAGCTGGAGCTGTGGTTCCCCTTATGCAGCTGGAGTTGTGGTCCCCCTCTGTGAGCTGAAGCAGTGGTTCCCCTACTGTAAGCTGGAGTTGTGGTGCCCTACCTTGAGCTGGAGTTGTGATCCTCTCCTGGGAGCTGGAGATATGGTCCCTTCCTGTGAGCTGGGGCTGTAGTTCCCCTCCTGTGAGCTGGAATCTGGTCCTCTCCTGTGATCTGGAGTCCTGGTCCTGTTAGGGTCCGTGACTCGGTGGGTCTCTTCTGGAGAACAAATGCACGAGTATGGAGATGCAAAAAATCAAGAAGAGTTTTATTAAACCAGCTAGCTGGGGCTGACCTTCCTTCCAAGACACGCAGGTCTGGTTAGAGCGATCGACCCTGAGGCAATTTTAGGTAAAGATTATATAGGCTCCCACAACCGTTACACAAAAGCCCGTGTTTATATAACCAATAGTTTCAAAGCAAGCATTTCACAAACCAATAACTTCAAAACAAGAAAAATGTTACAGCTCCCTTCAGGTATCCCAATCGGGTAGGGATGGGTGGTATGTGCCTGGCATGGCCCTTCCCTGTTATCTTGTGTAAGCAGACATGCCTACGTGACATGACACAGACCAGACAGGTCAGGCTACAGGGACTGTAGCACTTGCCCCTATCTCCGGATGCCTGTGTCTCCAGTTGAGTTAATTGGTTACAAGCAGTAAATTTAAACAAGTAAATTCAAGCAGTAAATTCAGACAAGCAGTAAATTCAAACAAGCAGTAAATTCCTCTTTCCCTAACAGTCCTCTCCTGTGAGCTTCTTATGAGCTGCAGTTGTGGTGCCCTCTTGTGAGCTGAAGCTGTGGTCCTCTCCTGTGAGCTGGAGCTGTGGCTCCCCTCCTACGAGCTGGAGCTGTGGTCCCCTCCTGTGAGATAGAGCTATGGTTCCCCCCCTGTGAGCTGGAACTGTGGTCCTCTCTAATGAGCTGGAGCTGTAGTCCCCTCCTGTGAGATAAAGGTGTGCTCCTCTCCTATGATCTGGAGTTGTGGTCCCCTCCTGTGAGATGTAACTGTGGTACCCTCATATGGACTCCCAGGAGGGATGATTGGAATGGACTGTGCCAGATCTGGTGCTCACCCACTGCTGAAGATTATTCATCCTTCAGCTCTCACTGGAGAAGTTTCCTTATGCAACAGATGGTGATTTATACAGAAACTTCTAATGTGTGGGAAGGAAGGGGCTGCAGAGCGCCTACTTCTGAGTGGGATGCCTCTGACAAGCTTCTGGAGCTCAGGGCTCACGAAACATTGCAGAGGGGGAGGTGAAAAGATTGTAAGAGCCAGAGGTGGTGGATAACCATGGTGGGAGTCGGGGGACAGTTTTCCAGACAGCTGGTGATCTACTCATATGAACACACAGCAGTGGTGACAGCATACACAAGCCCTATGCAAGCTCCAGTGAATGAATCCACACTGGAGAACATTTGGAGATTCAAGTTAGACTCTATAGGCTTTATTATGCAGAAAGAGTATACTGAATTGAATGGGGGGGCAATTGGGGAGGTGTGGATGGGAGAGGGGATAAAAATGTCATCAAATTAGATTGTATAGAAATTGCAAAAATTCAATAAAAATGCAAAAAAATCAACAAATTAAAAAAATGTATTATATTCGAGGAAGAAGCATGGAAATTTACATCATGCTAATTAGTAGAGGTGATAAACATTACCGTTGAAATCCACCTGATGACTTCATAGACATACACAGGAGCCAAGGGTCCAAGTGCAACCGATTATGACTAGTAATAATCAGATGCATACAGATTAGAGATGCATGTGCCAACATCTCAGTATTAGCAGCAAAAAGAATGAGTCTTTCTGCAAGGAACAATATATTCTAAAATGAAATGGAGATCTTTTTTAAAAGTTAAAAGACTCACTCAATTTTATCTCTCGTCTTATAGGGCTTATACTGAATTTAATATTGTATAACCGTATTAACTCAACTGTGAACCTAGAAACTTGCACCCACTTGTGAAAGAGATGTACTCTTGCTCTGGAGTGTGTTACTGAATATGTTAAATCTGTAGTGAAATACTTTCTTTAATCATGTAGTTATTAAAAATTTTAAAAAATGATTAAAAAATAATAATAATTAGTAGATATGAAAAACATTACCATTGAAATCTACCTGATGACTTTATATCCATGCTCAGATGCCAAGGAGCTCAGAAAGTAACCAACTGTCACTAGTAATAATCAGATATATAGAGATTAGAAACGCATGTGCAAACATCTTAATTGCATTGAAAATGAATTTTTCTGTATGAAACTATGTATTTTAATAATGAAATGGAGATTTTTTTAAAGGTTAAAACCTCATTTAATTTTGTGTATTATAGGGTTTATACTGAGTACAATATTGTATAACTAACAATTCAAATGTAAACCTAAAAATTTACACCAATTTTGAAAAAGATGCATCTTAGCTCAGAAAACTGTTATTGAATATGTCAATGCTGTTGTAATGAAATGCTTCTTCTAAGCATGTGGTTATTAAATAAATAATTAACTGGAAAAAAATAATAAAATATTTTTAAAAAGAAAAAAAACAAAAACAAAAACACATGGATGATAGGCTGCAGTCCTGTATCCACCTCTCTTTAGTTAAGCACTGATGGGTTCAGAGCCCATAATCAAACGCCTCTCTAATTGCTTGTTCTGAATGCTGACTATGACCTCTACATCTATTCTGAGCAAGGAAAGTTTTTCAATACCCACCTTTTCTAAAAGCCTGAAAAAGACTTTACAGAGGAACTGACCAAAGGTGTGTGGTGATGGTATTTCTTGTATTCTAGAATGACAGTCACTTAATGGGATCCTATACAGATTCGATGCAAGCATTTTAGCATAACCGTGGATATGTAATACATGTATCTGCAACTCCATCCCCAAACAAACACAGATGCTCACAAGTCTTCAGTGCCTGTGGGCATGGCCTGGAGGCCTAGCCTTCCGGACAGAGTCATTTCCAGGCCTTCAGGCCATGCCATGTGGTGCTCTGAGCCCATCAGGTTGCTATTATCATTATACACTGCCTTGCTTGCTAATTGAACTGGACAGCTGAGTGCCTTATGACATCATCAAGCAAGGCTTTAATGGGCAATGCTGCATTGTGCAGGGGCTGTTTCCTGCAGGGAACCCTACCAGCGTGTGCATATTGATTATTTACACATTTAGACCTGAACTGACCTGGTTATGGATTAAGTCAAATCACAAACCCCCATCAGCTCCTCCCAGGGAGTACTGTGGCTGTAGTATGAGTTTCTATCAGAAGTTGTTAAAGGTTTTCTATTGTGTCCTATACAAAGAGGGGCTAGAAAACAGACATAGTTTCCTAGAAAATATGGACACTTTTGGGAAGATCCCAGGGATGGGGAAATAAACTCTTTTCTAACGTTTACTGGGCTGGTGAGATGGCGTAGTGGGAAAAAGTACTTGCTGCACAAGCCTGATGACCTGAGTTCAATTCCTAGAATCCACATGGAAGAGAACCACCATCCAAAAGTTGTCCTCTGACTTCCAAACATGCACCGAGGCAGACATGCACTCATATTCACACACACATACATCATACACATACACACACACAATAATAATAATAGTAATTAATAATAAAAAACAAAAATAAAATTTATTGCCCTGTTATTTGTGACAGGTTAACTTTGATTGATAATGAATGAGAATGTGGCTGAGGCTGCAGCCATATATGTTTAGACAGTCTGAAGTCATAGACCCTCCATCAGGACAGCAGTGGAGGCAGGGCGTCATTGGTCATGGAGGATGGTATATGCAGTCATTGTGAGTGGATTTTTACTGTGTGGAGGAATTAAACTGTTGAGGTATCCTGTGCTGACTTAATAAACATTACTCGGGGAACTTAACAACTGTAGTGACACAGGGGGCTTTTCCCTGGAACCACTGAATCTGAAGGAGGAGGAAACAATTTCTGCTGATCAGTCAGGTTTGGAAATGACTTACTCCACCTGTTCTTATTTCGTTTAGAAAATTGAGAACCAGAAAAGAAAGCATCTCGGCTGAAGTCTGCAGGCTGGGTCAGAAGCACTGGATGCAGAATGCCAGCTTGCTTTCTCCTCAATGACTACACTTTCTGTATTGCTTCTTGTAAAATAGCAGCTCTTTCTGGAGATATAGGTGTAAAATTCATGGAGACAAACAATGACCAACAAGTATGCAATCCTTTAACCAAATATCAAGGCCATCAGAAATCAATTCTGGTCATTATCGGCTTACTCTAATTAGTCTGATGTCTTGGTTCAAAATCCAGTTTCATCACATATAATATGTGGGACTGGATAAGTTGTTTGCCTCTTAATTGCCTTAGCTGTAAAACATGAGGCTGATAAGATCACGTTTGAAAAGTGCTTAGTGCAGCGCCTGCTATATGGCTGTTGTTAACTTTCCAGCATTCGCTGTGTGCTGCACACTGTCCTGTGCGCATTATGGTCACCATCCCTGTGTTCACAAGTCTTCTCAAGTAGGCATTGCTAATCAAGCTTCCTAGATGAAGGAGAACTGACTGTACTCGTACCTTTTATTATGTTGGCTGGTTACAATCAGGCATTTTTGTGCTCTCTGCCCACATGGGTGAATGCAGAAATATGACACCATGAAAATGTCTTCCCAGAGGCAGATTCTTGTAAATCTGATTAATGTTTCTTGATGGTGAGGCCCGTTTGCTGTTTCTCTTTGTGTCCCTTGATGTAGTCTAGACCCTCTCTGTGCCCACTGAACTCAATAAATGTCAGCTTGAATAGACATTACCTTGTCAAGAAATGTAGTTTTGAGAAGAGTATGGTGGCTTAATTTTATAATCCAGTACTTGGGAGGTGGAGGTCAGGAATATCCGGAGTTCGAGACCAGCCTTGGTTACATAGTAAGTTTGAGGCTAGTCTGGGTTATGTGAGACCCTGTCTCAAAAATAAACAAGGAAATGGCACACTAACTTCGAATTTCTTAATTAATTATGAATACCTTATTTTGACATTAAGGTCCTTTCATAGTAAGATATAAACTCATCTTTCTATCTCTTTTACATATAGCAACAGTTTATTGCAAACAGTTTATTGCAAATTATTTAGAATAGTTGAAAATTTGAAAGCAATCTCAATGTCCAGCTGCAGGAGAATGGTTGAACAGCATGGCACTCTCACAGCTGTCACTTAGTGCTTCCTGTGCTAAGTATTGCTTTACGTGCTGATCTTGTAATCAACTCACTTAATCTTTGGAATAACTTTATAAAGTGGATACTATTATCCTCATTTTACAGCTAAGGAAACAGAGTCAGACAATGTTAAGTCATTTTTCCAGGGGTACGTAGCTAGGAGGCAGCAGAGCCAGGATTCAAATTCAGGCAGCCTGACTAGGGAGTCAAGACACACGCCCACTAAACAGAACCTTCTTTCCTACAGCCAAATACCAGAGTGATAACCACTAATGATTTGTCCAAGGACATTTGCCTTGCATCTAATAAGGGCTATCAGTTCCTGCAGGAAATGCTTTTGACATACTCTAAATGAGGGGAAATGCAGGATATCAGTATATACACAGTGTAATCTTAACTATGGAAGTTGAAGGAAAATACACAGGAAATCACTAGAAGAAAAAAGGCCAAAAGGTTAATTCTGCTTGAAATTTATGAACTGATGATTTCCTCTTTTTATGTTTCCTTGACTTTTCCAAGTTTTCTAAAGCAAATGCCACTGGGAAAACTAGATAAAGAAGAAGAAAAAAGACTAACTTCAAAATTAATTTTCTTTTTTTTAAAAAAATATTTTATTATTTTTATTTTATGTGTGTGAGTGTATTGTCTGCATGTGTGTAAGTGCACCTGTGTCATGCAATGCCAACGGAGATCAAAGGTGGCATTGGATGCCCTGGAACAGGAGTTACGGAGGGTTGTCAACTGCCATGTGGGTGCAGCCAGTACTCTTTTTTTTTTTTTTCAGGTGAGGCCACAAAGTTTAATTTGATGTTAGTGGGACTGACACCACGAATCAAAGGAGTCAGACCCCTTGTTCAAGTTTTGGGGGGCTTTTATTCTCATGTGTGGGGAAATGCAAACAAAAGGCAAAACAGCACACGGGTGACAAGTAAAAGGTACGTGTGATAATTAAGCAAGGTGACATATGGCCACAAAGGTTTCAGGAATGTGAAAACTTTGGAAAACAAAGGCCTCCATCCTGGGCAACCACAGGGGGCAGGGTGGGGACACTCCTGCTCACCTCCCCCATACCTGTCTCTTCAACAAGAGTTTTCTCTAGTTTCCTTATTAGTAAAGGAAGTAATTACCATCACATTGCAAAAGCTTTCCAGTTCTGTAATACAGTGAGTATGAGTCAGGAAGAAAGCAAAGTCCCTGTGTCTTTGCCCACAACTCTTATCCTATGCCGGTTGAGGATTTCTCCTGCTACTCTAATGCCCATGTATTTTCTAGACTGTATTTGAGTGCAGATGTATTTCTACAATGTTGGATATAGTTCTGAGGCAGAAAATTTAGCTTGAGGTGGGATGTTGGTAGGACAGAAGTTTGAGCTTCTAGGGGACTGTCCACTGTGACTGAGACTATAAATAAGGTGGGCTGACACAGGACTTGGAGCTATGGATTACTCCCAAGACAAAAGTGACACTACTGCACCAGTAGAGATAGTCTTCTGGGCCAGTCATTGTTGTGGTTCATAGACTTTCCAGCGGGGTAGAGTGGTGGGTTTTCTCCCTTGGCAGCTTACACAGTGTCCTCTGATGCCATGAGAGCTGGCCTTCAGGGAGGAGGCTTCCGGGTCAGCAGTAAGGTCCTACCTTCAAGTTCTTGAAGGCAATCAAGGTCAGTCCACCTTTCATTACAGACAACAACCTGGCCACTGACAGCGCACTCTTAAAAGGGTCATGATGATTAGATTTATGTTATGTATTTTTTGTCATAAAAAGTAAACACGTTTTATAGAAAATTTTTAATTAAAATAACATAAAAATTAATGAAGTCTATTTTAAGATTAGAGCTTAAACATATTCCTCCTTCAAGCTCCATATCTACATGCCAGTGGCCCGTTTCCATTCTGACTTTCTGTCTACTGAGAGCATCTGCTTGTGGTCTTTTGACAGCTTCATAAAAATAAACATGGCTGAGCCTCATTTCTTCTAGTTCTCGCTCTCCAGTTCCGCTCTATACTCTGCAGACCGTACTGGCTGAGTTGGTTCCTTCTGCTCCCTCTGCTGTGTTCCTCTAGTAGTTGTGTTTTTATATAACACTCTGTGCAGTTTGACTTCTTGATATTATTAATTATTAACCTACACACGAGACATCATGAAACTGGTATTTCTCTTTGCTGATGATCATGGAACAGAGTCTTTGGGTAGCTAATACATATCCTTCATCCCCATGAACACTGTAGCAAATGTTTTGTAGCTTAGGACTTCAAAGAAGAGGAATCTCACCAATTTATCACGGGAACCAGCTTTACAACTTGTATGAAGAGTTTGCAGTTGTTTGGGTTTAAAATGGAGACAGCATGAAGCATTTCATGAGAAACCAGTAGCCAGTGCTATTAACAGCTGAGTCATCTCTCTAGGCCCTCGAAGTTAAATTTCAAAACCAAGGATCATGAAGGGAGTAGGTGAGGCCTAGGGTTGCTTTCCTTCCTCACTCTCCATCCATGGATCCCCAGTCTGTGGGCACTGTCTAGCCTGTGCTGGAATCTCGAGTGCTGGGTATGCAGGAGGAGGGCCTGGGCTGGATCGTATCACTCTCCCTCCCATCCTTCTATGAGCATGTGGCCCCCAAAGTCATGGAGCAGAGTTAAAGTGAGGAGAACCTCATGTGGAAACTTTACACTGGCACAGTTGAACTCAATATCTACCTGGGGAGGGTAGACAGACTGGGCAGGGGGCAGCCAAGTGCTGAAGTAGCTTACGGGGCCAGACCCTGTGCCTTCCCCAGCTGGGTACAGGAGAAATGAGAAGATTGTGCTCACGGGGGAGTCTTTGGGATCAAGGCAGAACTCGCGGACAAAGGTCTAAGTGAAGAAAAATCTTCTCAGATACTGCAAATTAGTTTGAGGATCTAGGAACAATCAATCTGGGGATCAAATGGGACCCAAGCATTAGTATCTGAAGACTGATTTCTGTGTGATCCTAGGGAGGCCACACTTCAGTACTATATCCAGAAGCACAGGGTAGGCTGTTGGGGCCCAAAGACAAACTTGGTCAAGAGGAGACCACACACTGGCTCTAGAAGAGGTGTGAAGTAATTGTCTTGTTCGCCAGATAAATTTCTGTTTATAGCCCCAGTGCAGCAGAAAGATTTCAGTGAAATATAGAAATGAATAAATAAAAATAACACGAGACCTTACAAAAGCAAACTTGGGACAAATTACCAACAGGTACAAAATACTGGTCCACTTCCCTCTGAAAATTATTAATTTCAAAGAAGTTTCATTGACTCAAACATTCCCCTACACAAAGATTTGACCACCTATTCAAATTATTTTAACAGTGTTTCTCAGTCAAATAATCTACACGGAACTACTGCTACTTTGGTCCCTGCAGAAGTTCCTAGGGAAGCAGATTTCCTGGACGTTATTAAGAGACTATAAAGTCTCTTAAAGCATCTCTGCCTCCTTGAAGTCCAGTACCTGTATTTCCTGCCATTGCTGGTGAATTTGATTGCCTGGGACTAGTTTATGAGTCCTGCCCCAGGGTGGCAGAGCAGTCATTTCGGCAGTGCAGGTTGTGAGGTATTTTTGGTGGTTTAATGAACTTGTGCTTTGACAGTCAGGGGGCCAGAGGTGGCAGGAAGGGAAGAAGCCTCTGTGACAAGGCCCAGCTCTGTTCTTTCTGGTGGACTTAGGATACTCACTTGATCCCTGAGTCTGTTTCTCATCTGTTTGCAGATGGTAGAGCCATACCTACCCCATAGGTGACTGAGTCTGAACAGGGGCTATCATCCATCTCTCTCTCTCTCTCTCTCTCTCTCTCTCTCTCTCTCTCTTATCTATCTATCATCTATCTATCTATCATCTATCAATCTATCTATCATCTATCTATCTATCAATCATCTATCTATCTATTATCTATCATCTATCTATCACCTATCATCTATCATCTATCTATCAATCTATCATCTATCTATCTATGTCTATCAATCATCTATCTATCTATCTATCTATCTATCTATCTATCTATCTATCTGTCTATCTATTATCTTTCATCTATCTATCATCTATCTTCTATCTATCAATCTATCTATCATCTATCATCATCTATCATGTCTATCA
>NW_008330926.1:153241-158412 GCF_000622305.1 Nannospalax galili
ATCTATCTATCTATTATCTATCATCTATCTATCACCTATCTATCTATCATCTATCTATCATCTATCATCTATGTATCTATCTGTCCTTTGTAAATGTGAAGATCCAAATTTATGTGAATTTGCTTTTTTTGTCACTTTCCCACTTTCTTTTAAAATTTTTTATGTTTATGTGTGAGTGCCTGAATGTATGCTTGTGTACCACGTGCATGCTGGTGTCCACAGAGGCCAGGCGAGGGCATCAGATCCCCTGGAACTGGAGTTACCTGCAGTTGTGAGTCACAGGATGTAGATGCTGGGAACCGAACTGGGGTTCTCTGTAAAAGCAGCCAGTGTTCTTAACTGCTGAGTTATCTCTCCAGCCCCAGCTTCCTGTTTTCTTTCTTACGCCTTTCACAGATACTAAGAAAGGTTATATTTTCTATGAGAGTAAGATTAAGAAAACCAGACAGGAGGATCTTAGAGATGGGGAGGATGGATGTTGGGAAGGGAGGCTTGGGAATGCAAGAGGTTGCCTGTCGATGCTACCTAGAGAATTTCAGAGAAAGGGGTGCTGTCAGCAAATACCTAGAAGTCTTGCTTTGTGATGCTGTCAAAATGTGACACCATTTGCTTCCTCAGGAACATCATTAGTATGATTTTGTAATAATACCATCTGCAATTCAAGAGGGTCATGAAATCCTGTTTGCAAATTTAAAAAATAGTTTTGAACTGGGTGTGGTGGTGCTTGCCTGTAATCCCAGCACTTGGGAGGCAGGGGTAGATGGATCTCTGTGAGACTGAGGGCAACCCGAGGTGGTCTACATAGTGAGTTCCAGGCCAGTTGGGGTTACATAGTGAGACCCTGTCTTAAAACGGTAACAACAACAACAACAACAACAAAAAAAAAAAAAAAAAAAGGGGGGGGGGGAGGTCTTGAGATTGGGAGGGAGATCTGATTGGAGGGTCCGAGGGAGAGTTGGAAGGAAGAGTGAGGGGGCGGGATATGATCAAGGTACGTTGTAAACGAGTATGAAATTTTCAAAGAATAAAAACTAGTAGAAAATGTGAATAGACCCATACCTCGTAAGGAGGTTGAATCTATAATCAAAGGCCCCCCAGCTGAGGAGATGGCTCAGTAGGTAAGAACACATAATATTCTTCCAGAAGACATGAGTTTGGTTCCCAGCACTTATGTTGGATGGCTCAGGACCACCTATAACTCCAGCTCCAGGGCATCTGATACTACATTTTGGTCTCTGAGCACCTGTACATGCCCAGACATGGAGCCTCACACAAATACATAATTAAAAACAAAGTAAACCTTAAAAAATGTTCTTGAAGTCAGACCTGTAGTTGTCTCCTTCTATCAAGGCATTAATCTCATACTAAGACTGGCTTTAGGACAAAAACAGGGACAGTAGCTCTGGAAGACCTGGAATATTCCCCGAGGAAGGATTGAGAGCATTTCCATAAACTGCGTTGCATACACATGCAGTATTGTAGCAGCTATTTTTACAAGATAAGATACATTTGGGTAAAACACAAATGAGTTGATAATGAAGACTTGGGTTTTTTTTCTCATTCTCTTCATGAACCTAGGATGGACTCTGAAGTTAACCAGGTAAAGTACAGCCCATGAGCCCATATGGCATGTCTAATCTAACTATCCTGGTCATATAAAGTCTAAACCCCCCTTAGGTTCTAGAACCAGCAGGTCACTGTTTGCTGTGGAGGGACTGTGTGGTTAGCCACTTCCCTGTCTCGTTACTAGTGTCCTGCTATGGGACTTTTCAGTGTTCTCCTGGGTCCTGCCACTCCACTGGCCTACCTGGCAGGTCTGCTTCCCAGCAATCAGCAGAAGGCCTCCTGGGTGCTTAGAGACACTGCTATTTTGTTTCTGTTTGTTCTTACTCAGGCTCTATATGCTTCCTTGTGTATATGAGCTACATCCTTAAGCTGGGCAACACTGATGGTGAATGGAGTGGGCCCAGGCAGATAGATCACAGTTCCTTTGGGCCCCTGAGACCAGCCTTGTACTGGATACTATGTGCTGAAGGTGCTCAGAGAACTGTGACAACCACTTAAAGATCTTCATGATCATCTGTGAGGGGTGGGAAAGAGGATTTGGGAGGAAGTTTTCAACTACTTGCCGTATCCTTTGCCGCTACAGGATTTCTCAACAGCACCATGAAAATATTGTTTGCAAATGCATTGTTAAGTGACTATTATAAGGGAGGGCCTCATTTGAATTAGCCAAGAGTGATGCTTGAGAAAGATATGCCTCAGATACTATGCGTGGGTCAACGTAGGGAGGGTTAGGATGATTAGGGGGCTGTGTTAGTCTGTTATGGCTGCAGCAAAAAATATCAACTGGGTAGCTTATAAGCAAAACAAATTTATTACTCATAGTTCCAGAGTCTAGTAGGTCCAAAATCTAGGTGAGAACAGCTTTGATAACTGATGAAGACTTGCTGTCCAGTTCACAGCTGGTACTTTCCAACTGTATCCTCACACAGTGAAGGTCTCTGGTCTCTTTCATAAGAGCTGGTTTCATTCATGGTGGCTCTGCCTTCATGACTTGGCTGCTTTAACTTTTCAAGGTCTTACCTCCTAATACTATCACCTGAGGGGGGATTTAGATTTCAATATGTGAACTGAGGGGAGTAGATTCAGATAGACGGTGGCAGCAGAGGTTGAAGAATGTGTACTTCCAAGGAAAACAACAAATCAAAGCAGGGAATCCAGTCCCCAAGTCAGCCTACCCTGTCTTTCACTTAAGTCAGAAGACTTCTACTGATGATGGGGGAAGCTACTCCATGGTGATTCCACCCTGAAATTTTGCCAGGAACACCCCTACATGTCTGCTCATCTGTCCCAGAGCCCCAGGGTTTCTTAGGCTTGTCATAGCATCTGTGGTTATGTCAGTCTGGCAGGCCAAAAAATGCAGAGTGGCCCCCAATGCTTGTTTTCTCCATTAATTGGTTGGAGTTCTAGAAGACAGAACTCAGAACTGGGGACTGCACCACATTTTAAAAGAGCCTCTCTCCTGTTTTTGGTTCTTAGTTCCTAAGTAGAGCTGAAATAAAAGTGAGGTTGAAAGAAATGATAAAGGCTTTCAGTGAATGTGGGCGATTCTGCAGCCTCAGGCAAATAAGGCCATCACCTACTTTAGCATAAAGGGAGACACTATAACAAAAAGTGCCTTTGGTATTGTTTAGATGTCCTCTCTTTATTCTCAGTGTTACTGCCAGGCTCCTATTATATCTCCACTGATGTCAGCTTCCAAGCCAATCTTCTGACTTCTAATCCTTGCTCATGTCTCCATTTTCCAGGCTAGTGGCAGAAGACTCACTGTAATACACCAAGATGCATTGTATGCCACTGTAAAAAATGGTTTAAAGGCTTTTTTTCTTACACATGCTAGAATAATGTGTTTGGTCTTCAGTGTTGCATCCTTTCAGAAACAGATGCTGAGGTTGTCTACGTCTGTTGGTTCACACCATGGTTTACTATTCTGACACTTTCTATGCACTTAGTCCTAAGTTACTTGCTTTACATGGTTCATTTCATGTAATCATGAAGACAATGCTGTCCTTTATAGCTGCATCTTGCAGAAGAGGAAAGGATAGCCCAGAAAGATTGTGGGACTCACCCAAGAACACACAGGTCCTTGGTCACAGAGTTAAATTCACTGTCTGAAACTTTTTCTGAGTAAGAGCTCTGGTGAACAACACTGCCTCCAGAGCAGCAGGGGAGTGGAGGGTTAGCAGCAGAGGGGGCCAGGATCAAGGGTGGGGGTGTTCAAAAGAAAGGTTCTGGGGAGGATGGTGCAACCTTCTGGTTCCTGGGAAGTGGTTACCTGGACTTGGAGAGAGCACTCTGGCCCTGGCTTCAAGCACTCTCAGTGTGGAGGGAAGGGCCCCCTTGCCTTCTCAGAGGACTCAGACTATTTATCTTTTGCTTTCCCAGGCCTCACCCTTTCCCTCCCAGCACAAAGCTGGATGTCTACTGGAACCTCTGTGGATATCTGGGGTGTGATTATTGCCTCTGGATGTGAGGGAATGAGTGGTGGCTAAAGGCTGCTTTCCAGCCCTCTGGTAAGCTTTCAGTCTTGGGGAAGTGGCCTCTGGGTAACCAGATCAGGATGCCAGGTTGCTTCATCAACAAGCAACAAGCTGTTCCCTCTTGCCATCTCCAGTAGCCCCATCCTAGCAGAGTAAAAACAAGGCACAAGCTGTCTTCACTATTTTACATGAGACCCGCCAGTCTGTTTGCCTGCCCACCTGCAGAGAGCTTGGAGTGGAAGTTTCTGAGTGCGGGGGCTCCATGACATTCCCCACCTCAAAAAAAAAAAAAAAAAAAAAAAAACGTGTTTCAGAATGCTTTGTATACACCATGCTGGATGTTAGGATATTCTTGCTAAGCCCTGTGAAATGCATTTTATTCTTTCCTGTTCTATATAAGAATTCGAGTTTTCAGAGCGGTTAAGTTGATTGGCTCAGGGCAGAAGAGCCAGGATATGCCCCCCTCAGAACGGAAGGCCGGATAACATTGACTTCAGTACTCTCGGACTTGCAGGGTTGGGGGTGGAGGCAGCATCTGGACTTCCTTGCCTGATGTATTGCTCCGCCCCTCGGCTTGCTTTTTTGGGGGACCGCAGGATCCCACCATCACGGAGCCCCAGCCACTCACCTTTAGCCCTGGGAATGCTCGCTAGCGACCTCCAGAGGGCCAGGCTGGTTTGAGACCCGGTGTGACAAGAGAGCTTACCTAGTCTCCGTGACTCTATTTGCATAGCAGAGACCGCTGGCTTCCTCCCCACCGCTCCGCTGTGCTCTTCTCTCCTTCCTGGTCCCCAGCGCCCACATCCCCCGTGTGTGCCTCGCTCCTCCCCAGCACACCCCTTCTCAGGGCACTCCCTCTGGAGCCTGAGTCCCCCTGGCTCTCCTTCCCCAGCTCTGCCTGGTCGGGAGGCACCTGGGGGAGCGGAGTCCAGGGTCCGCCCGGCTGGGGAGCCTCCTGGGGGCCCTGCCCGGCTCTAACAAAGAGACTAGGGCTACCGGCCGGCGTGGGCGCGGAGCGGGCGGAGCGGCCGCGGCTTTCCGGGCTGAGAACGCCACGAGTGAGTAGGGGCGCGGCGGGCGGCGCGGGCCGGGAGGGACGGAGGGGCGCGGGCGCGGAGCGGCGGGGCT
>NW_008330926.1:158457-161649 GCF_000622305.1 Nannospalax galili
GCCTGGAGCCGGAGTGTCTGCTGGTCGCCCGGGCAGAGGGGCCGCCCCGGCCTCCCCGGCGCTCCGCCAGCCTGCGCGCCCACAACAAACCCACGTGCGCCCGCCGCAGGAACCCTTCGCTACCGCACAGCCTGCATCGTGTAAGCCGATGCCTCGCAGAGTCAGACTTCCTATGGATCTTGGACTTACAGATCGGGAAACTGAGGCCAGCGGAGGGAGCGGGAACACAGGCACAGCAAACGCACGTGCGCCCCCGGGGATCTGGGGCCCCGCGGGTCCTGCGGAGCGGTCCGCGAGCGGGTTATTGTTTCAGCCACGCGGGAGGGTGCGGCGCTTCGAGCCCGCACTTGCGGCAGGAGGGCGAGAGATGTTCGAAAAGGTACCACTCGGGATCGGAAGAAACTGGCAGATTTTAAAAGGGAAAGCTAAACGGGCAAGAACGTTACAAAGAGGTCACTCCGATCCGAGCGTGCGCTCTAGGCCGGGGTGCATTCCTTGAGTTCAAGTGGTCAAGTCCGGACTTCTCCCTGGAGGAGGTGTCCTAGAGCTGTGGGGCTGAACCAAGGGTCTGTAGGTCCCCTTCCGAAAAGGACGGTGCCCCGCGCACCATTGTCCCTCCTGCGCTCTCGCGCTCTCGCAGGGGCCTCTGTTGGAAAATCGCGAGTGCCTCCCTAGACGTCGGAAAGAACAGTCCAATTTACACTAAATCCAACAACGAGGTTTGGCGTTTCCCTTGCGCTTTGCCTGCGAGGTACCTGTGTAGACACCCCAGGTGTCAGTGGCTCCTCCTCCTCTCACAAGGCCCCACCCAGGCCTCTCATCTCCTCTGGGGGCCGACTATTTAGTCTCAGTTCTCTCCGAATTATTTGAAGGAAATTCCGAGGCTCAGAGAGGTAGGTCCCTTATTTGCTGCGCTTTTGCCTTGCTGACCTAGACTCCGGTCACCGGGCCAGACATTATTTATTGAGATCTGGGTTGGCTGCGGGTAGGATAGGTTTGGGCTGGGTGGACCTCCTAGGCCAGATGTGCAGGAGTGATGGCACCGCGCCTGACTTTTCTGAGCATTCCGACAGCTGCTTCACCTTGGCAAGATTCTCTGGAGACTCACCTGTTTCTGAGGAGAATTGGACAGCCCCAACCCTGTACCCTTGTTATCGCAAGGGTCTACACCAGCAGCTAGTGAACCTTATATTTTAAAGGCCGGAATTGAGGTCTGAGAGTTCAGCCACTAGTTCAAGTTGAAGCCCGTTGACGGCTGAGTGACAGCTGAGTATAGGTCTCCCTACTGCATACTGAGCTGGCTGCTTGCATCCAAAGGGCTCTGTGGTTGGCTTAAAAGGCAGTGGCTTTGGGAAGAACAGAGTTAAACAAAGAAAGTAGTTCAGATTGAAAGCTGCACCCCTCCACTATCCCTTCCAAGAGTTTTCTATTCTGTGGAGGAGCGATGGATTTAGTAATTCCTCACTCCTCAGCCTTTCTTAAGCTTTCATAAGCGCGGCTGTTTTGCTATCCTGGCTGCCCCCTTGTTCTCGGATTGGAGCAGGGCCAACTGTGAAGACTTAGATGTTCTGCCTCACATCCCAGTGCTAAGAGGCCTTTGTTTGGGCCGAAGCTGGGGCTGTTGACTTCGGCCAGCTGGGAGGAAAGTGTCTCCTGTACTGGCTGCTCCTGAGCCCCTCATGGGAGAACAAAGCTTTGTTTTCATTGATTTTATTTAATTAATTTATCTTTTTTTATGAGTCCCATGGAAATAACTGCTTATTTTTGTGTTTGGCTGAGGAGAAACAGGAAAACCAAAGGACATTGAGGCCATTTTCCCCCGAATGAGGTGTGGTTTGTGGCCTCCCTGTCACCAGGTGCACGCACTTTTTCCTTAGCTCCAGGGGTGTTGACCTCTGTAGTCATTTCATTTACCACTGGAGTGCATTTTTCTCCTCAGGAGGCTAGCCATCTGAAGAACTTGAGAAATAATCTGACTGCTTCCCCGATCCTTTTATTTTTCGTATAGGAGAATTAAGAACCAGAGAAGAGAAATTACTTGCTCCCAAATACATAGACATGTACACAGTCTCTCTCCCTTTAGTGTCTCTTTTTGTGTAAAAGCAAAGCTGCTACATCAAACAAGTTGTTGTTGGTACCCCAGAGTAAAGGCAAAGTTATGATGGTTGCTATAACAACACCTTTTAAGTCAGGCAATGAGTTCCTTAAGGATTTAAATGCGTTTGGCTATTAGGCAGAGGTATGGATCTTAAGGAGTATTGAAATTATCATTGAGGATCGGTTTTCTTTGGTGCTTACTGAATGATTCACTTTGCTCTTGTGCTGGGTTTCCCTACTTCTCTCTGTCTCTGGCATCCCAGGTTAGGAAGCTGCTTTGTACTTAGAAAGCAAAGGGCAGTGACAGGTTAGAAGAGACTCCATCTAACTGTTCATCACAATTAGCCTCTGGGCTCCAAATTTCTTTGTCAAGTGAGAGTCCCATCTGCCCAGTGTCTGCACAAGCTCTTCTAGGAAGTAGGTGCTGCTCAAGGCCTTGGTGTCAAAGGAGGGCTTGGACCTATGTGGTCCATTGCTCATACCTGGCATCAGGTTTGATCAGAATTGAATCAGGGAAACATTTTTTCCTTTATTTTTTTTTTTAATTTTACTTTTATTTTTGTTATGTGTATGAGTGTTTTGCCCACATAGGATGGAAGCACACTACATGTGCGCAATGCATGCAGAGCCCAGAAGAGGGGGTCAGATCCCCTTGGAATTGCAGTCACAGATGGTTGTTAGCTGCTATGTGGGTTCTGGGAACCAAACCCAGGTCCTCTAAGAGGGACTGGTACTCTTAACGCTAAGCCATCTCTCTAGCCCCTGATTTCCTTTCCCTTGCTTGTCTGCATGCATTCTCAAACTATACGATACCATCCTGGCTCCTGTGGGTTTTATATTTATAAGCTTACTTGAAACAGTAACATGTTACATACTGTAGTTTCTCCATGTTAAAAAGGGTGATTTTCTAAGATATTACTAGAAAGGTCAGGCTAGCCTTCAGAATCAGTTTGTCAGTTCAAATTTTATTTATTGTTTTGCTTATAGAAATTAGACATTCCCATTGAAGATAAATTGGACAACATACTGAGAAACAGAAGAAATAAATCTGCTATCCCAAAAGAGTTACATAATAATTACTAATTTTCTTTCTAT
>NW_008330926.1:161860-202496 GCF_000622305.1 Nannospalax galili
CCTGGAGCTCACTATGTAGACCAGGCTGGCCTTGAACTCACAGAGATCTGCCTGCCTCTGCCTCCCGAGTGCTGGGATTAAAGGCGTGTGCCACCACCACACCTGGCTTTTCTGTATTTCTTAAAAAATTTTTTGGATGAATTTATTTTCTTGAATTAGTTGAGAGCATATTGCATGTATAGTTATGGCTCTTGCATTCGTGCTTAGCCTCACATGCATTTCATAGTTTATGTCTGCACAAAAGCTACACAGCTTGACTCATCACCCACATCAGATGCTAGCACCTTCAAAGTCCTGTCCCATGGGCTGAGATCTCTTCAGTATTTGTTTCAGTGAGGACTTGTCAAGGACGGAGCCTCCACCTCCCTCTGCCTTTCCCACCCCTCCCTCAAGCCTTCAAATGTCAACCATAGGTTTTCTTTTAGAAATCTCGAGGTCTACTTGCAGTACAGTACAGAGAAAAGTCCTGTGTGTGTCCTTAAGCTTGTCCTTGCAACTGCCAAAACCTTAACTGTAGAATTTCTGTAAATGCTCAATGAACTAGGGTCATTTATTCATTTGCCACATATTGGAGTGGTCACTCTAAACCAGATATGACTAGGAAGCTCACAGTGCAAAGGAGGAGACCTGGATGACAAGAGACTGGTACGAGATGTTATGTGATCATAGAGAAGACAACCTGCTGTGCCTGGAGAAGTGTGGAAAGCTTGAGGGGCCACTCTTGCATAGTCCAGCCATTCATAATTTTTCCCTGTTGTAACTGACATTGTGACTTAGATGCTTGCAAATCAATCTTTATTCATTTTCCTTAATTTCCATGGGATGGAACCTTAAAGTTGGAATTATTAGGTTTGAATAGGGCGTGACCATTTAAGACATTTTATAGCTTTAGTCTAACTACACATAAAGTCTTCAAGTAGAAGAGTTTTAGAGATTTAGGGCATAAGTAATTCAGAATTTGATTTCTTGCTTGCCATTTACTAACTATGGAGGCGTGGACAAGCTACTTAAGTGTACAAAGCTTCAGTTTCGCCCTCTGTAAAAGGAGGCTAGCAGGCCATATCCCATAGGGCAGTCGTAAGGGATCAGATGACAAAATAGGTAAAAAGATCCAGTACAGTGCTAGGTTAAGCCCTTAGTAAATGCTAGCTTTATTGTTATAATTAGGTTTTTCACAATCTTTAGAAATTTGGGCTTGATGTTTTTTTCTTACCATGAAAGCAGATCTTCTTGTGGCTTTTTGGTCCTGTGGGAAGTAGAAAGTTCATTAACATAGGTACTTCCTGTAGACCAAATGGCAAATCAAGAGAGAAATGATTAATTGTATGATGCAGTGTAGTTTTTTTATTGTGAAAAATTCAAACCTACACAAATAATGTGCAAAGAGCCCCATTTCACATCACCTCACTTAAAAAATTATTTTTACAATTTAAAAATTTTATGTTTATGAGTGTTTTGCTTGTATGTATATAGGTGCACCACATGTATGCAATGCCCACAGAAGCCAGGAGAGGGTGACTGATCTGCTGGAACTGCAGTTAGGAATAGCTGTTAGTTGGTTTGTGGGTGCTGGGAACCAAATCCAGGTCCTCTGCAAGAGCAGCCAGTGCTCTTACCCATTGAAACATCCCTCCTGCCCCCTCACTTCAACTCTTATCAGAACTCATGGCTGATCTACAACTCTGCCCTCAACCCCATATTATTCTGAAGCATGTCCCAGACATCTTATCAGCCTAGCCCAGCATATTTTACTCAGCCCACGATGCATATTTGAGGCACTGAGCTGTGTTGGCTTGGGGCCCTCTCTGCTGTGGCTGATAGGAAACGGAAAGCTTGAGAGCAGTGCGAGAGGAGGGAAGGCACAGCTATTCTGGTAACTTTGTAAACTTTACTGCTCAAGTGTGGAGGCCCTGCTGTGTCCCAAAGGGACCCTGGAAAGAACCCTGAATTTAGTCAGGAGACCTGCTTTTGACCAGTAAAGGGACCACCTTTACCAGTTGTCTGCTTTGGCAAATGACTTGGGTTTGTCATAGCACATTTATAAAAAGTTGCTAACTACTGACTGAGGTAATCCACATGGCCAGTATTAGTTGGACCTAAATCACAATTGAGCCTAGGCTTCTTCACTGAGAGTCACTGTTTCCATATGGAATGGGGGTCTCAGACCGAGGGCCTATTCGTACTAGCATGCACTCTGGGGGTGTTGCTAACAGCCCATGCCTGAGCTTTGGTGGTTGTTCAGCTGCACACCTAAACTACACAGCCTCTGGGCCTATAATCTCACTCCTATTTCCTTTCTCTCTCAGCCCCTGTTAATTGCTTTATGCATCAGAGCTGGTGGGAGGGGGGGCAGAGAAAGCCCTTGTCCTGCCATTCATTCCCTGAGTAACAAGCCCTCTAAAGCCCCTTTCTATTAGGAAAAGTGATGGGTTCCCTTGTCTATTTTTGACTTTGATGAATTTTGGTTTCTTCTACCTGTTATACCCAAGTCGGGAGATCTCGGATCTGATTTAGTAATCAAATCAAAGCTTCAATTCACCAGAACTCCCATTATTCCTAGGCCTACCCTGTGATTTGTGGTCTCTGGCTATCACAAACTAGTTGTATAGCCTTGGGCAAGAGGCACGACACCCTAGACATAACTCCAGGAGCTCAACGGTTGGGCCTTTCCTGCTCCTCCCGGCTCCGAAATCATCAAATGAAAGATATATGTAATTTTGAGAGGATTTCTCACAAAAATGACAAAGGACATTATTTTAGAATATTCAGACAATAAAAAATTAACCTCCTCACCTTATGCTGCTCCTCCCACATTCCAGCTCTATTTTCTTGCAGCCCTGGAGATCAGACCCAGTGCTCATACATCCCAGGTAACCGGTCTACACTAAGTCATGTCCTCAACCCTTCCACTTCTCTGAAGTGATTCCTGTTTGTAGCTGGAGGAAGGTCCTTCTGCCACTCTGCAAATTGGTCTTTTCCACTTTAATATAGGAATTGGGAGTCTTTTCATATCCATGTATAACTTTTTCATGTCTGCATTACAGTCTATGTTTTGAATTTATTTATTTAACCAGTCTTCTGTTGGACATTTATCTGTTTTCATAAAAATATATTTCCAAGTATTTAGACCTTGTGATAGATAAAAAAGTAGCCGTATGATGAATAGGATTGATCGGGAGGAAGCACAAGGACACAGATAAAACTACATCAAAATAGGGTTTATTAGCAAAGGAACACATGGGACAGATTCCCTTCCAGGCAGGGAAAATGTCTGCCTGGTACTTGAGCTGGGGTCTTTTAAAAAGGGAGGCTTCTGCTTCCTGCAGAAGGCGGGAAGGTGTATTTTTTTAAAGTTGGGTGGGGGGAGTGGGAGAGCAGGACTGTTAAAACCTGTCCTCTTTAGAGATCAAAGGAGAAGCCTGCTGTGTTGGCCAAACAGTGGAGAAAAGTCTGCTTCCCCTGACTTCCAAGACCAGGGTGCTTATCAGCTAGGTTCCCTCCTCACCCTATGCTGAGAAATCCTTGGGATCCTGTTGGTGAGGAGGCAGGGCTATCTGAACCTTAACACCTTGAGTATATGGGAAGTTGATTGTAAATGTCAGTGGGTTAAATAAAGCCAGTACATCAAGCTCTGGGAAGGGTGGTAAGAGTATGAGTTAGGGAGACTGACAACCAGACCTGTAAAGTTGTACCAAAGGCTTCCCAGGAAGCTACCAAGAGACTGTGTTTGGATGAAAGACTATTTTTTGAACTAGCCTGATCTGCCTGCGTACCCTCAGCTGGGAGTACAAAAACTGAGACGCGTCATCACCTTCTTTCCTCTTTCTGGAGCCAAGTTCGTTTTTATTCTCAGGGGATCAGAGTTGGGGATCTTGAGGCAGAACTGGCACTTAAGTGATAGGAAGGGGGAGACAGAGAAGTTAAGGAAAGTGGTGTCTTCAGGCTCAGGAGGAGGGAACACTCCACCTGGTCTGGCTTTCAGACCATCTGGAAGGCTACCCTTCCCTGTGTTACCAAAGAGATGGGCTATCTGAAGATGGGGGCTTATGACAGCACACCGGAGATGGAATAAATATGGAAACTGGAATTTCCATATTTCTATCCTGTAAGAGATGAAAATAAGAGGCATCTTTTTCATGTACAGTCACACTGACTGGCTGCTGTGGAATGGACCTGTTGGGTGGGGTGGGGAGATTGGTGAAGAAAACAGAACTGCACAACTGGAACACGGATATCCCAAGACAGAGTACTCCTTGTTAGGGGGATGCCCGAGCAAAGGAGCAAAGGGTTTCTCCGTTGCAAGAGAGTTGACTTTTCCAGCTAGGGACTCTGTGACAGGAGCAAGAAGCAGAAGATGCTGACTAGGACGAGGGGGTGGGAGCAGAGGGGCACGGTGATGCTGACCAGTTTGCACCTGCTCCGCGAACTTCAAAAAAGACCATTGTTTCTTCCCTGTTCTGTCCTTGATTTCAGCCCGGCCTGACCTCACACTCATAAATTATTTCCACAGGAATAAATATATCACATACACTTTAGGTGACCAGGAAATCTGGCAACTGGAAGAGAACTACATGTCCCAGGAGGATGACTGTAAATTTTTTTCCATTTACAGGCTTTCTAAATCTGCTTCTGTCTCCTGGTTGGTGGTTTTCTACAGCACAGTGCTCAGACAGTATTCGACCTCTTTTTCCTTTGTAGTGCTGGGGCTCAAACTTGAATTTCATGCATGTGAGGCAAGCACTCTCTCTTCTAACCTGTATCCCCAGCCCCTCATTCAGCTTTAAACTTTGGAACACTCTGCCCTTTGTAATCTCTTGACCATCCTCTAGGCTCGAACTGAGGTCACCTACCATGCTCCTTTCTTTCTTTAACTCTTGGTTGAGTTTTGATAAAGGAAACTTGGCAAGGGTCTCCATTTTCTGGGCTTTGGCTGTGTGCTTGGTTCTGATAAGGCAACTATGCGTGTTTCTCTTATCCAGTCCTCACAGCAAGACTGGCATCTTGGCATCGGTAGCTCCATTTTTGAGACATGGCCTCAGAGAGGGCAAAGAGTCTCTTTTTGTTCTGCTATGGGGCTGTGTATTGCCAGTATTTCCCATTCCTTTGGGTCTGAGAAATGCTTAGTTTTGTTGTTTGTGGGGTTTAGTTGAACAGTTTCTCCTTACAGGGCTCAAGGGAGCTTTCCACCATTCCCCTAAGACAAGAAAGAATTTACAGCCATGTGTAGGTAGCATGACTTTTGTACCCAGCATGTTTCTGCCCATTTCCCTTTGTGGTAGAGTGATTTGTGCAGTGCTTTCCCGCACTCTTACCCCTGTTCTTTAAAGCTGTGATATCTAGTTATGATCATTATCTAGTTATGACCAAGACTAATATACCCAGCAGTGAAATGGCCTTGGATTGGTGGCTACACTGCTTGGCTACCTTCACTGTCTTGACTTCTAAAGGGAGCTCAGTATCAACTTGTTAAGGGCTTATCTCACAGCTGTGCAGCTTAAACAATTTCTTCTTTTGCAAAATATATTCAACAATAATTTGTTCATTAACTATTTATTGAGTGCCTCAGTGGACACACACACACACACACACACACACACACACACACACACTCAGGGTAACCAACAGGGCCTTGGAAGCTAGTGGCTTCCTTCCAGAACTTGGTTGGAGGTCCACATCACGTATTGATTATAACCTAATCTGATACTTATGATTTGAGCATGCACAGGCTGGGGAGAGGTACATTGAGTTTGGAAAAGCCCACTTAAGAGGCACTACCTCTGCCAGGTGTTAGCAACTGTTATGTTTTGGCAAAAGTATGTTTGGGGGAGAAAGGGCTGCAGTAGCAGAGGTTCAATCATGAAGATCAACTTTTTGCATGTGCTGTGGAAACACTAGCAGGTTCATTCTGGGAGGAGCGTGTGAGGCAGAAGTGGTGGGAGAGAAGCTGGAATGATTGCATGTATTGTCTAATACAGTTTTTCCCTCCTCTTACCTGTTGGCATATACTTCCGGTATCACGATTTCACAGATGAGGAAACAGAAGCTGAAGGCTGTTTGGTGATGTGTTCCAAAGGCAAATCACTCAGTGAGCTGAAGTACTCGGACTTGAGCAGAGGCCTCCTGCCTCTGGAGCCCAGGCTTTTGGCTTTCACTCCAGGACCTGCAGGGACAGGCTGGGAAGGTTTGGCTTGCTGGTGTAGATGCTGTTCCTCCTCTTTTAATCTTTCAAAGGGAGCACACCTTGCCAATTCTCCCTTTCTGACTCTTGGTGTTAGCCAACATTTTCTTACTTTGGGACTGCCGGTCCTGATGCTGATGACCTCTTCTGAGGCTTGCTTCCAGTTTTTATTCTCCCTTGTAATCATCCTACCAGTAGATCAGAAATCTTCAAATAAAACCTTTATGTTTGACAAAAAGGAAGAGGATTATTTTGAGCCTGAGCATTCCCTGTGATACCTCTAGGATAGGAATCGTGGCACAGGCTGGAGGGGCAGGGGCAAGAAGACCTTGAGCTGCTCTTTAAGGGGAGTAGGATGAGGGCATCACACGTGCCCCAAACTCTTCTGTCTCACCTCCTGATGAATGGGATGTCTTTTGACTCTTTATGTCCCAAGATCATTTCTTGGTTTGGAGCTGGTTTGGGGTATGTTCAGAGTAAAGTTTATTGAAAACTAATAAACTGAGAACACAAAGACAAGATGATGAAATTAAATGGGCAATTATAGAGCTGAGAAAAATAGTTGAGGAGAACACAAAACATTCTTGCTGAAAAATTTAACAGATGAGCTCTAGCAACTAAATCTTTCCTAGGATGTGCAAGGCTCTGGGTTCAATCCCCCAAACACAGACACATCTTAGTAAGGGAACTGAGCCATTAAAAACCAAGGTGCTCTCGGGAGGCAGAGGCAGGCGGATCTCTGAGTTCAAGGCCAGCCTGGTCCACATAGGGGACCCTGTCTCAAAAAGACCGAAAAAACAAAAACAAAAATAAAACAAAAACAAAACAAAAAAACCCCAAGGTGGTGGCAGAGAAGGGTGGCTTGAGGAAAATCACAGCGTATGCTGAGAAAAATGTAAAGGTACATCCTATATCTAAAGTCTGTACAAAGGTGACACTCTAGAATGACAATAGAGGGATTCTTTTTGTTTTATAATTTAATTACAAAATATTTCATTTATCATTTTAAATTACGTGTATGAGTGTAATGCCTGCATGTAGGTGGATACACCCATGTCATGCAATGCCCTTGGAGAGGGAGAGTTGGATCCCTTGGAACTGGAGTTACTGATGGTTGTTAACAGCCATGTGGGTGCTGGGAATTGAACCCCGGGTCTTCTGCAAGAGCAGCCAGTGTGCTTAATCGCTGAGCCATTTCTCCAGCCCCTTTTAATTTAATTAAAAAATTTTATCATCGGAGGTTACATAAGGCCATTTTCATGTATGTATATAAGACACATCAAGCATTCCCCCTCTATATCCCATTCCCCTCCAATAGTCAGAATTCCTGGAGCATGTCCAAAACATGGTCACATGCCACACCTGACTACCAAGATGTCCAGAAGATCTCCAGCTGGGCATTGTGTGATCTCTTAGGATTGGAGATGCTTTCTGGTAGCAAGAGGAAAATCAAGTGAATTCCAGACCAGTCCCTGTCTCAAAAATAAAAACAAAACAGAGAAACCTACTGAGGTGCTTCTAAAAAGGCACAAATAAATGCTAGCGTTCTGAGATTGGAGAGTAGGTTAGGAGAACAAATAGGTGAACAAGAGTGTTTGGGAGTCAATTATGTAAATACTAACCTCTAGACAAAACAAAGTACATCATAAATCAACCAACAGTTGGGTGCTGGGGCCCAGGATTTGGTGGGGAAGGCTTCACAGAGGAGAGAACTTGGCCTGGTTGATGGAAAAGAGTTCTGAGAGGCTAAGATTTGGAGAAAGGACATTCCTGGCCTAGGGGACAGCAACAGTGTAAGTGTGGAGGAGTGAAAATACTCAGCCTACCTGGGTCATTGTGAGTAACGTGACTGGGGAACAAGGGAGTAGTCACTGTTAAGTCAGTGCTTCAGCACTCCAGGAGTCATGCAGATAGCTCTAACCCAACAGCCCTAAACCCAGCAGCCCTACAGAACGGCCATGCTGTCCTTCTTAGGTAGGTGAAGAAACTAAAATTCAAAGTGATTTGCCTAAAATCACACAGGGTGAAACTGTGATTCGAACCCCATGAGCTTCCTGCACTCCAGAGCCTGTAGATTTTCTGCTGTGCTATGATTTGTGGAGCATAGAGAGATCTAAATTATTTACCTTAGTGAAACAAAAATATAAAGAGACATTTAAAAGGGGCTGGAGAGATGGCTCAGTTAAGAACACTGGCTGCTCTTGCAGAAGACCCTGGTTTGAATCCTAGCACTCACATGGCAGCTAACAACTGCCCCTAACTCCAGTTCCAGGGGATCCGATGCCCTCTTCTGTCCTCTTCAGGCATTGCATGACACAGGTGCACGGCACAGGTGCACTTACATACATGCAGGCAATATATGTATACATATAAAATAATTAAAAAATTTAAAAATGTAGTTAAAAGAAATACTTTATCAATAAATATATACATTTTTTTTTAGTCTTTCTGAAACAGGGTCTCCCTGCAGCCCCAGCTTGCTATGTACCAGGCTGGCCTTGAACTTGCAGAGCTCTTCCTGCTTCTGCCTCCCGAGTGCTACGATTAAAGGTGTGTACCACCATACTTGGCATTATACACCATATTTTATAGGCAAATATTTTATGTTTATCAGAAAAAAATATAAAATAAAGTATACTTTGATGTAAATGTTGTAGGTAAAATTTCAGATCCTATAACAGTCTATTGTCCAGACTCTGGCATTTAAGCACCTGTGTGGCCCCAGGCCACCTAATCATAATCCCAATTTCCTTGTTCATAAAAAAGGATAATGATTGGGCCACTGTGTAGCCTCAGAGGAGTTTTAAAAATATTTATTTTAATTTTATGTGTGAATGTACTGCTTGTATGTAAGTGCACTTGTGCTGCACAATGTTCCTGGAGGTCAGAAGAGGGCATCAGATTCCCCTGGAACTGGAGTTAAGGATGGTTGTTAGCTACCACGTGGGTAACTGAACCCAAGTCCTCTGCAAGAGCAGCCAGTTCTCCTAACCAGTAGGCTATCTCTCCAGCCCCTCAAAGGAGTTTTATCTTCAAGTTAGGTCACAGATGTCACAGGATAAGCAAGGATAGAAGAGAAAGATTTGTTATTGTGGACACGCCCTTTGGTTTTGTAAAAGCTGACAACTGTTAAGGCATCCACAGGTGTCTGAAAGAATGCTCACAGCTACAGACGTGGCCCCTGAAGTGCTGAAACAAACGACTTGGTCAACAGTGTGCCACCCTGGCTTAGATATGCAGCCCTTGGCTTCAGTGGGAGGTGGCTGAGAGGGCTGGGCAGGTGTTGGTGCTGCCATGGCCTGTTCTGCCAGCCTCTCTGGGGTGTGCTCAGGCTAGGGAGTTGGTCTGGATGGCTGTCAACAGCCTAACGAGGGTGGAGGAGGGTGTCCAGACGTGCCATGCTACAGAGAGGAATGTGAAGACTGTCAGGCCAACAGGTCCCTGCCACGTTTGGGAAAGGCCAGTCTGGAAATAGGCAAGATGGGGTTGGCAGGTACTGTGATGGCAGCCTTCATTCTGCAGAAGTGCCCATGAGGACAGAGCCAGGCCCTAGCTTCAGAGAAGCCGGGCTTCTGACAAACTATGTCAGGGTGGAAGGGCATCCAGATCTCAACACTGAGTCAAGGTGGCCTGGAGTACCATACCTGTACTCTAGGAAGGACCAGGATTGTTCTAGGTCTGGCATGGGGTCTCTCAGGTTCCAGAGGTCCAAAAGCCTTCATGTAGAAGCAGGTGTATAGGTGTGGCTATGCTGCTGTAAAGGCTCAGTATACTCCATACTGTAGGGTCCATCTTTCCATATCCACTGGTCTCTCACTTTAGAGATCAGGCTTTTGGCATAGACTCAACAGCAGACAGGCTTAGCTTTAGCTAAGGTCCCATAGAGAAAAGAGAAGTCCTTTTCATCTCTTGCACCATACTATGTCAAATGAACTTAGGTGTGTTAGATTGTGGCTTCCTGAACCATAGGTATTCTGCACAGCCCCAGGTCTAGTACAGGACATCTCATGGCACGAGCCAGCTTTCCTGATGCTCATAGGCCACACTTAACCACCAGTGGCATGAGCAGTAGATCTGCAGGTAAGATGAGGAGAGAGCTGGTAGGGGGAGCTGTCACAGCCTCATGACAAGCAGGACCTTGGAGCGCTGCTGAGCCCATGAAAGGCCAGATTCTGGCCTCGGGAGGGTCAAGCTGAAGGTGGAAGAGGGAGCATCTCTGGAATGGCAATCGATGTGAACTCTGGTGCAGAGCCAGGCTTGAGCCTTGCCCTTGTCTGAGCTCTTGGGAACCAAGGACATAAGAGTTTGCCCCAGGTGAAAAGGAAGGAAGGCATCCAGGCAACTCAGCCAGGCTGACTCCTCATTCCTTTGTGGCCTGCAGGCACTGCCTTTGTCAGTTGTGTGCTGTGTGCTGGAGGCTGCTGGCACAGGGCCTGAGCTGGAGGTTAATGACAGTGTGGAGAGTCAATCCTGGGAAGAGACTTCTGCCAGAGGGCATGTGGTAGCTTCTCTTTTTTTGTCTTCACAAAGAACATCTTATTCCTGGCTGCAGCTTCGGAGGAGGAGGAAAAAGAACGAGAAAGAGATGACCCCACCCCCTTCTCTCAGGGCCGTGCTTTTCTGCACTTCAAGAGTCATGCCCTTGCCTCCCCAGCCAGTCTTGGTGACTCACAAGGCGTGGTGGGCGCAGGCCCCTGCCATTCAGTTACCATTTGCCAGGAAGCCCTCAGGAAGGCTCTCCTCAGGAAGCCCTCAGCGTTTGTAAAAAAAGAATCACGCTCTTTTCAGTCAAAGGTGCTGTGCCGCTTGTCCACAAAACTTGAGGACTTAGCTTTTCAGATCCTCGTGTTTCTCATCTTAATCTATGTTAATCATCCCTACATCGTAGCATTGGTGGACTTACTTGAACTAGAGCTGGGCACTTGACTTTGGTCAACAAATGGCTATTTTAAATATGACTGCTCAATGTTTAGAATTTACAAAGAACTACAAAAATTAAACACCAAGGAAACAAAGCTGCTGATTAACAAATGGGCTGATGTGGGGCTGGAGAGATGGCTCAGCGGTTAAGAGCACTGACTGCTCTTGCAGAGGGCCCAGGTTCGATTCCTAGCACCCATATATCGACTAGCAGTTGTCTGTAACTCCAGTTTCAGGAGATTCGACGCCTTCTTCTGAACTCCACAGGCATTGCACAACACAGGTGCATTTACACACATGCAGGCACTACACTCATACACATAAAATAAAAACAACAAATAAAATATAAAAAAACAAAAGTGAACGAGCTAATGAAATTAACAGGTAGTTCTCCGAAGAAACACAAATGGTCAATACTTTTTTTTTTTTTTTTTTTTTAATTTGGCCTTGTCTGGTCTGTAGCTTACTATGTAGAGCAGGCTGGACTCAAACTCACAGAGATCTGCTTGTTTCTGCCTCCTGAAGCCTAGGATTAAAGGTGTGTGCCTGTGGTGGTTTGAATGAGAATGTGCCCCATAGGCTCCAAGTGTTTTTGTCCTCAGTTGGTGGCACTATTTTGGGAGGTCTTAGAAGGTATGGCTATCCTGGAGGAAGCCTGTCACTGGGGGTGGGCTTAGAGAGCGCTTAAGCCTTGCCAGATCTACATTTGCTCTCTTGCTTCCTGTGACTGCTTGAAGATGCTTAGCTCCACTTCTCCTCCAGCCACCTCTGCCTCCCTGTCATGATGGACTCTTGCCCCTTGGAACTGTAAGCTCAAATAAATTCTTCCTTCTATAAGTTGCTTTGGTCAGTGTTTCTATCACAGCAACAGAAAAGTGACTAATACAGTGCCGCCATGCCCAGTTCCAATAACTATGTTAAAAAGTGTTCAACGTCCCTAGTCATCAGGGAAATGCAAGTTAAAACTACTTTGAGATACTACCTCATGCCAGTCAGAATGGTTGTCTTCAAGAAATCTGACAACTGATGTTGGAGAGGATGTGAGGAAAGAGGAACCCTTATTCACTGCTGGTGGAATGCAAATTAATATATTCATTATGCAAATATTTTTGGCAGTTTTTTAAAACAGTAAAACTAGAATTACCATGCGACTTAGCTAGTCTGCTCCTGGGCGTATAGTCAAAGAACTCCATAGCCCGCCACAGAGATATTTATTTGCACATCCATGTGTTTGAACATCCGGTTCTGTTTACAGTGGCAAGGAAATGGAACCAGCCTAGTTGTCTGTCCAGCTCTAAAGAAAGGTGAAACTTTTAGAAAAACGGATGGGCCCGGAAAGGATAATATTAAGGTGACCCAAATTCAGAAAGAAAAAAACACATTCTTCCTCATATGTGGATCCTAGCCTATACTGTATGCATATATGTATGTAAATAATAAGTGTGGGTAAAGAATAAGTGGAGGTAAAGTCCAAGATTTAGGAAGGTGGCCAAGAGGGATAATAGTAGTGAAGAATGATGGAGTGCAGGCAAACGGGTATGAATCATGAGAGACAGAAAGCTGATTTTGTTTTTCTAGTTTCAACTCTGCCAGAGGGTTTTTTTTTCATGGTGGATATGTGAATTCAACCTTCTTTGTTTTTAAGTAGCAAGAAATATATTTAAATTCCCAAATAATCAACATGTGTTGTTCTTTTGAGACAGTGAATGTGAAAGTTTCGCCTTCTTTTTAATTCCATTGGTCATTAGTGCAGTGGGAATTAGACATGACCAGTCCCTCAATACATTTATCTCATTGATCCACTTACAAAAAGTGATTTTTATAAAAATTTGGGGGTGGGAGGTTGTAACCTGAATTTTTTTTCTTTGGTTTAAAACTACATCAAATCATTATTGTATAGTATTATTCAATATGAAAACTGCATTGCTATACATAAAATAAAACATGAGTATAATTAAAAAAATTTAAATGACAGCCCTTTTAAATGGTTATTCTCAGTTTTTGGTCACCCGATGGGCTAGACTCTGCAAATATTAAGGCAGATGAGGAACAGCCTCTCCCTGGGGAGCTGTTGGTCTTTGAGAGGTGACCATGTGCAGGGGTGCAGAAGAGCTGCCCAAGTTGCTGAGGAGACAAGAGGAAGAGAAGTGAGGCCCCACACACCAAAAAAAAAAAGAGGCTGTGAAGAACGAAGAGAGCTTTTTTAGGTTAAAATAGGAATGGGGAGAACATTAGAACAGGAGGCCCAGATAGGAGGAGGCTCACAGCTGGAATTTGGGCCTAGATCCACTCACTGGGAGGGCAGGAGCTCACCGTAGAGGCTCCCTTGGCAAGCAAACCTGTGGGACTTTGACTTCTGCTGGCATTTGAGCCCACTCAGCTTGGGTTAGGATAATCTATAGTTCTTTTCCAGCAGGTGGATGGACATGAGCAGGGATCCAGTGGGGCTTGACTCTAAGAGGGTGTGGTGGTACTACCTGTCATCACAAAGGTTTCCCAAGGGCACCTAGGATCAAATCTCAGGGTGCAGGTCAGAAATGGGGCCCCTCAAGAGAGTAGGATTAATCACTAGACAGGAACTACAAATATAGAGATTCGTAACAGCAGGATCCAGGTAGTGTGGGCCCCCAAGTGTTGATATCAAACTGGGAAAGAGGGAAGGTGGGAAGAGTGACTTCTGCAGTTCTTGGGAAGTTCAGGGACCTCATGTACAGCACTTAATGAAACCTCCATGGGCATTTGGGGTCTTAGTAACCTTTGAACGACTTCAAAGCCCCATGATTGGCACAAGTTTGGTGAATTGCTGAATGATATAAAAACAGAAGCATACTTGCTACAAGGATGTTGCACGTGTCATTTAGCTGGTGAAAAAAGTAAACGTGGGAACTTTGATGTGCTGAACTCCCACCGTGTCCAGGCACAGTATGAACTTCACAGTCTCTCGTTCAGTCCTGACTAAATCTCTTATATCTTCTCTGCTTCCCAAATGGGAATGTGATGTTAGAGGTGGTGACTCACCCCCACATTGCTGGTCTCACTAGAATGCCACTCTCTTGGTCCTGTGTTCTCACTGCTGGCTGCCATTCCTGTACTGCTGCCCAAACTAATGCAATCACAGTCTTTGTGGGATGGCTCTGGGCATCTCTCTTTTCTTAAAGCTCTGCAGTTGGCTCCTTCGGCAGCCATGGATAGGACACCCTGCTGTTCTGTCATCTAGAGGAGTGTTTCCAGTTTTTTCCTTCTTGTCAAAAGGTTCACACCATGTTCTTCCTCTCTGCTGTTCCTAGTCTCAGCTGATAACCATGTTTCGCCATTTGCCTGAGAAAAGGAAGGCACGGGAAAATGTTCACACCTTTTTTCTTAGCCAATTCAGGCCATGGTAACAGCATTACAGAAGTCAACTGCTCACAGCTCTAGAGATTGAAAAGCCCAAGATCAAAGCACTGGCAGAATCACTTCCTAGCTCCCCATGAGCATGGTGGAAGGCCTGCTAGCTCTCTGGGGCCTCTTTTATCGGATACTAATGCCATTCCGGATGGTAGAGCTTTCAAGACCTGTGAGCTCCAGCTTCTGATACCACTGTGCAGAAGGTTAGGGTGTCAATATAAGGACTATTGGAGGACACAAATATGAAGACCCTAACTTATGTCTATCACCAAATCTATGCACATGTTTTACTTTCTGCCTGTTACTGTGGATGGCTGTTTCTGCTCCTACTTATGACCTTCCTCTTTATTTGTAATGCATCTTGTTCTGCCTTAAATAACGTTGTGGCTTTAGCAGTTCTTCCATCTCTTTCCACTGCTTTTCTACAGTAACACTCTACTTTTTTCAATCTGTCTTTTCTCTATCTAGGAACGACGGCTCTGTCTCTTACCTACCCCACCTCCATATATCTGCACGGTTCCCCTGATTTCACGTGGCTTCTAGTAATTGCCTATTTTCTGCTCCTGGAAACAACTGCAGTGGTTTCCTGCAGTTCCTGTTCTCTCGCTCCCATTTAAACCTGGTCTGGCCAGTTTTTTGTCCCAGGGCTCCCCAAACCTCTTCCAGTCAGGCTCAGCAATCTATGGCCAAATCCAATGGTCACATCTCCATCCTCGTCTTGATTTCTCCTCAGGAGTTGGTCTAACTACTGATTGAACCACCCTGCTTGAAATGGTGTCTGTGCTTGGCTTTGGGAGCACTCGCTTTCGGTCTCTTCTCCAGCCATCTTTCTTCCTCACTTTCTTTGGTCGACTCGTTGTCACTTGATCACTTTGCAGTGGACTTTGGATGTGAGCTCTTTCCTGTCTCTCAGCCCCTGTTGATCCCATTCTTTACATTTGCTGACCAGCCTCACTGCGGCTCCACCGTAGACTTTCGCCCGAACGCTGTGCTCATATGTTTGACCATCTACTAAACAGGTTTCCTTAGATGTCTAGCAGCTTTTTCAAGTGTGACAAATCTGAGCTGAGCTGCTGCCCCTCTCTGAAGCAGCCACCTTACTCCAGTAGATGTCAGCTGCACTTTTCCAATTGTTAAGAGTTTATGACTGCAGGATCCTTCATGAGTGTAAACCATACCAGCTGTGCTTTCATAGCAAATAAAGAGACTGAATGATTATTTGATTCACCAAATTCCTGCTGGCTCAAGACGGGCCAATCTCTGTTTGTAATTTTCAAGATAGCTCCATGCCTAGGCCTCCTGTTCGTAGTCCTGCCTTTCGCAAAGCAACCAGTGATCATTTCAAAAGATGCAGTAACGTATTTGTTTTCCAGTTCACTCGGGCTCTTAGAAGGGCCTCCATGACCTGGAATTTGGCCTCGCAAAGTTGATGTCTTAATCTTTGCCTCTCCCTGTGTGTGAAACGAGGCCTACACTGCCAGCACAGGTGCGTTACTGCTCCAAGGTGTCTGTGTTTGCTGTTCTTTCCAGTTCCTTTTCTTCTTATAGTCCTATGGTTTGCGCTTCCTTTTGGCATCTATTTAAATGTCACCTTGACTGAAAGATCCATTGTTCAATCTTCCTTTTTGAAGCTCAAGGACAATTTTATCAGTGTTTAAAAGAAAAATCCCAGGGCAAACAAGTTGTAAATCTGTGCAGCTGCCCATACAAAGGGGATAGAGAGCCATGTCATTTGAGTTACACAAGCATGGAGGCCAGCCATGAGGCAGCCAAGCAGCCCACAGCAGGGAGGAGAGCTTTAGAGAAGGAGCGAGAACGTCCAAAGTGCCAGAGAAAGCATGCTTAGGCCTTGATCAGCATCTGGGTGCAGGGGCCGGGTGGGGAGGAATACTGTGTCTAAGACCCAAAGGCAGTCAACCCATTCAGCCATCTTACACAAAGGAATGCTCTGCCCTTCCACCCTCACGCCTGGCTCTCTCCCTTTTAGCTGGCCACGCTGTTCTTCAGTAGCATATGAGGCCACCTGACTGACTTAGTCTGTCTTTTCCTCTTAGGGAGCTGTTTCCGTGAGGTCAAGGAAGGAGTTCATCTTTATGTTCATAGCTATTGCCCTAGGATCCAGAGCAGTGACTCCAAATTAATAGCACAACATACACTTGTTGGTTGAATTTGATTAGATTGTCACAGCAATACTTTGAAATGGGCTAGAATAGCCCTCAACTTATAGATGAGAAAACTGAGGCTCAGAGAGTAACTTTCTCAAAAGAACACAGCTTGCTAGCATAGATCCCTGACTGAGACCGCTCCAGTGCCTGCACCATTGTTTGGTCTCTGTCAGCCTATTTCCCCCAGCACTCAATCTTAAGCTGCCCCAGTTTTCTAGACCTTGTAGGCAAACAGCCCCCATGGAGTGACAAAAATCCCTGCAAAAATGTCCTGATGAATGTGACACAGGTACAGAAAACACATACTACTTACTATCTACATCAGTGCAAATGTTAGTGAAAATCAGGTTTCATTTTTAACTCATTTGGTGGAACCCGGTGTCGACTGAGGTTCTATATAAAGCTTTGCCTGGAAAAAACTATGTTTTGATAAGGACTGTTTCCTTTAGAGATCTTTCCAGGAGAATACTGTTTTCAGAACCGATTGAGACCTGGCAAGAAGGTCAAGCTGAGAAGGGCATGTGAGACATGCTGTGCTGTTCTACTCTAGAGGGAAGGAGTGGGAGTCACAAGGTTCATAGTGAGACTGCTCAACCACCCACACTGGCTAGACAGGGTGACGCTCTGTTTGCAGTCAGGAGATGAGAGGAAAATAGCCCAAGACAAGAGGCCTATACATGTGGCTATTAGGATTCTGCGAATAAAATGTGGAGTGATCCCAGACCCCCTGGGATAAGACCTGCCAACTTAGTAGCTTCTTTAGTACCTACCTCACTTTTAAATTTAAAAGGCTAGCAAAGGCACATAGGAACATTAGATATATGAGAGAATTTGAGATATGAAAGACAGAAAACAGACATCAACAGCAAGAACAAACCTCAAGGAAATGGAGGCAATAAGAGCAGAAGAAAACTGCCAGGGATGTGGATCACTGGTGCTGTGCTCAGTACAGGAAGTCAACCGACCAGCCCTCAGAACGACAACACTAGACTCAGAGAAGTAAGAGGAGTACATTAATGAGAGACGTGCGCAACACATAGGAGCTCTAAGAATGAGAACGAGTTCCTGAAAATTAAAAGCATGATAGCAGACGTAAACAGCTTCAGGGTTTGGATTAGAAAGTTGAAGAAAACTTGCAGAAAGTCAAACAAATAAGGCAGTAGAATGAAACATGAAAGGATTATTGTGAGAAGTCCAGTCTCTGAATAGTAAGACACACAGCATAAGAGATTAGAGACATTGAAGGATATATCTAATAAAGATATTGAGAGATAGATATCATAGAAATAACAAGAAAAACTGTAAGGGCTGGAGATAGAACTCAGTTGGTAGAGTGTTTACTTAGCATACAGGAGGCCCTGGGTTTTATTCTCAACACTGCATAAAATTGAGCACAGTGACACACTCCTATAATCCCAGCACTTAGAAGGCGGAGCATGAAGATTAGAAATTCAAGGTCATCCTTGGGTACATAGCAAGTTTAAGGCTAGCCTGGGCTTCCTTGAAAGTGAATTGCTATACTGTTTATGCTATTTCTCCTGAATTTGGTATTTAAAAGAAAATAAAACCCTGGGGCTGAAGAGGTGGCCCCACGGTTAAGAGTACTGGCTGCTCTTGCAGAGCACCTGGGTTCAGTTTCCAGCAACAGCATGGCAGCTAACTAACAACTGCTCATAACTCTAGTTCCAGGGGATCCAACACCCTCTTCCAACCTCTGTGGGCATTGCACAACACGGGTGCACTTACTACATACAGGCATACACTCATACACATAAAGTAAAAATAATAGATAAAATGTTTTTTAAAAACTCAAATCCTGAATAATATAGATTCTAGATTGTGAAAGCTACCAGAGTATTTGGGAATAAAGTACAACAAATGAAAAAAAAAAAGGAAAGACTCGGACATACCAACTGAGAGCTTCTAGGTTGAGATGCAGTCAGCTCAGTAGTAGATACCAATCAAACAACAGACAAGAAACTGGATAGAGAATAAAGACATGAAGGGCAAACTCTAAACCCTGAGTGGTTTATATGTGAGGACAGAAATATCACAAGTAGAATACAATGAAGCCTTTAAAATTCCAGAGGAAGGCCGTTGAGATGGCTCAGCCAATAAAAATGCTTGCTGCCAAGCCCCAGGACCTGAGTTCAATTCCCAGAATCCTAATTTTTGGAAGGAGAAAACCAACTCCTGCATGTTGTCCTCTGACTTCCACCCTTGAGCTGTGGCACATGAGCGTTCTCACATATACGTATAGTAAATAAGTATAATAAAAGTATTTCAAAAGGATGTGATTTCTGAGAAATTCAGCCAGACAAATTATGAATCAGATGTGTGGGTGGCGGAGTTGTGTTCTCCACTGTGAGAAGTCTCAGTTGTCTTACCTCCCATGTCGCCTTTCTGAGAAGCTATGCATCTATGCCTCCAAAACTAAGGAGTGAACAAGAAAGAATAAGTGGAATCTCCTGCTAAGCCCTGGAGCCAATAAGTATGGGCTGGGGTAGGAAGATAGGAGTTTCTAGAAAGGAGAGCTTCAAGAAACTAAAAGCAAATAAACAAAGAGCCTTACTGGTTACATCCCGGTATTTGGTTGTACTATGCTGAGTTTTATAGTTCTGTTGGAAAACTGAGGCTGAATTAGTGGTAGATGTGTAGAAAGTTAGGCCTACCAACAAGAGACAATAGAAGAGTCTAGAAGTGGCAGGTAAGGGTTGTGTATGAAAGGAATTAGTCATAACAGCCCACATAGCTCTACTGTGAGCAGTAATTTCCGAGTCATCATAATGTGAAGTTCTGGTGTTGACTTAATAAAAAATGGTGTGACTTTATTAAGAGAAAGAGGAAAGGGGAAGTATATAGGTTGGAGAGAGCTACATGTTTTGCATAATAGGAAGTAAATGAATAATACCTAACACTGAAGACAAGAGCCACGGAAGTCTGTTCTTTATGGAGACTGCGGCTACTTAGAAGGAGCTGAGACAGTTGGAAGTCATTACATTTGGGCAGCAAAAACTAAGGATAGAGAGGCCTGGGCAGGGCCTGCTGCTGCTTTTACAGCCTGGCAGGACCCCTGGACATTAGCGGTTATGGATATGCATTGTTTTGAATAAAAGGGGCTCGATATTTTCAGTATCTAGAGCAGTGCCTGAAATCAGAACAGCGACTGCTGTCGAGACCACATTCACCACAGTCACATGATGAGCACATCTTCCTTCCGGTGTTTTCCACATGGTGGTAACTGAGGAGCTTATCTTTCTGCTTCTCTGGAAGTGAAGTTCCTTTACTATTTCTTTTTCTATAAGAGACCGCTCCTGAATTTAGTGTTCAACTCATATTTAATTTCAGCTCTAGCTGGTGAGTCATGAAAGAGCAAAGGCCTCTGGGAAGCAGGTTTGTGTGTAGAATTTTAGTTTTGTCGCTAGCTCTGTGCCTGGCTCCTTACTAAAATTCTTGTCATTTCATCTGCGATGAGGAAAACACTCCTTGCCTCACAGGATTGTGAAAAATAAAGAAGTCACTTTATACACAGAGTGCTTGGCATGGTAAGCCGATAAAATAAAATAAAAACCACAAGGGAATATCTGTAGCTAACAGTTGGTCTGAGACAGCAGTACTTGATGCTGGGCCAGAGCCTCACAGGTGAACCTTCCCTGGGAGGGGTTGAGAGGTTGGGAACCATCTGGGAAGCCCCTTGATTTTAGCTGAAGTTCTTATTGCATTATGAGTGTAGTGTCTTCTGACCTGACTGCAGTGCTCAGCAAATTTAGACCCAGATCTTGAAATGTTTTATGTGCAAGGATCTATAAAAGCTCTTAGCTAATTTACTTTCACATCCAAATGTAATCAGAACAATTGCCTACATCCCAAATAATGCGGAATAATGGATCCAGGGTTAACAGGGTTATCCTTTACCCTAGGGCTCCGTGTGCCTGGTGGTGACCACTTATGTCTACCAGGGACCTGAGCAGTGCTTCATTCCTGTGACAAGCTATGCCATTCTCTGACTCAAAGTGGAGCTTGTTACTCTTGTCCTACTTTGCAGGCCTGGACCATGAAGTTCAAAGTACGTATTTAGTTGAACTTCTGGGGTTCCTTGCCTCTTGGTGTTGCTCTTGAAGTCCTGGCTCTGGTCTGTGGTCAGCACCTCACACATTGGTACTCCGGAAGAAATACTCCTGAAGGCCAGCACTACTGAGGCACTCCCTTTTTAGAGTCATCTTTCATGTCTTCTGAACGCTTCTGGGTGGAGGAAAGGAGAGACTGGCTGGGTCGCTGCCAGAGCTACCAGGTAGGAGGGGGACAGTACAGTTAGGTGGGAAGACTCGAGCAGACACTAGGCCCTGAATAAAGTCTCTGCTGCTGAGCCCCAGAGAAAAATGGGAGACCAAATTCAGATGTCAGACTCACGTGGGATTTGAGGGAGGGCAGGTGGGAGTAACAGACTGAGCTGGGAGAGTGGATTGAATGAGACTAGCAAGATCACTGCAAGGAAGCACATGCATGTGCTTGGTATGACTCGGGGACAAGAGGGCATGCAAGGGGACCTGTGGCCTGCTGAGTGTACACTGTGGAGCAGGGTGGCAGGAGACGTTGGTATAATCTATGTAATAGACAAGTCTTAAGATTTAGACTAACAAACGCATCCAGCTACATTTTAGCAGTCATGCATGGTCCTTTCTGTTCTCTATGTTTGTCAAATCCAGCACAAACTTAATTTAAGCAAAGGTTTTTGAGCAGGCACAATGGGTACCTGGAGCCAAAGGGTAGCCGCAAAGCCATGTGCCCCATGGGTCTAGACTCACTCACAGCTCCTTACACTTAAGTGCTGGAACTCATTTAAATTAAACTCTTCTACAAGCTGGGAAAACCGAGGCCTGGGTTAGCCCCATGCCTCCTTGGCATGCCTGGTGAATCATCCCTCTTACTGAAGGTCTGGCCTAGGATAACAGACTAACAAGCTGCTTACAGAAGACGGAGTGCGGGGTTTTCCCAGTGAGGAGGCAGGTGAGCAGCTGCCTGGGAGCTCCTGTTCTAGGGAAGGCCCTTTCACTGCAGGCCGGCCTCTCTGCTGGCTCCCAGCTGTCTGTGTGTGCATCAGAGCACACCTCCCTGGCTGCACGCCTGTCTCCACAGTGCTTCTGGCTGACTTCTGGTGTTTTGTTGACATTAATTATACACGGTAGCAAAGTGTCCAAGGCCTCTGGCACCCTTTTTTCCCCTTCTCACCTGTTGTCTTTGCTGCTTGCTCTGTTCTGCTGTGCTCTGAATCTTCTGGAGACCTCTGCCAATGGCAAGGTGGCCTTTAGTTCTCTGTGAGTTCCCATCCATCTCTGGCCTCTCCCGCTTTTGAATTTTGCTTTTTTTTGTCTCTAAGACATTCTTTCACCAGAATAACTGTCCGTGTGTTTGATCACTCCTTCTCTATCCTTACGGCTTTCCTACCTCACCTTGCCCATCCTTACTCAAGCACCCCTCTGTGAATGTTGCTGGGGAGCTCATTGTACCTTCAAGGATCTGATCTTAGACTGAGGCTGAGCTGGTTGTGAGCATGAGAAAGGACAAGCCAGACTCCTGGAACCTCTCACTTAGTTCCACTCAGTTCCACTAGGATGTGAATGTGGTTATGGTGCGGGGGTGGGGGTGAGGAACAGAGCGAGCTGGAGCACTGTATACATTTCTCTGTGGCTGGTGTCAGTTGCACAATGGTCCTAGAGATAGCATGCATCTGCTCTTCAAAAACCTGGGCAATTTAAAACTCTTTAACCCAGGAACTTCATTTCTCAGAGAGTATCTTAAGGAGTTACAGATTTCCCTAAAAGATGTGGTTTTCAATACTATTTGTAATTATCACAAAAGTAATTGATGATGTCTTACATGTCCTACCATTGAGGGCTGTGTAGAATTTATAGTACAACTATGTAGGGTACTACATGTGGATCATAGGGGACCCAGGGACAGCTACATAGCCTGTAGTCATTAAAATGCACTGCAGAAGATGATAAGACATACACTAAACCATGCCTAGTTTTTTCCCATCTTTATAAAAAAAGATCTGGATAGCATAGACAAAAACAAGAAACAGAAAGGATATGCTGTTATCTTGGGTTGAGCAAGAATGATTAACTTTTTCTTTTCATTTAAATTATATTATTATCATTTGTTTGTTTGATTTTTTTTTTTTTTTTTTTTTTTAAGGTTCTTCTTGTAGCCCCAGCTGGCCTGGAACTCTCTATGTAGACCAAGCTGGCTTCAGTCTCACAGGGATCCACCTACCTCTGCCTCCTGAGTGCTTGGAATAAGGGCATGCACCACTTTGCCCCACTCTTAAATTATATTCATAAAAATGTATATTGAGAATTCTAGGCCAGCTGGGACTGCAGGGAGACCCTGTCTCAAACAAACAAGCAAACAAACCCCCAAATGTGTAAGTGGAACAATAAATTCCTTCGCCAGAAGGTAAAACCATTACTTTCAAATCCAGTGCTATCTTCTAGGCAACTAACGTATGGATGGAAAATTCAGATTCAGTTAGAAATGCTTCCTGAACGAATGAAGTTGCATGTGTATTTGTAACAGCAAACACAGTATATTCCAGGTTACAGGGAGACTGGGCAAGTTTGATGAAGTCAGCAGAGCTGGAAATCTTACCTAAACACAAGGGCTGGATCTGAAGATGTCTTACCTTGCCTTTCTTACCGCTAATATTGAGTATCAATTAGGGTTCACTGGCAGTGGTAAAGTTTGGTTTGCTTAATCTTTGATTCAGACTGGTTAAAAATTGGTGGGCTTGGGTACAGAAGCTCAGTTAGGGCCCTGGGAAGGAGGCTGGCTCCTCCTGGGGAGTGCTGTGTTCTGAAAAGGGCCCTAAAGTGGTGGGAGTGACCGGGGCTAGGAAGATCAAAGGTGGGAGGAGTAAGGGTCCCTGTATAGACTCTGTGCTTTCTTGCCCAGATCGCATCCTGACTGTGTTCTCCCTGCACGCAGGGGTAAAGCTACTTGAGCTGAGCTCTGCAGTCAGCAGCCCCAAGAGAAGCAGACAGTGCCATGGAATTCAACTGAAATGAACCGGCCCCCATGACCCTTTCCCAAGTGCCTGGTGTGTGCTTTCTGTCCCAGTGCTGAGGTAAGAGCCCTGAAATCCCCTTGAGAAGGAGCGGACAGAACACCTCTCTAGGGAAAGGGGATGGAAATCCTTTCTGTAAGGCTCAGGAAAGAAACAGCAGTTGCTTCTAGGTCTTTCAAATCATCTGGAGGCAAGGTCACTGGGTGGCCAGAAGAGGCTTTGATTTGCCAGGCCAGATCTGTCAGTCTGCATTTCTCCATTGCTAGTGAAATTGAACTCCAAAGGGCATGAACTTATATCCTCCAGGAAGGACTGAGTCGCATTCAGGACAATGCTTCCATGCTCTCTTCTGCAAAGGAAGGTGAGCTCTTAAGAAACTTACACACACACACACACACACACACACACACACCCCAAGAAAAGCAGAATGACACAGGAAGTTATGGCAAATCATTCCAGTAAGTTTACTGAAATGATTTTACTTTCTTAAATATGCTCTCATTATAACATAAGAAGTGCTCACAGGACATTTGGAAAAATTCTGACATGGAAAGAAATAAAACACACATAAAACCCCAGCCCTCTTTTGGGATTCCTCTTAGATGCTGAGGGATGCCTTCTGCTTGGAGGGAGAGAGGTTTTAGGGAAGGATTACCCCATGAGGGGTCAGAACTTGCCTCTAGTCTAAAAACCTTCAGAACGGATTTTCAAACATCCAGGAATTTTTGCAAACTGGCTAAAAATTGTTAACAAAAGCAAAAACAAAATAAAACTGTTGGCAGCCTAAAATCCACTATAGTGGTAAAAGTGACATGCCATGGAAGCTGGCAAATGTCACCAAGCAAGGCTTTTTAAAATGCTGGGATTCAGATGACACCAGCACAGCACTAGATCACTGCCTCCTGTGCCATCCAGAGGCCACTAGGACTGTCTCTGAGTTTCTCCCTCTGTGAATAGTAGATGTTCCCTAAAGAGCTGGAGAATGAAGGAGTGAGTTCTGTTATCTCCCTGCAGCTGTGAGAATGCCTGATGCTGTGAGGCTCCTTGCCTCCGTAAGGGAGGGGTTTCAGCCACTGGGAAACCTTCGCTTTATGGATGGGAGAAATTGACTGCATTTTTCTCTCTGAAGCTGTCTTCTTGGGGGGTCTGAATTATTAATATTCTTTCATAAAGGCAGATGGAAACCTTCCATTTACTGACCAACATCTGGGGCACATTTCCTTCCTGGATAAGTTGGGGAGTTGGTCAGAGAAGTGTGAAAAGAAAGCCTCAGCAGTACTGGATGTGAAAGGCAGGACCGCAATCAGATAGAGCTTTTGACTCAAAATCTGAGGGAGGGGGAAGGTGACTTCCTGCCAAATGTGAAATTTCAACAAAAGCCTCTTTCTTCAAGGCCCAGCTGTCAGCAGATTAGTGTTCATTAAATTAGCATAATGGAGGCCTGGGCCTCTGCCCTTGTCCCTGGACTTTCTGAAGCTTCTGGCTCCCACTCCACACTTCCAGCATGTGACCCAAAAGAGGACTGGGGATAGTATGAGACATCAGTGACATTCCAGTTTATTTTTGTGATATTGTAGGTTCAGAAAATTAGAAAACAGAAAGGACTACGGGGCTATCTGTCCCACACTCTCATTTTAAGAAACCAGGTCACACAGCAGCTAGTGGTGGTCAGCCCTTGAGATGAAGCTCCGAGATGCTGTCCAAGAAGAAGCCAGACTTGGGGGCGGGCCCTGAGGCCACCTGACTAACAGAGCCTTTGTATGTAAGCAGCCAGGGGATGTGGAGAGGGTCTCCAGGTGCCAGTCCTGCTTCCCCCCAGTCAAAGCCCCAGAACACTTAGGAAGCATGCTGTCGTTTTCTCAAATATGTCTTCTTCCTTGTCAGGAGCTTAGTTTTCCATCTCCATAAAGCTGACTGGGAACATCTTACCCCAAGACTGTGAGAGCCATTTGTGAGGAAAGGAAGGGCACTGATTGACCTCCTCTGTTCTGTGCTTTGTCTCTGATCTTTTAACTCAGCACCATCACACAGGGTATCTGTACTCATGTCTCAGGTGTGGAATAGGATCTCAGGGAGGTGGAGCCTTGCTGAAGATTTGACAGCTCATGAGCGACACAGACACAGATGCTTGTCTGGAACCTCTGCAGTTTCTCTAAGCTAGGGAGTAGGCACCCATGCAGGCATTACTAAGGCAGTTTCAATGGGAAGCTCCTCCCCTCAGGGAGTACCCTTCCATCGCTGAAGTCCTGTGAACAGCTGCATTCCGAAATGCTTGGAAAAATGATGCACCATTCTCTGGGCAATCCCATAGGCTCTTCCTCGTAGTGTGAGGTTGTGAGGTATCATCACTCAGATGGAGGCCTCTGCACACTATAGCTTTTCATCTGATGCCTCAGGAAATGAGTGTGAGTAACTGTTCCAGCCCTCCCTTCTGGTTAGAAACAGGGCTTCTTGCCCCTGGAACTCTGGGATTTTTTTTTTTTTTTTTTACCCAGGGGACATAGACAGTATGATGAATATGCTTCGTTTTCCTCCATGATGGGGAAAAGAAACTATTCTTCTGCCAAGACTTTTTCTTTAAACGCTGTGTATCATCTCCTTTCTTTGAAAGATCATCTTTTAAAGAGTTCCATTTATTTGTTTGTTTATTGTGTATATATGTATGAGTGAGTACTGTGGGCTGTGTGTGGAGGTCAGAGGACAACTTGAGTGAGCCAGTTCTCTCCTTCTACCTCGTGGGTTCCGGGGATGGAACTCAGGTCTTCAGGCTTGGCACAAGCACCTTTATTTGCTGAGCCATCTAACTGGCCGCAATTTCCCCTTCTTTTGTCATGTGCTTGAATTAAACATTTTTAGGTGAGCGTCCAAAGTATCGGGTTTCATCATGGCATCTCATACCTTTGTGTCATCTGCTTTGTTTTCAGCTGCTACCTGCCCTGTGACTCAGCCTTACCTGCTCCCCATCTCCAGCTGGTCCTCACTCCTCCCCTGCTTAGTCCTCCCCGCTTGGCTGTCCCACGTAGTCACTCCATTGTCCTCTCCATTTCTCCTCTCTCATGATCCTCTGCCTAGTTTTGTAATCTAGAAGCACACACATAAACACATGCATACATATGGTAATTTTAAATTTAGAGAGAAAACATGAGGTATTTGTCTTTCTGAGACTGCCTTATTTAGCTTAACATAATGATTTCCACTTCTATCCATTTTTCTGAAAACATCATGATTTCGGTCTTCTTTATAGTCATGCAGTGTTGATTCTATTGCATATATGTACCGCATTTTCTTCATTCTTCATTTGATGGACATCTGTGCATGATGACTCGTGTTGCTCTAAGTATGGATGTGTAAGTCTCTCTGCTATGTTGACTGAGTCCTTCAGGTCTACACCTAAGAGTGGGAGAGCTGACTCATATGATAGTTCTATTTGCAGTTTTCTGAAAAACTTCCAGATTGATTCAGTAATGATTGTGCTGGTTTACACTCCCAGTGACAGTGAATAAGGGTCCCTTTCCCCACATACCCACCAGTGCTTGCTGTCATTTGTTTCCTCAATGATAACCATTCTGACTGGGATAGAATTGCAAACTAGTTTTAATTTGCATTGCCCTGATGGTTAAGGATGTTGAACATGTTTAAATGTATTTATTGACTATTTGCATTTCTTATGAGACACACCTATTCAGTTCACTGGTCCATTTATTGACTGGCAAAGTGTGTGTGTGTGTGTGTGTGTGTGTGTGTGTGTGTGTGTTTAATTTTTGCAGCAATTTATATATCCTGGCCATTAATCCCGTCTGAGATATACTTAGCAAAGACTAATTCCCCCTACGTAGGCTGTCTGTTCACTCAAGTGATTGTTCCCTTTGTTGTGCAGAAACTTCTTAATTTCATGTCCATTTGTCAATGCTTGGGATTATTTCTTGTGCTATTGGTCTCCTGTTCTGAAAACTCCTTGGCAAGAAGAATTTAAGTCAGTTCCACAGATATTTACTAAGAGCATACTGTAGGCCAGCAGAGTGTCTTAAGCTGGGCAAATAATTGTAGACCAGCCTTGGGCATACAGATCTGACAAGGGACCAGAGGAGGAACTTCTCTGCAGGAAGACTGCACATCATAGGTTCTCTCCTTCCTGAAACCTCCAGTTTGTCTTTTAAGAACTCTAAAGGCAGAAACCGTGTCTGAATTTGCTGTGCATCCCAGGGTGTCCAGACCCCTGCATACAGTTTTAAGTGGTCAGTCTGTGAACTGGAACACATACGGAAGAGCTCTGGAAGGTCCTTGGAGAGTGTCGACTGAAGTGAGGAGGCAGAGTGGCCAAGCACTCTCAGGAAGGTGCTGCAGGTGGTGTGCTCTGAGCTGGGGCTAATGATGCTGTGGGGTGCAGTTTTAGAGAGGATGAGGACTCCTTTCATTCGAGGGTGACACCCAGACAACTTCAAAAGGAGGAAAAGCTCTGGTCTGCAGGGCACTCAGAGAACATGAGGTAGGGCTCAAAGAGTTCCTTCACCACCTTCCTTCGAGGAAGCAGAGGTCACCAAAGGGGAAGGACTTGTTTATAGCACAAGTGGAACTGGAATCGGGTCTCCTGAGTTACCAAACCATTCTTGCCAAAGAGGGAAGGCTGTTCTGGAAGCCAGCACAGCCCACATCCTGCTTCAACCTGTTTGTGCTCATGGGCTTGGTTGCTGGGGACATTGTGGGGATGACAACCAGGAAGGGAGGTGGCATCTGAGCTACCAGAGATCTCTGCAGCCCCAGTCCTCACCCTTCTTTCAGGTCTTCCTGCTCGCCTTATCCAGGAGCTATCACCTGTGGCTTCAGGCTGGCAATGTGGCGGCACCATTACATCACAGATGTGCCCCAGCTGTGGAGATGTCTGATCCCACCTTGAGCCTGGGCTGACTGCAACTGCAGACCCCTGTTTCCCCTGGGATTTCTGACTCCGCTTCCTCAGGTGTCAGATGCCCTGACCCTTACTGGAGTGGTAGCCATTCCCCTGAAAGGAGATGATGCTTAGTAAATGGTGTCCATTGCTGCTCCTCATGTACCTTTACCTAGGAATAACTGACGGACAACAACCTGCATATATAAATGTGTTGTTGCACAGCATGAGGAGTTTTGGTGGGTATGCATGTACCTGTGTTCCCACCATCACATTAATGAACACAACTGTTTCCAACCCCTCGACATTTCCTCCTGTGCACTATCCCTTCCCCCTGCCACTTTGTTTCCTTCCTTCCCTCTCAGCAACCACTAATCTGCTTTCTATCCGTCTTTTCAGCGTTTCTTCCTGTGTTGCTAAAAGGATGTGGGTGTCCCACGTTTTATCCGCCCACCTTTAGACAAATATTTGGATTCTTTTCAGTTTGCAACTATTAAAGTTACTGAGCATCTGTGAAAATTTATGAGACATGCACATTAATTTTTCTTGGGTAAAAACCAGTAGAAAAATCGCTGGCTTCTGTGGTAGGTGTGCCTTAGCTTTAGGAAACTGTGAGTTGTCTTCCAGAGTAGTTGTGTGGTGTGCTATGTGTTTTTAATTTTCACCATTCTAATATGGGCCTGTCTTATTATGTTGTTTGAATTTCTGTAATGATGAATCACCTGTGTCTTTTCATACGCTTATTTTCCATCTATATACTTCCTTATATGAAGTTTCAGCTCAGATCTCTTGACTGTCTTATAAAAAGTTGCGTTGTGTTCCTTCTTATAATCGAGTTGAAAATTTCCCTTATATATGGTACTAACAAGGCTTTATTGGCTATGTTTTGGAACTATGTCTTCAAAATTCTGTGCCTTATGTGGAGCTATAAATAGAAACAAGTAAACTAATAATTATAATCTAGTTGAATAAGTACCATGCACAGAAATGGTACCACTGGCCTTCTTAAGGTGGAGCCAGGTGTGGTGGGATACTCCTTTAATCCCAGGACTTGGGAGGCAGAGGCTGGCAGATCCTGACATAGAGGCCAGCCTGGTCTATATGGCAAGTTCCAGGCCAGCTGGGGCTACAGGAGACCCTGTTTCAAAATAAATAAATAAATAAATAAATAAATAAATAAATAAATAAATAAAAATAAAAGATCTAAGGTAGGAGCTTGAGAGGGTAGGGGTCTTACAGGAATAAAGTCAGTTGTATATAGGGGTGCAGGTCAGCTTCGGTAGAGGTTTGTGCAGAATATGAAATGTCAGGGTACATACAAAAGTGAGGGTGCTTTGTCCTGGTCTGACTGGTCAGACCCTGGGATTTGGAGCAGACGGGAGCAGACAGGTGTGGCCTGTAACCCCAGTCCCCTTCCCTTACTTACTGGCTCTGTACTTCTGATCTAACATCCTTTTTATTTTGAAATAATTACAGAATCCACAGAAAGTTGCAAAGTCAGTGCCGAGGTAGGACAGAACCTTCGTTTGGTTTCTTCCAGTGATTTCATCTTACACAATCATCGTGCAGGATGAAGAGCAGGCATCTGAAACTGTTTCCATGGTTGTGAGTTCTGGCGTTTCCTCTATGAGCACAGCCCCCACGGATCAGGCTAGACACTGTTTTGAAGCCACAGGGATCCTCCAGTGCTGTCTGTCCTCCCGGCTCCCTCTGCTTTTCACCTGGATACTTTTCTCTCACAATATGCAGTCCTTTGAGATGCTTTCTTGGCACCTGTCGTAATGTCCTACAAGCCCACTAAGATTGTGGAGTACATCTTTAGTTTTTTCTTTGTCATTGCTGAGTACTGTTCCATGGTCTAGATGTAAAACAGCTTAGCCCTTTACCTATTGGAGGATATTTTGGTTATTTTCAGGTTTGGGGTTGTTAAAAGTAGGGTTGATGTCAGCAATGCAGAGGCTTTTGTATGAACATGAATTTTCTTTTTCTTTTTGCCCCCATGGGAAAAATGCCCAGAGTGGAAATGCTGGGTTTTATGACAAGTGTATTATTTAGTTTTTGAAGAACCTTTCAGAATGTTTTGTGGAGTGTCTATGTCTTATATTCCCACAACAGTGTGATGTCCTTCCTCCACCCGCCTGCCCACATATTCACCAGTTTACCTACTCCGGCTAGTCTAATAACGATATAGTGACAGCTCCTCATGGTTCCTGATGGAGAGCAATGCCTCTGTCTGCTTCCAGGTCTGCCTCTCAGAGTCTGCATGGGACCTTACACAGCCCTTCAGTGTGCAAAGCAGGATGACCCGCTGTTGGCTTTCCCCTCCCACTGTGTCCAGAGCTGCTCCAGAAGTAGGACTTTTTTAAAAAAAATTAATTTTACACGAATAAATGTCTGCCTACATGTATGTATGTGTACCATGTGCCTGCCCGGTGCCCATCGGGGACCTTTGTGAGCTGACTTGGGTACTGAGAACCAAACCCCGTCCTTTGCAAAAACAGCAAGTGCTCTTAATCATGCAGACATTTCTCCAGCCCCAGAAGTAAGCCTTCTTTGTTCTTTGACCCAGGTCATTGTCCTGGGTGGCTGAGGAAGGATACACTTCAGAGTTGTGTAGTTTTCCAGAGACGTGTCTTTTGTTTTTGTTTTTTTTTTCCCCACAGATGAGCAAACAGCCCGCAAGTGCTTTTCACTGTGGCTTTTGCCCTGCCCCTCCCTGGTACCAGTGTACTAACATCTGAACCTCTGGAACTTGCCCAGGAATACTGTCTTCTCAGTGTGGTGGCGTGATTGTGCCAGGGGCAGCTGTCCAGCTTCAGGCTCTCCCTAGACTCAGTGTCTTCTACTTTTTCTTTTTTAGTTCACTGAATGATGAGCCTGGTGGAAGAAGTGACTGTGGTGTTCACCTTCTGTGGGAGTCTGAATGGCCTTAGGTCTCCCCTCAGGAGCTTATGAGAAAGAGAATTTCTTATGAAATGATTTTTCTGGAGTAGGAGCAGTTGGAGATTGTTAGATAAAAAGGTGGCAGGGGTCGGGATCCCCTCGAAACAGAAACAAAGAGGACTCTGGCAAAGCAAGAGTTTGATTGGGTTTGTTGAGGCTGGTCTTCAACTTGGGTGTGAGGAAGAACCAGCAGCCTAATGGCTGCAGTGGGGTAGCTTATAAATGGAAAGAATGCAGAGAAAAGAGGATATTTTTCTGCTGTTTGGGACTGTTTTGGGGGGCTGCCTACTCAGTGGAGGGCGTGGGGTCTGTACCTGGTGAAGCATATTGGGAAAACATCTACTGTAAAACATGTTTTTCTACAATTACAGGGTTCCAGGAATTAATTGCAGCTAAGGGCTTGGGAAACCCATTTGTCAGCCTGTGGGGCATGCTCTGGTGATTACAATACATTGGTTATTAACTTCCAGGAGCTGCTTTTGTTAATTTGCAGGTGGCTGAGAGTTGGTTGACTCAGTTTCTCTTAGGGGCCTTATGGTTTCTGGGTCTGGGGTCTCCTGGATCTGAACCCTATCATTCCAGCCTTTTATGTTATAGGATTGGGGCAGTGTTTCTCATCTGGCTACTTCCTGCTGGGTAAGGTTGACGACAAAATGGGGAGGGGGATTGATGAGGCTGGATCCGGAAGGGCTCCTCTCAGGCTGTCCTTTCCTGGTATCCGTTGGTGTTAGAGCATTCCCCATCCATCATGTTTGGCATTTTTTATATCTGGCTGGTCTTCTGGTAAGCAATAGCTGTCCCCAAGAATCATCCATCCTCCTGAGGTTGAGGTAGCCCCTTTGTCTGTGAGGGAGACGATAGCATATCCTGCCCTGTGGGATCCAATAGGGGTCAGGGTTGAGCTGCCATCCACAAACCAGGTTAGATCGGAATCAGGTAGGGGCTGGAGAGAAACCAAGAGGTCCCCATAGGTGAGTTCCTGGAGGGTCTCCAGACATGAATGAGTGAGTGGTGCGGCAGAAGGGAGGAGCCACGCAGGGTTAAGGGGAGGGCAGGAATCCGAAGGAATTGGATTTTCAAGAAGGGTGGCATGGAAGAGTTGAAGCTTAGATGGAGCAAGAGTGCTGAGAGAGGAGTGGGCAAGGAGGTCCTTAAGACGGTGAAGGAAAGAACAGAAACAGGCTGACCCAGGGTGAGTTTAAGACCTTCCTGAGCCAGGAGTGCTGCAGCTACCAGGGCGCGGAGACGAGGCTGCCATCCCTTGACGGTGGTGTCTAGTTGTTTTGAGAGATAGGCTATGGGGGCAAAGGTGGGTCCCTTCATTTGTCTGAGGACCCCCAGAGCCAGTCCCTTATTTTCAGTTACGTATAAGAGAAATGGGGCTCCTAGCTCAGGGAGGGCTAAAGCCGGTGCCTCTAGGAGGGCCTTCCTGATGGCATGGAAAGCTGCTGTGATTGGTCCAGGGGCTCTACAGGTTCAGAAGGGTCCCCTTTGTTTTAGGGAAATGGGGTCATCCATCTACTCCCACCAAGGAGATCTGTGAGGGAAAAACCTTACCAGAGTAGGAGGGAAGGACAGACCATGAAATAGACTTACCAACTACTGTAGTCACTACCCTGGGCTCCTCCATACTGATGGTTATGGTTGAGATGGGGCCTGAGGAACCAGGGCCCCATCAGACTTTGGCCACCAGGCACAGAAGATGGGTGATGGACTCCTTCAAAGTGGATGGGATCGGGGAGGAGACTGGCCTACCTTGACATGGCAAAGAAGGACAATCGATCCTCCAATGACCTCTCTGTCCACATTGGGCAAGGTCCCGGTGGTAGTCATAGGTTGGGGCATTGTTTGGCCCAGTGTCCAGTATGTCCACATCTGAAGCAGGGTCCTGGCAGCTGACGCTGTGTAGCAGTGGAGCCAGAGATTGCCTTCTTGGAGGAGCCCGTAGAGCTGTGGCCAGCAGCTAGTATTTTTGTTTAGACAGAGCAAAGTTGTCCGTCCTAGCCTGCTCCTCCCGGTTATTAAAGACTTTAAATGCCATTTCTAACAGATATCCCTGGGGGGTATCTGGGCCTCTTTCAAGCCGTCTAAATTTTCTCATATCAGGGGCAGGTTGTGAGATGAAATAATGGTTAAGCATCTCTAGAATCTGGATCATATCTTGCATACAGTACCAGGACCTCAGTAAGTCTAGCCAGAAACTGTGCTGTGTTTTCAGAGGGGTTTTGGGCTATACAGTTTTATGGGAGGTTTTCTCTAATCCTGCAAGAAGACAAGCAATCGTAAAATTATGAACCTTTCTCCCTTCCGTCCATTCTGATAGTTTACATGGAATGAAGTAGGCTGGGTCTATGGAGAAGGATCCTAATTTTTCTCCATTTGGGACATATTGTTAAGAGAGAAAGAGGGGTGAACTCTGACAGCTCCTTCTACCCAGGCTACTCTCAGCACAGGCACAAGAGCTGCCAGACGTGGGGTGGGCATGGTCAAGCGGGTCCCTGAGCCAGTTCCCAGTCCATGACCCCATGCTCCCAGGCTCCAGAGCTGCCCACCGCACCCCGTTGCCCTCCCTTGCCGCAGGTGGGTCGGGTGGGCACCCGAGACCCTGCAGGGCCATGGCTGGTGACGATTTGAGGCATGTGAGGCATGGGGGTGGAGCACTACCCATTCCTTACAGCTGCAGCACAGTGGCTGTGGCGGCAGCGGAGGCAGCTGTGGCTGTGTGGTGGCTATATCTTGAGAAGAGGAGGGAGCGTGGGGGAGGAGGGGTAGAGGAATTGCTGTCAGCCGGAGGGGTCTTGCAAGAGAACCTGGTGATCTGGCAGGGAGTGCAGAGGGAGGGTTGGGCACAAAGAGCAAAAAAAGCTTGGGTATAGGGGGTTTGGACCATTTGTTACATTGGCAGAGGTTATCTAAATCTCTTAAAATACTGAAGTCTAAGGTTCCTGTCTCTGGTCACACAGAACCGTTGTCTAACTTGTACTGTGGTTTAGGCAGTGGTGCAGAGAAATTTGAGGTGTTCAGGTCTGACAGAGAAGATCGAGGGTTTTAAAGATTTCAGAAGGCAAGCAAGGGGGCTGAGTCCAGCAGGTTTAGAATTGAGGGTGCCCATTTTTAGAGGGACGAGGAAGAGAATGAAAAGGGCAGTTGGTGTGAGGAGATAAAGGAGGACATGAGAGATAAAGAAGGGACATGAGAAGGCTGTGGGCGTCTCCAGGGAAGGAGAGGTTCGGGGTGAGGCTGACACAGAGAGCAAGTGTCAAAAGGAGGAGAGACTGAGAGGGCGAGGACAAGAGAGGAAAGAGGCATGAGAGGACAGGCGTGCCAGATCACCGTGTGGGCCGACGTCCAGACAGGCGTCCTTCTGGGGTGTGGGTCCCAAAATGAGAGTGTCTCAAAGTCCCTAGGAAAGCGTCCTGCGACTAGGGAGGGGAAAACGTGGGATCTCCTGACAAGCTGGCATGATTTAATGTGGACAGGAGATCCAATGACTGTATGGCATGGAGAAGGAGAGAAGGAGGGACAGGGGAGAGAGAGAGAAGGAGAGAGAGGGCAGAGAGAAGAGAGAGGGAGAGAGAAGGAGGGAGAGAGAGGGAGAGAGAGGAGAGAGAGAGAGAGAGGAGAGAGAGAGAGAGGATCAGGAAAATATTTGAGAGCATTGGACAGATGGGTCTACCTGCCAGGTGGGCTTAGGCAGACACAGCAACCGTGCTGGACACTCAACGGTCACGGAGGCCCGTGCTGCCCAGTGGCCAAAGTTTTAAGTCCAGGAGTGACTGATGATCATGATGAAAAGGAAAGTACCAAATGGCAGGGAGAGGGAGGGTGGCAGCAGAGGGTGGAGGAAGGGGGGGGAGGGAGAGAGAGAAAGAGAGAGAGAGGGAGGAGAGAGGAGAGAGGAGAGAAAACAACTCAATGACTTTTTTCAAGTAGATTACTAAGTTGTTCAGCCATTACCACAACCCAGTTTTAGAGCATTGTCATTATAGATTGGGTCATCTTTCCATGCCAAAACCAAGAGAGATATTTTTATTAGTAGGGGATCTCATTAACTGATGAATTCAATTATTATTTACTGAGAGCCTGCTGAAGCCCACAGCCGGGCTAGGTGCAAAAGCGAATAAAGAAATAAGTTGGTGCTTTTCTGTGGCCTGCCGGCTTCCTTCTGAGGACATGGTGTTTAAGGTAACCAGCCTTCTGGTGTGGGACTGTTGCAGCTGTAGGACAGGTGTTTCTTTTCTGTCCCGTGACTGGCACTTGCAGACTAGGTTGCTTTTGCAGTCCCTGGTGTACTGAATTATTGGCTCAGCAGAAAGAGCAAGGGGCTCCCGCATCTGTACATAGCTGTAGGCTTCGGCAGGTCTAGGTGTGGGAGCCTGGGAGGAAGGAGAAAGTGTGTGCTGTTTACAGGGCCCAGATTTGGCAGGTGGAATTGAGGTGAGGAAGAACATGAGCAAGTCAGGGCAGCTGGCTGGGGTGAATCAGCGGATAGTGGTGATTGAGAGTCTAAAGTTTAGGGGGGTCTATAGAAGCAAAGGGGGGTGCTGAGTGGAGGCTGGGGAGTCTGGGGGGAGGGAGTAGTTTTGTCTGCTGGACTGAGGAATTTGGAGTCAGTGGATTAAACATGGAAGGTTGTTTTAAATGTCTGAGGATCTTTTGATTATTCAGTTAGACTTGAAAAGACTCATCTTGTACAGGAGAGGAATTTGAAGTAGAGGTTGGTTAGGAGGCTGCTGTGAGGTCCCGGCATTATGTGATGAACAGGATCTTGGCAAGGACAATGGGACAAAAAGAAAAAAAAATGGATGGGAGAGAAACTCTTTCAGCTCAGTGCAGCCAGTCTCCCCCCTGTCCTCATACTCTCCTCCCAGATCCTCTCCTGCTCTGGCCATCTATTGCTGCCCCTAAGAGCAGTCCCTTGAACTGTTTCATTGCCCATCTACAGCCATTCCAGCAGCTTCCCCTTACCTCTTCTCTCTGCTCAGCAAGCTTTTGTGTTTATTCTTTGCTGTGTTTACCCTCTCCTGTGGCTGTGTGTGTGTGTGTGTGTGTGTGTGTGTGTGTGTGTGTGTTGTCCTGATTGATCAGCAGTGTTATGAGGATGCTTGGCTGTACCCATTCCACTGAGGTGAGTGATGCTGGGCTGGGAGCCCAGGGCCTCAGACTTGGGACCAAGTTGAGGCTCACTTCTGCTAGGTGCCAGTTCTGAACTGCACCTCCCAGAGTTAAGTTCCTCCTTAAATCTGCATCCTATAGATGTTGCCCTTGCCCTTGGCCTGCCCTTGTTCTGGCCCTGGGGATAAGTAGTGGTGTTTGGGAGGATGCTGATGATTTGGGAGAACGACTAGTGAAGGACTGAGGCCCCAGAATAGAGCTGTTGTTTCAGAGGAAGGTCTTGACTCAGAAGCTGCATGGAGCCCTCTCTTCTCCCTCTCCCCCACTCAAGACAGTCCCTCAGGGCTCCAGAGTCACCAGGTCTTGAAGACCACATTTAAAGTCACACCCAAGAAATATGAGACTAGTACAAGATCCTGGGGTGGTGCGGCCTGGCCGGCCTGCCTTTGCTGGTTCATCCTCTGTGCTGCAACCTCCTGCAACCTCTCCCTCCTCCCCAGAACTGAAGACAGACGTGATAATTGAGGTCTGATCGGATTTGAAAATGGAGGTTAATTTATGTAGTGCCTGCTATTATTTGTTTCTGGGGCCTCTACATACATCTCTACATACATATATTACATTCTTTTCTTTTCTTTTCTTTTTTTTTGGTTTTTTTGAGTCAGGGTCTCCCTGTAGCCTCAGCTGTCCTGGGACTTGATATGTAGACCAGACCCAGACTGCTCGATCTCACAGAGATCCTCCTGCCTCTGCCTCCCGAGTACTGGGATTAAAGGCGTACACTACCATGCCCAGAACACATCACATTCTTAAAAGAACCCTTAGACTGCTTCGTCATCCATTTTGCTGTTGAGGAAATGGAGGCTCAGAGGAACCAAGGGCCTTGAGTCGGCGGTGCTGTGGGTGCGAAGCCTGCGCTTTCCTTCTGTACACAGCATTTTGCTTTGGTCATCTGTGCTTGTTCAGTGCCTTGCTGCCACTCAGTCTTAAGTTGGAAGACAGTGTGGACAAAGGAGGTGCAAGTCCTGTTGAGCCCCGCCAGCCCCACCCCAGGGTGCTCCCCTAGTCTCTGTCCCAGGCAGCAGTGTTGCTATAGTTTGGACATGGCCAGGATGAAATCCTTTTTACCCCTAGGCCAAGTGACAGGGCTGTGCCCCCGACTTCTGGCCTCCACAGCTTTCCCCTGTAGCCCCTAGGTGACACCTGTGATTGTACCCACCCTCACCTTGTCACCAGCCATTTCCTTTAACTGTCCCCTGAGAGCTCTGAATCCCTCCTGCCTTGTGTCCCCAAAGAAGGTGAGTTGCTATGGCCTCCACTGCCCTTATCCCCAGTGAGAATTTTGGACAGACTGTTTTCACTTGTCATTTTAGACTGTTTGCCAGAGTTTGCGGAAAAAGGCCTGTATTATTAATGCCCTCGCTGGGAACAGCTGTGCCTGCCAGTCTGTCACGTGAGACCTCTGAAAAGGACCCAGCTACAAGGCCCAGAACTCTCCTGGGCCCACTGGGTTAAGGGGGGGAAACATGATCCTATAGAAGCTGCAGGGAGGGAGGGCATTATGGGGGAAGCACATGGAAGCACTCTTCAGTCTCCCATAGAGACACAGCCCTGTGCCTCTGGGTGTGGACTCCACCTGCTCCCCAGTGGGGCTCTTTGAAACCTCACAAAGATAAAAACAAAGATATTAATTATTAGTATAGCACCTGAGAGACATGGCTGCTTACAGTGCTCACTTTGGATAAATTAGCTTTAATCCTCAGAATTAGCCGGAGGGTGTGGGGTGTGTGTGGGGGTGTGGGAGCTTGTTATTCCTTTAAAGATAAGAGAACAGCTTTAGAGAGGTTTAAGGAACTGCTCAAGGTCATGAAGGTAGTAAAGGGTGGAGGTGAGACTCGAACCCAGGTCTCTCTCTGGCTTGGGCGCCTTTCAGAACATTGGGTGCCTCTAGACGAAACATGTTTCTCAGGTTATTCCTGAAGCTGGTCTGTTCCTGGAGTTTTAGGGTGAGACCCTGAACCCTAACAGCCCCCTAACAAGCCAGGCTTGGCTACCCATCCTCAATAAGGTAATTAAATAATAGTGAAAGGCAGAAAAAGACGATTTATTTAGTGTGACCTTTTTGGGAAGAGAAATAAAGATCCAGTAAACACCCTCCATGTTTCTCTTTGGAGTCTAACATGAGGATAAGAATTAAATAAAAGGCACGAAGTGTGCATAACCAAGCAGTCCTGGTCAGGGCGCAGCCCCCACCGGGCATTGTCTTGGCTCTAGTCTTCCTTGCTAGGCTTTCTGCAGTTGTCTGTCTGCAGAAGACAAGTTCCTCCTCTTATTGCCCGATGGCCTCAGACTTTTCCTTTTTTAGTATGAGATTCCTGGGGGAATTCCAGTTGTCGTAGGGGTCCATTGTTGAAATAGTCTTGAGAGCCGAAGGGGAAGAGGGTGCAAGTGACTCTTCAGAATGTCCGCATTCTTGTCTGATGGTTCCAGTCCCAGCTCCTTGCCTCTCATCTCTGTCCCCATGTTTAACCCTGGCATTCCCCTGTGGATTTGACTGAGTTCGACATCAGCGGGTCAGAGTGACTGGGATGTGGGTCAGATGTGGGAGTAGATGATCCAGCAGCTCGCCATCTGTCAGCGCTCCATGTTCCACCAGCTCACCACAGTGTTTAAGAAAACAGTATCATGTTGTCCCCTGCTTCTTAGAAAACCTGCAGCCGGTTTCCAGCAGGTGAAGTTGGGACCGGAAGCAGTTGTGCCTGGAGCGGTTATCCTTGGAAGCCTGTCACCGAGCCCCAGATCCCTCCAAGCCTGGGCACAATGGGCCCTTCTTCATAACTGAGTCCGTGCTGCTGTTCTCAGTGGAGCTTTACCTTTTCTGACTCTCTAGCAAAGTTTGTAGCACCCAACCCGTAGTCCTTAATGCGTTACATGGGTTTTCGCCCATCAGTTTAAAGTCTTTTTCTTCCCTTAAGACCTAAGCAGTAGAGGGTGGGTCCTATTCATTTCTGTGTCACCTGACTAGGGACACATATATGTGGAAAAAAATAGTGAAGACTCATTAATGAACAAACTACAAACTGACATGTGAGTCACAAGCGTACTACTATCACCAAAATCCTAAGGTGGAGTTGTTCAGAGACAGGAGAAATGATAGGCTAAAGGTTGATTGGCCAAGCACTGTGCCAAGAGCCTTGGTGTAGATGAGACCCTTGTCCCCCACCCCCTAAGATTGAGAGGGTTTCTTGGGGGAGCAGGTGGTGCAGGGAGTGGAGCGCAGGCTCCCTGTTCCTCAGGTGAGACTCCCAGACTCTGTCTGGCCTGCCTCCATAGAAGAGCCTCTGCCGAGCTGGGTACAGACTTGTAGAGAGAGTAGGAGTCCTGAATGGTCCCCAGGGGAGGTAGGGGTGTGCGATGCAGGACTGGATAGGAGCAGTGGTTGGAGAGAACCCAAGGCAAGCTTCCCTTCCTCTGCGGTGCTCAGGGGCAGCTTTTTGGCTTGTGCCACTCCCTAATGGCAGCTCCTGAGGATGCAACTTGAGCTGTGTCCAAGCACAAACTTAGAGCCAAAGATTGCTCATTTAGGTCATTCTATGCCGCCAGCCTCCTGCCTCCTCCCCATCTATGTGATCTTACTCCTGCTGCTGAGGCTTATGGGAAGCCACTGGGTGTCAGCACTTCCTATTCTGCGCATAGTTTAACCCTGGTCTCAAGACACTTTAATGGCTAATTGTGTAGCTCTGAGAAAAACAAGAGGGCTGGTTATTTTGCTAAGGCCATTAGGCTCATGGCCACTGCTGATTCTGCTGAGAGCCTTTTATGAGCCAGCATCCCTATAAGTAGTTGCTGGTAACATTGCAAAATCACAGCTACACACCTGAACTTCAGGAAGGTTAAGCTGTGCAAAGTTACATGTGAGTAAATGATTGAACTAGGCTGTGGACCAGCTAGGCCTCACCTTAACTTATATGCCATTG
>NW_008330926.1:202749-219016 GCF_000622305.1 Nannospalax galili
CCCCCGCCGCCCAGTTGTCTGGTCTTAAGACTCCTCTAGATCTATTGTTAAAAGTGATTCCTGCCTGGCATGGTAGGTACACACTTTTAATTCAAGCACTTGGAAGCACAGGCAGGCAGATCTCTGTGAGATCAAGGCCAACATGGTCTACATAGTGAGTTCCAGGCCAGCTGAGCTACAGGAAGACCACCTCTCAAAAAAAGAAAGTAACAATAACAGAACTCCCCAAAACAAAACAAAACAAAACAAAACAAAAAAGTAATTCCCAGACTCTGACTCCAACTGCAATTGAACTCAGCTGGGAAAGGGCTGGGGGCAGTGGATGTAACAGGCACTGTAGGTGGTACAGGATCTGGCAAGCTTTGGTAGTATTATAATTTCTTGCCTATAAAGTAGGGTTCATGGTGGGTCCTTGGTAAATGTAAGCTGTTAGTATTATGATAAATATGAAGGTATAAAATATACTTTTATTTTGAAAGAAAATCTCATTAGTTCTAGAACTAGATCTTAAAGACAGAAGTCAACAGGAAGTAGATTCTGGGTTAGTGAACTGCCATTCCAAAAGTCTAAACCCACAACTATTTGTGAACAGAATGATCTCCTTTGACAGTCTCTGTCACTTGGGATCAGGCCATCATGACCTGGGTGTGGAGGTCAGGAATTCTGTGACTCTTACTCTGTAAATGAAAGCTATAGTGGACGTCCCCTGAGGAGGGCTCTGGGGTACAAGTCTCTAGAGACTGGGGGTGGGGGGTATAATGGAAAGCTCTAGGAGAGAAAGAAGGAAATGTCAGATATTCAGAGCAGAGAGGATTTGAGTAACCCGGTAACGCTGGAACCAGAAGAGGCCAGTGAAGTCCTGCACCAGTGTGGGCAGTGGGATTTTTTTTTTTTCAACAGAAACTTTATTGAAACCTCAGTTCTTCAAAAAGTGTGAAAACCCCAGATACAAAGCAGTGGCCAGAGACCTGTGAAAAGAACACCCGGAGAGGAACCAGAAGAGGGGATGCCTTGGAGCAGGGAACTAAGGTTGAAGACAAAAGGACAAGTTGAAAGATACACTAATCCTTGGCTGTAAAGACTACATCCAAGGGACGGGTGTGGCACGCTTTCCCACCACAGGAAGCCTTCCCTTAGCAGCTCCCACCTGGGCACCGTCAGTCCTTGGTTTTCCTGCTACAGGGACCTCACACAGGCCCATGTCAATGCTTTCTTCCTCCCCTCACCCTGCTTCCCCTACCTCCCACCTTTACACCTTTCCATCCTAGGAAACTTGAAAGCAAAAGTCTAGACGAACTCTGGGGAGGCAGAGATAGGTGCTTCTGTCATCTGTGACATGGCTGTGGGATTTTTATGAGCTAATCAGAAGTGAGACAGGCAGGCATATTGAATAGGCTGGAACGGAAAACACTCATTGGGGTTAGTAAGGTGCTCTATGATTGGCGCAGTTTCTGTTTTCAGTCCAGTGTTTGCATTGAGCCGGGTTTTGGTTTGCTTATTTAAGAGCTCTGGTTACAGAAACACCACCAGGTTTCTGGCCTTCTGTGTGCTTTGACACAAGTGTGGCAGAAGCTGATTCCAGTAGGTTGGTCCCTAGAGCCTGCTCTGTGTATAGGTTCTGAGCCCCTGGACTCATACCATGCCACTAACTGGCTCAAACACTCCATTTTCTTCAGTGACTTGGATGGCAGGTATGTTTCTGTCTCATCTTCATTTTAAGTTCTCAAGGCCCATCTCTGTATTATTAATTACAAAAGATAGGGAATTTTCCCCCACTAGATTCTGGTGAAAAGTTCTACCTGGAACACTGACCTTCTGTTTCCTACTGCAGTCATGATGAGAAAATGCAGCAAAGGGTTCTTAGAGTAGGAACACAGTAAAAGGTGTTCTTAGAGCTGAAAGACGCCCACTGGAAGATCTTCCCTGGGTACTCCCATCCCGAAGACCCAGGATTCCCTGAAGTAGGGTCCGTAAGAGCCATCCCCTCTTACTGGTGGTGCACTGGATGTTTTATGCATCTTTTTCATTTACTCCTCACAACACTGTGTGTTTATGCTGTAACACACAGAATTCCTGTTTTACAGACGAGCAAGCTGACTCAGAGAATTAACCTTGGTTGCCGTAGGTGACAGAGTGAGAAGCAGTGGAGCTGGACTTCAAGCTGAGGTCTCTGTGGCTCACAGGTGAGAACGTGTTCTGCCTGTGTCACTTTGCTTTACTGATAATAGTCGCAAGCCCTGCTTCTTTTGGTGAGAAGGAAACTTAGGGATTGGCTGCTCTGGCTGCTGTAAGAGTGAAGCTCTGTAAAAAATTGCAAAGGGGGAGGCACGGCACATCTGTGTTCACATTGGTAGTCATCCTCACCTTTGAAATGTGAGTATTCATGGCCTTCCTTAAGTTGTCTCTTGGTAGCTGCAGCAGAGATAGCTGGTGCTCATGGTTTTGGGGAGTCTATTCATACTAAGGATAATGCTAGGAACATTATGGGTTGGGATGACTTAAGTGTGAAGTAAGAAAGAAGAGTAGAGATACCAAGTTTAGTGAGATGTCATGAGAAGTGGAGGGAGTGAGGGAGGGGATTTTAATTACTGGGCTGTACTGAGTGCTATTCCTGTGTGCAAGGCAATAAACATAAACTGCCTCATTTCCCCCCATAATAACCCTAAGAGGTAAGGACTCTTATTTTCTTGAGAGCAGTTGAGCGCTGACTAAGATCACGTAGCTGTGAAGTGGTAGCCTTAGATTTAGACATAGGAACTCAAACACCTGCGCAGCCCATGGAGCAACACTTAACCACTGGTCAGGAATGTCCTAGGGGCCTCTTGCCAGTGTCTCCCACATTCCTAGCTTTTGCTTCTTCTGACCGGCAGACTTCCAAGACCTCAGGCTGCCCACTGTCTTTGACAGTCTGATCTTCAACTCGAGATACCCCAAATTGAGCTTCTGATCTCTGGTCCTAGATCTGCCATTTTCTGGTCCCCCTGTTTTCCATTGAAAGTAGTACAATTCTTCTGGTTGTGCGAATCCCAACATCGAAGTCATCCTGTAGTTCTGCATCCACAACCATACTGAAAACATCAGGCATGTTTTTTAAAACACGTCTAATATATATCTGCTTTTTATCACCTGTACTTGCAGACACCTAGTCTAAGCCATGGGCATCTCACAGGGATTACTGTGGTGGCCTTCTGGGCATCTTCCTATTCCTGTCCCTCACAGTGACTTGAGCAGTTCTGGTGACATTCAGTCAAATTGGGGTGTTCCTGTGCCTTATCATACCCGATTTACTGTGCTGGGATCTATTCCTGTCACTGCCTGCCCCTCCTGACTCCTCTCTTTCTCCCCAACTGTCAGCCATACCTGCCAGTGCATACAACCCTTAGCTTAGCATAGGCCCTCCATCAGCCTCAGATGCTCTGCCCCAGGCTCTGGGGTAACTCTACGCCAAATATCCCTTTCCGACAAAGGCCTCCTCTAACTGGCCTTTTGTCAGTGGAAGCCTGTCTCACCCAGCACTTAAGTCCTCCTTTCTCACTCTCCTCTGTTTTGCTTCTCAGAGCACATAGCATCTTTGGGATACTAAATAATTTACTTGTCTCTTACATTATGGTTTTTTGATGTCTCTCACTGCTGTAACCGAACACTCTCAAGGTGGTGACTATCATCTGGCTTATTCTCTGTCATGTCTGAGCACTAAGGGTTATGCCTGGCACGTAGTAAGCTATAGTAAATGTAGACCATAACATTTCTGCACAGGTTCCAATTTGAACATTTTTAAAGCACTGCAATGCCAGAGACTTGCTGCATGGATGCAGGAAATCTTCACAAGAGAGCAAAGTGAGGCGAGTGCACCCTGAGGCTAGATGCCCGAGGACATCAGCATTTCAGGGAGGACAAGACTTTAGTCACAGAGGAGGCCATGATGGTCAGAGAGGAGGAGCATGAGGAGGATGTTCAAAAGGAATTGGAGGGAGTCTGAATACAGCCCAGCAAGGCCTGACAGAAATAAGACATGGAGAAGAGTCTCTAGGTTTTGCAACCAGAAAAACAATTTCAGTGAAATGATGTGAGCTGATTTCAATTATTTGTGGAACAACTAGAAATTGGGGAAGCACAAGCAATTCAAAATAACCCTGCCATGAAAATGAAGAGACTAGGTTGCTGTTTGAGGGAGTGATTTGTTTGGGAAATTTTTCTCTAGCTCTACAAAAGTCTTTGGGGGAGGGGAGGTACATAGTAAGCAGATAACATGCAGACTGGCTTATGAACCATCCTGTAAATTATATCTGTAGAACTGGTCCATACTGAATAAGGTACTACTCAGTCCAAGGTGCTTGACACATAGTAAGTCCACAAGAAATACTGTTGAGCATAACATTAAATACTGTAGAATTATCAAAAACAACAAAACTAACATATAACGGAGAGGGATTGCCTTTTGATTTCTTTCTGGCCTCAGCGGCGTCCTCCTTAGTCATTCCTGTGTGCAAGGCAATGTATGAGCGTCAGTGTGTGCTTGTATTAGTTTCTTTTCTGTTGTACAGTGGTCATGATTTTAAGAGATAAATCTCCACTTAACCGATTTGCGAACTTACATTTTCCCCAAGTCCTACATGAATGTGATGTAGAGTCTAGGGAAGCTAGGGGAAGGGGGAGGATTTCCCAAACACGGTCACAAGACCTCTGGACTTAGGTCAGAGGCTGTGTCAAACCAGCTCCATCTTACACCATGCTGAGCCTCTGAAAGGTAAATTAAGATGATCTAAGATGCGTGTGATTTTATAACAGTAGTAAAAGAAAAGGGCTTACAAAAGAAAGAAACCATGACTTGCAAAACATGTATAGAACTAATCACAGTCCCTTCACCCCCTTTTAAAAGAAGTAATGCTGAGAATGCAGATTTAGTTCCTTAATGGTGGCAAATGACATAATGCTGGCAGACATCCTGGGAGAAAGCAGAACTGTTCAACTTCTATTTTAATCCGTCAGCTTTGAAAAAGGGACAGATTGTCACAATGCACAGGAAAGAGTGAAAGAAAGGGAAACTCAAAACAAAACAAAACAAAATCTCCAAATGATTAAGAGTCCTACATCTCAGAACTGTGCTAGGCACACAGGTAACTTAGAACCATCCCTATAAGGTGAAGGACATTGTGTCAGTGTTGGAAGCAGCTTACCCCAGGGCCACACGGTTAAACAATGGGGATAGAGTACAGGACACACCATAGGGGAGAAAATTGAAGCCTATGACTAGAGGAATCAGTTGACCCTCTGTATCTAGAGGCTTGTCAACCATGGACTTAATTAGCTGTGGGCAGAAAATATTTGAAAAGACACTGTATCTCTCTTGCCCATTACAGACATTTTCCCTTGTTTGTCACTCTTTCTTATTGTAGTATAATGACTGCTTACACTGATTTACACTGTTAGATGTTTTAGGTAATTCAGAGTTCATGTAAAGGATGAGTACGGATTACATGCAAGTATACCATTGTATATAAGAGCCTGAGTATCTCTGGGTTTTGGTATCTGAGGGCATCAAGGACTAGTTTTCTATGGATTCCTCCCAGGGAGGACTGTATAAAGCAGATTTGAAGCGGCTAACTGGATATTTGTTCCATCATTGCCTATTGAGCTTACTTCTACCTCTGCCGTCCCAGTTCATCCATAGTCAGTCAATTTCGCGGTATTGGCATGAATCACCCTACCAGGCTTCTATCCTCATCCTTCCTTTTTTTGCAAGTAGTAAAGACCTTGCATTGAAGCTTTGAATTTATAACTGGGAGAAGCAGATAGTACCTGCTACCTGCCCCTCTAGTACTTGCCGTGATTGGACTTTTTAGTTAGGCCAGGTTTGTTTGAAATGTGAGTCATTCACCTGTAGGCAACTTATTTGTGAGGCATTCATTCTGAACATTTCTTAGGACCTCCTCTTGGCCTGGCATTGTGCTAGGTTCCCTAGCCTCAGAGAAGATTCACATGGTTCCTGCTCTATGGAAATCCATACCCAGTGAAGTAAACAGACAGGGAGACTGTGGGAGAGATGCTGTACCTGGGTCAACCCTGGGCGTGTGGGCATACATGGGCTCCTCACTTAGACTGTGGATCAGAGTATGTAGCTCTTATACCAAATTACCTCACATTCTACGAACTTTATGTGAGACCCTCTGGTTCTTTCCATTCTTTTCCACTTCTTTGGGTCAGAAGTCACTTCATTCAGCACCTCTGAATGGTTGATACAGGTCTTCTAGTTTCTCCACCTAAGGGATCATCTCCTTCGGCTTCCCAGGGCTCGTGGGCGATTGTCATCTGTTTTCCTGGAAGCATGAATCACTCAGCTGATGGCCTCATCCCATATCCTCTTAGTAGCATGCTAGGAAGGAAGAGAGAGGATAAGCTTGGCAAACTAGAATTGACTCTCCATTCTGTCACTCTCTAGCTATATAGCCTTGGGAAAAATCACTCACTCCCTCTAAGCTTCAGCTTCCTCACAGGTAGAATAATTACCCACAGGTTTATGACGGAGAACACACCCAGCCAGTACTTTGTGTAAATGCTACTTACAATAATGATGATGATAGTAATAACAACAAGGGCACAATAATGCTAACAATTGCATACTAGCTCTCTGCTCCCACATGGGGTAGTCAGGGCTGTACCACGGGAGTGCCTCTGCAACCTCAGCCAGTCTGCGCGTTCCTTCACATCCATGTGCCCAGAGGTATCTTCACCTCTCATCATCAGCTCTAATCCCAGAAGCCTGATATAGCTGCCTCCTCCTCTTCCTCCTTCCCCGCTCCTCTACCCCTTCTTTCTCCTTTTCCTTGACCTGTCTTTACTTTTTTCTTTTATTTTGAGACAGGCTCTTGCTGTGAGCCCAGGGCTTACCACCTCAGCCTCTTGAGCACTAGGGTTGCATGCGGCACCACAGCTGGCGGGAGGGAACAGGATGTTGTGAGACGAGCTCCTGCCCTCACAAGCTCCTCTGAAAGTAGCTGAGGTTTACACTGGTGCCACAGATGGTACTCAGACTCCTAAGGGCTTACTGTGCACCTAAGTGGACTGTGCTCTGAGCCTGAGGAGCCTGAGGCAGCACAGGCAGAAAAGCCACAGCTTTCCATCTGTAGGAAGAACCTGCCAGCCAGAGATGGCTACTAGTGTATGCCTCATAGCCTGGCCACTACACTTCGCTCATGGGTCAAACACCATTGAGTTCTGTGCTTATTCAGGCCTTTGTATCCTGTTGTTTCAGCCCTCACTCCTCAACCCTCTGGGCTGATCACTCCATCACAAGCACTCCCTACCAATACTGCTGGTTGTTGTGAGTCCATCTCACTTGGAGCTCCTTCAGGCTTGCCTCTCCCAACATGCTTGGGCTAGGTGGTGGTTTGAGGGGCTTCTGCTTGCAGCACTGGGGACAGCAGGAAGGAAGGAGGAAGTATATTTCTGGAGAAATTTGATTTTAGAAATGTAAGACGTGGAAAGTAGTTTGATAACTACACAATGGAGGGCACAGAGTACTAGAGGAGGCAGGCAAGACTGCCTAGTCACCATGCGAATGATACTTTGTACTCCTGCCCTCTAGAGTTCTTTAAGTTCACCATGCCACCACGAATGGGGTGAAAACCACTCAGTAGCAGTACCATGAGGGTGGGACCACCGTCTTCTGAGTCCAGGTCTAGTTTTCTTTCTATTCTTCATCACCTGTCCCTGAGACCTGGAAAGAACCACTCACCCAGCACTGCAGTGGTAACTCAGGACTTCAAGCAGTGCTGACAGTGCTGAGCCGTCCATAAAAAATAAAAAAGAACAGATGCAATTAATTGAAATAATGTTTTATTTAACCCAGTATATACAAAATATTGTTATTTTATCATGTAATCAATACATTATTAACTGGACATTTCATGTAGGAAATCCAGGAATTTTGATGTGTTTACTCCCGCTGCTAGCATGTCTCAATGTGGATAGCCATACGTGGCCACTGACTGTTGCATTGTGCAGTACAGTTCCAAGCATTTTGCATATGCTGTCACGTTCCTCAACAACCATGCACAGAACTGATTATGTCGTTACCTAACAGCTTAAGAAATGAAGCCAGAGAGGTTAGGTCAGTTGCTTGGGGTCACAAAGGGAAAGATGGCAAGTGCTGGAGTGGGATTCTGACTCAGGGTTGTCACCTTCTCCCTCTGCATCTGGGCCTGTAAGAATGGGGGTGGGAGAGCATAGGCTGTTGTGTTATTATGTTGTCCCTGAGAACTTTTGCTGCTGGTGGGTGATACCGTGGAATGTGGCAGTGTAAAGCGGGGGTGGGGTGGTGGTGGTGGTGGTGTTTACCCAGATGCCTTAAACCTGCTCTAGGGAGCAAGATGACAGGTCACAGAGAAGGGGAGCCATCGCCTTTAAATGCATATGCCAAAGTTAAAGGAGTCAATTCACTAGGCAGTGAGCCTCTCTAAGGGACCTGGGGCCAGTAGCACAACTTTCCTTTTGGAAGCTAATTGACATTTAGGGCTATAACAAACAGCTCAGCTGTGTCAGAGCCAGACAGTTGCTGGTACTGAATACATCACTGCTGTCCCTGTATTAAGACAGGCCATCTCCTGGAGTAGGCCAGCATATTCCTTTGAAGGATGATCTCTACACTTTGATGGAGGAAAAGCATATTAGGAGGCAACCAGTGTGCTCCTGTTTGTGTTTCTTATTTTATTCATAAGCATTACAACAGCAAATTGCAAGGCAAAGTTAAACTTTGAAATCCCAGCTTCCCAGTGCATTGCTGTTCGCTTTACAGTGTCACCCACGCTCCTGTCTTCTGACAGAGAGTGTGTAATAGAATTATACTTTGTTGATGAGAAGTTCATTTTATTTTTTTCATTTATCATAAACAGTTCCCAACTATATAATGCTGGCAATATGCTAATGATTTGATAGGATATCTTAGAATTCTAGGTCATAATTTGCTTATTCCTATGGATAGATATGTAGGTTACTGCAATGTTTGACATTATATTTGATGCTGTAGAATGCAACCACATGCTTATGTTATTTTCTACTTTTGAACATCATTTTATAACAAATACTCAGCCTTTGAATTTCACACCTAGGAAGCTCTCGAGTATTTTTAAATGTGTTAGTTGTTCTCTGGTGTTGCTTCTTTCTTATCCCTGAGTGATTTGTGATTGCCCCAGTTTTGCCACCATGTACCGGCATTGGGTACAAAGATTTCTTAGTTCTGCTAAAGTTAACTGAAGTAACTAGCATTTGTGCATCCTTTCCCACATGCCTCTTCCAAAATCACTTGCAAGGCTGACCACTGTGACAGCGGAGGCCACAGTTGGCAGAGGAGAATCTTTTTTGTGGGAAGGTTGATTGGGTAGCTTTGCTTGACAGTCTGATCATAAGGGTCTTCTGGCTGGTCATGTGCTACCTAAGCGCAGCCTCAGCCTTCCACAGCTCTACAGGGCAGAATCTATGTCAGACTGCATGCATCCTTAGGAAGGGAGGGGGCTTTCTGCTCCCCACAGACCATTGCACATGGCTCTGTCACAGGCTTTGCAGGCAGAGATGTGTTTCTTTGTCTTTATCTCTACAATGGAGGTAAGAACCAGATGCGGTAGCTCATCCCTGTAATCTCAGAACTTGGGAGGCTAACAAAAACCCTGTCTCAAAAATAAGTAAAAAATAAATGAATAAATAAACAAATAAATAAAATAAATAAAACTGGGATGACATCAGTGTCTCCCTATATAACACTGCTGTAAGGACTGCACCCGTTCATACCGAGAAGTGCTAAGAACAGCCCTGGCACATGATTAGTATTCAACAGCGCAAGAGCAGGCTTGGGTCTCATTTCAGCCAGTTTCTAGAGGCTTTCTCTGCACAAACTGTGACCTTTCTGGACTTCTGTGAATGAGACTGTAGCACCTCTCCCCACAGAGCTTTAAGTGACATAACACATATAGAACATGTAGTGTGCCATATCCTGCAGGCAGAGGGACTGCCATGATGCAACCAAAAGAGCATCCTTTCTCCGTGTTATCTCGTTCTTTGAAAAGGAAAGCATTATTCCCTGTACCCGGTCTGAGCAGCAGTCTTGATAAACTTGCAAATATCTGTTTACGATGCTAGATGTGTGATAATGTCAAGTGGGTCTGCACAGTGAGGTGAGTGCCAGGTAAGTGACATCATCTGCTCAGGCTATGGAAAGGTGAGGGCTCTAATTATGCCTGGAAATGCCAAGGACTTCCCCTGCCTACATGGCCTTGTCCTCTGTAAGGCATTGGTAACTCCCTTGTCCTAGCTTGCTTAAAGCCCCAAGCAGCTTCTCTCTCAGGATCTTGTCTCACCAACCTCTCTCCGTGCCATTTACCCTTGCTTGGGATTTTGGGTGAAGAAAGTTCTGGGTGTCTGTTTTCTGGATTAAAAACTGAACCCTGGGCATTTCAAAAACAGGTATGACTGTTGCCTTCTTCAACCCTCATGCTCTGGGTTAGATGAGGGCCTGGTTTTTCTTGTATGTAGTACTGGGTAGAATGGGGAGTGTGATGGTTAATTTTGATTGACAGTTTGATAGGATGAAGAAACACTCAGGGGATTAGTGAAGCACTGTATGGAGGGCTCTAACCTAGTCAATGAGTTAATCCTTTGACAGCAAACGGCAGAACCAGCCTCAGAACCAGGACTTTTCTGAGAGAGGGCCTGCCCCTGATGTTATAGAGAGTGTTCCTCTCTATAACAATGGCCTTTTATGGCTATTACAGAGAACATGTCTCCAAGGGGTCCAGCTTGGTGAAGAATCTCCTGTTTGGACCTTCACTGGAGGAGGGCAAGAAGACAGTGGAGAAAAGCAGCCCCAGGTGACTATGTGTCAAGACTCTAGAGTAGAGAGGGAAAGTGGGCACGCCGTTAGCTCACATGGCATTTTTGTACAGCACTACACCCAAAAGCACAGTCAATGTAGCATCCCAGAGGTTAGACAGAAACCTTAATGACTGAAATAACTGAGGACGAGAAACACCAACTAGCACAGACCTTAACGACCTTCCGCCTTTCCTTCCTGCTTTCTCCTCTTCTCTCCGTTAGTCCATGTGTGCTGGGCGACCCGAGAACAGAGAGACAGATGAGCTGGCCCCTCTCCCTCGGAGCCTATAAGTCTTATAAACTTCTGTTTTTTTCCTTTCACAGACAGTAGCTAATATATTTTATGGTATTGTGGCTGCTCTTTAAAAAGTTTTTATTTTGAAAGACATACATAGTAAATGAAGTGACATGTGAAATTTGTTTTAAGATAATCTAGAAGATTCAGGAGCAGGTAAATTATACACAAGACTGGGTCCATGGGAGTTTGCTATCTGTCACCTATTTATATTTATTTTTGTCATTATCTATTGGAGACAAAATTTCATGAAACACTACCTGCTCTTATATACAATGAATTCTGATATTTAAAAATACAGCTTGTTTTCTTTGAACAAAGCTGGTCATGATGCTCTAACTTGACTTTGAGATCAGATGTGTTCAGGGCGGTACGTCCATAAACTAATTTGATTTTGAGAGCAATAAAAATATATACCTGTTCTGGAAGATCTGATACAGGTCGAACGACAGATACCCATAAAATAGGTGACCACCGCCCATTATAAAGTGATACTGGGTTGTCTATAGAGGATTGTGGAAGACAGATAGGAAGAGAAAGGTCACTTCCTCTGGGAAAGTCTTTGAGAAGTCTTTGCCTGGGAGGGGACACATGCAAATTTGACAAGATGATAGGGAGACGTTTGAGCTCAATGATGAGGGGAATGGAGTGTATCGGCCTTAGTTCTAGTTCATTCTGGCTGGAAAGTGAGGGTTGTTAGGGAGTGACCTTCTCGAATGAAGGCACAAATAGAGGTAGCAGACCTTATTGGACAGCCTAAAGATTTAGATCTTATTCTTTGTTTCAGGTTGGAGGGTAAATTGAGAAATGACCAAGTTCCTCCTAACTTATAAAGGTCACTGTCAGCTACGTATATGTAGAGCAGTCTGTGCTGTCATGATTCAGAAGAGAAAACTCACACCCAAAGGACAAACGTTCTGGGAGACAGAGCTCTTGGACCATTTCACATGATTGTTCTCCCAGTCTGCAATGGGCATCTTAGTCCACACAGACATACAAATTAAGATTTTTCAAGTATTTTCCAAAACAAAAATTGCTGTCACTTTCAGTGAATTTGAGGAAGTGAGGATAGACTCATTGCATGCTCTTTCCCCTTTCCCTCTGTGTGACCCTCCCCTCTGCAGAGTAAACCTGTCCCAAGCTGTGAGAGACTGAAGGTACTTATACCCACCGTGATGCTTCCCTAGGTTCTTTATGGCTGTTAGACTATCAACTCACTAATTTTCCTAAAAATCTCTGGGAAGTTACGCCGAGCATAGTGCTGTACGCCTTTAATCCCAGCCCTCGGGAGGCAGAGGCAGGTGGATCTCTGTGAAATTGATGCTTCCCTGGTTCACATCATGACTTCCAGCTGGGCTGTGACTAGGGACACCCTGTCCAAAAATAATAAAAAGACCGAAAAAAAAAAAAAGCTCTGGGAAGTATTTTATTATAGAAACTAAAGTACGTCAAAGTAGTTGGCTTGCCTAAGGCCACACATCAGCATATTCTTGACTAAATTTAATTTCATTCCAATCATGCCCTTGAACTCAGATCACAGATAGTCATGCAAAACATGAATCTCACTTTCTAAGTCTGAGTCTTCTCTAATTCAGGAAAAACAAAAAGTTTTAGAAAATGAGAAAAAAAGCATGATTTCTTAGAAGGAAAAGATATTTTAATGGAGCGTCAAAAAATGGGTAAACCTTGAAAAGAACCAAGAGGAAGAGGTGATTGTCTTGACAATACACACTATTCGACTACAACCTTCCTCTATCAGGGTTTAAACTGAAACCTGGGTAGACTGTGATGTTACGATGCATATAACTCCCATAACTCTTGTTCCACTGAGTGATTAGACTACGACAGGCCACTGTCGGTTCTGGAGAGCAGTCTTGCCCTTGTGGTCTCCTGCCTGGTTTTCACTCATTACTCCTTTTTCTCTTCAGGGCAGGCTATGAAACTAGAAATGTTCTTCCCCCAGGTAGGTCATAGTAACTTCACTCTCCTGCTTTTCTGCCTTGAACTGGCCATAAAGAAATTGCCTGATAGTAGATCATAGAGGCACACTTCAGAAGAGGTTCTGCAGAAGAAGGACGGCAACCCAGAAAGGCCAAGGAGAATCTGAGCAGAGTCCTTACCGGGTTCTGCGGTTAGCATTAGTCCTTTTTCTGTTCAGTCACATTTTCACATGGTGGTGTCCATGCTTCAGCGAGGCCTGCCCAGTGAGGTCTCCATGAAAGCCCAAGAGGAGAGGGGTTGGTGAGTTTCTAGACAGCTGAACGTGAGCATGATCCCAGAGGGTGGATGGCCAGAGAGGGCACGAAGCTCCGCGTACCTGTCCGTATGCCCTGCTCTATGCACCCCTTCATCTGAGTGTTTCACTCTTTTATAACAAGCTGGTCAATGCGTTTCTTTCAGTTCTGTGAGTTGTCCTAGGAAATTAACCCAGATTTATACCCAGTCAGTCAGAACCACAGGTAAAACAGCCTGGGGCTTATAGTTGATATCCAAAGTTGGGGGCTGTTTCGAGGACCAAGTCCCCAATTCAAGGACATGACTGGAATGAAGACAAGTTCAGTCAATAAGTATAATGATGGTTAAGAGTATTAAGGGACCTGATGCTATCTTCAAGAAGAGAGTGTCAGAAGTGAATTAGGTTCAAAGGTTTTCAGCTGGTGTCAGCTGTAGAGTTGCTGGTGTGTTTGATGTGCAAGGAGACCCACACAACATCTGTCATATGAGAGAATAGTAAGAAACAGAGTTGGAGTTTGGTTTTTCTTCTATAGCTTCAGAGACTACAAAAACAGCCACATGAGATTGTTGGAAATAGCAGACAGAGAGGGTCCTGGATGAGCCACTTGGATAGTGACTCATGGGGGTGCTTCTTTATGGAATTTTACAATAATAGCATTGCAGGCTAAAACTGAGACATCACATCATTTCAGCTGTGGGAACCTGGGAAAGAAGCCTCTGGAAGCTGGCGAGTGTGAGGCCATCCCTGAGAGGAGGGATCTGGTGAAAGGGGTCCTGCTAAATTCTTTATATACTCAGATACATCCTGGGCACAGTAGAGGTATGTATGCTTGCCTGGAACAGACCCAAAGATATGCAGTATAAGTTTTGAAAATGTAATTTATTATCCAGTACCCAAGTCCCAGATAGATCGTTAAGTGGCACATGTGACAGGCAAATACAGATATCATAGCAGGGCTTTGAAAATAGAACTGATGTCACTTACCCCTCATGGTGGGGGAAGGTGGGGAGCAGCCGCTTAATTACTTGCCAAAACAGATAAACAGACTTCTAAAGAATTTTAACAGGATCTAGCACCTCATAATATAATATTCAAATGCCCAGGATTTTGTCAGTATTACATGATGCCACATTACAGTGATGTGTGAATAAAGACAACCCGACTCACGGCATCCATTTTAGCCAAGAGAAGATCTGGACTCTGAGAACCTGTGCTCTCAAGCAAAGGACTTCCTCTCTCTTTTATTGAAACAGCATAGCAGCATGAAATGGGGAAGTAAAAGGGGACTTATGAGGATTTTGCCCTTTCTGACCCCTACTGACTTAGAACAGCACCCAGAAACAGAAAAGATACAAAGATGTTGTCGTTTAATCCCTGTTGCCTGCAACACAAATAGGACAATCTTCCTTGATTTCAAGGAACATCTGCTGTTTGCAGCAGCACTTGATATGCAAAGCATGCACACACATTCATACGAAGTTTTGGGTCAAGGACAAGGAAGGGTCATGAGCTATATGTTTAAATTATAAGAGGAACTTTAGGCCTAGAGGCTTGTTTGCATTATAAACAAGCTAAAATAAAATGAACTTTTTGGCTACAAGGTCAAGAGTCATTTATCCAGAGTGTATCCATATCGTAAAAGTTCTCAACAGGATATAATTCAGTTTCACTTTACTTGGTATACAAAGAAAGGAAAATCCAAACAGTAGGTTAGGAAAAGACAAATAACAAGTGTTGACTCTGAGGTGACGCAGATGGTGGACACAAAGCCACAATTGTATCTATTCTTCAATCTTGAAATTAATGGGAAAACTGAAATTCTCAGCAGAGAAATAGAAACCAGTACAAAATAACCAGATAAATTTTTTTACACCAAAACAAGGACATCTAAAATAATGTGTTCCCTGGATATGCTTAGCTGTGGGAAGGAGATAATGTAGAAAAGAGCCTGTGAACTTGAAGGTGGGGGGTAGACACCTTGAAGGATAGAAAACAGAAAAAATATTGGAAAAAATAGTATTTCATGGGACAATATAAAACAGTTGAAAACTTGCATTAAAAGTCTGTGCTAGTTAGTTCATGTCAACTTGACACAAACTAGAGCCACCTGGGAGAGGAAACCTCAGGAGAGGACTTGCTTCTGTTAGCTTGTTCTGAGGTCGTGTCTGTGGGGCATTTTCTTGACTGCTAATGGATGCTGAAGGGCATCCATTATGGGGTCGTACCATGGCTAGGCAGGTGGGCCTAGGTTGTATAAGTAAGGTAGCTGAACGAGCCAGAGAGCAAGCCAGTAAGTAAGGTAGCTGAACGAGCCAGAGAGCAAGCCAGTAAGCAGCCTTCCTCCATGTCCCTGCTTCAGGTCCTGCCCTGGCTTCCCCTGATGATGAACTGTGAAAACCAAATAAACCCGTTCCTCCCCAAGTTGCTTTTGGTCAGTGTTTTATCACAGCAACAGAAACTGAACTAGATCAGCGTCTCACCCCAGAAGGTGAATGATATACAGATACTGGTATAGAGAAAATACTTGAAAAATGCCTTAAAATGCCCCCAATTTAGAGAAAGATAAAGAGTTACAGTTGTAGGATATAGTCTCGGACAGGATAAAGTCAATGAAAGTTACTCAGCTGTTTCATAATCAAACTCTGAAAACCAAGGGTTAAGATACACTGAGAGCACCTGAGGAGAGACAAACGTTACATGTAATTCAGAGCTGCACGTTGCCTTCCACACTATGGAGACCAAAGCCGCAGACTGGTATCCTTAAGCTGAAAGAACAAAACTAAACAACGTTGAAACCCCACATCAGCCCAAATTTTATATTCAGAAAGAATGTCCTTCGGGAGTGAAGGCAAAATAAAGACTTTTTTTTTTTT
>NW_008330926.1:219149-221264 GCF_000622305.1 Nannospalax galili
TCTTGAAGAAGAAACTATTACTCTTGCAAACTGTGCAAAAAATTAAAATTAAGGCATCCAAAAATTAAAAAAAAAGCTTTTTTTTTTTTTTTTTTTTAGGTGAGGGAAAACTAAGCTCTCTGTCAGCAGAGAAAATTTCTTAAAGAAATTCTAAAACAAGTTCTTCAGTCCAAATGACGTGAAGGAACGTCTGAATTTAAGGAACAGAAGTGTCTGGAGAAATGACATATATTGTATCTCACATATTCCTCCAAGGAAGCACACATGTATAAAATACAAAAGCGAACAGAAGAATGCCTGTGACCCAATGCACTTGGGAGCGACTGCAGACTAGGTCAGTATTCTGGGCTTTATTTCCTTCTCGCTGTTTTTCTCAGTGAGTAGGAATTGTTCTCTCTCTCTTGACCTTTTCATGTACCCCTTTCTTCCTCCTTTCCTCTTTTTGTCTTCCTCATACTCCCTCATTCTTCCTTTAAAAATTTTTATTTTTATTTATGGTGTGTGTGTGTGTGTGTGTGTGTGTGTGTGTGTGTGTGTGTGGTGTCTACGTCTGCTTGTCTAAATGTGCATGTGTGCACAGTACCCTTGGAGGCCAGATGAGGGTTTTGGATCCCCTGGAGCTGGAGTTCTAGGCAGTTTTGAGATGCTTGGTGTGGGTGCTGGGAATCGAACCTGGGTCCTCTGGAAGAGCAGCCAGTGCTCTTAGCCACTGAGCCACATCTCCAGCCTTTTCCTTTTTTTTTTTTTCCTTTTCAATTAAGATAATTCAGTTTTGTGAGAATTTTCATTAATTTATGTTACACTGTGAGCATTTTCCAATTTTGTGAAAAAAATCTCAATAAATTAAAATATTTTAGGTTGAGAATGGCACTCTTGTTATGTTTTTGCTTGTCTTTTGGGACAGGATCTCAACATGAAGCCCCAGCCGACTGGGCATATGTACACCAGGCTGTTCTCAAACTTGGGGAAATCCACCCACCTCTGCTTCCCTAGTGCAACTGCCACCACGCCTGGCTTTTGTTTTACATATATATATATATTTAATTTTTACTTTATGTGTATGTGTTTTGTCTGCGTGTATGTAAGTATACCTGTGTCATGCAGTGTCTCTGGGGGTTGGAAGAGGGTGTCAGATCCCCTGGAACTAGAGTTAGAGACAGTTGTTAGTCAGCATGTCGATGCTGGGAACTGAACCCAGGTCCTCTGCAAGAGCAGTCATTGCTCTTAACTGCTGAGCCATCTCTCCAGCCTCTCTTATTGTATCTTTTAACTTCAAATTTTTTATTCATTTTTAATAGAATTTTTGTGCATTTTATACATCTTGGTCATATTTAGACCCCTCCCCTATCTTCACCCCTCTAGACACCGCCCCCTTGCTGGATTTTATGCATTCTGTTCTATATGTTATAGCCTATTGAGTCAAGTTTGTGTTCCCAAATGTCCCTGAGTTGGATCCTTCCACTGGATCCTGGACAGCTTATCTATCATCACTCCCTTAAAGAAGACCAACTCTCCCTCACCCATCAGTGATCAGCTGCTGATAGTTCTTCTGTTAAGGTTGGGGCTTCTCACCCATTTCCCTACTTTTGTGCTGTGTTTTTCTCTGGTTTGAGTTTGCATGGGTCTTATGAATGCCGTCACCATTGCTTTAAGTTCATATGAGCAAGTTCCTAGCTGCTTGGAAAACTGTTTTCTTGTGGTCACCTACTCACGGTTCTTACAGTTTTTCTGTTTCCTCTTCTGCAATGGTCCCTGAGACCTGGGTGACAGAGGTTTAATGAAGGAGTCCCCTCTGGGGACATAAACTCTGCAGTCTCTTATTCTCTACATTTTAGCCAGTTGTGGTTTTCCATATTAAACATCATCTGTTGCACAAGGAAGCTTTGCTGATGAGAGCTGAGAGATGCAGTAGCAGGAGAGAGAAGAGAAATAAATAATGCTTAGGTAGTATGGAAAACCACAGGGAAATGTATTAGTTCAAAAGCCTACTGAAACACACACACACACACACACACACACACACACACACGCATGTGTATAGCTGAAGTCTCCCTTTGAGTTGTTAGTCAATATAGTCCAAGAGATTCCCCAAAATAACACAGGCTATTGCCGGGA
>NW_008330926.1:221429-234787 GCF_000622305.1 Nannospalax galili
ACACACCATGTATGTAAAAAGAAACACAGTGCCAGACAGGAGAAACCTCCCTTCAAGTTGTCCCTTGGTCAGGGTAGTCCAAGAGTCTCCCAAAATAATACAAGCTGTTGCCACAGCCTTTGGTTATCTCCCAGAACTTGAAGGTAAGACTCTGTTGCTGAAGACAAGACATGCTTCTGACTCAGGACTTGGGAGTGATAGAGCTGGACCTGACCTGGAAGAAACACAGTGCCAGACAGGAGAAACCTCCCTTCAAGTTGTCCCTTGGTCAGGGTAGTCCAAGAGTCTCCCAAAATAATACAAGCTGTTGCCACAGCCTTTGGTTATCTCCCAGAACTTGAAGGTAAGACTCTGTTGCTGAAGACAAGACATGCTTCTGACTCAGGACTTGGGAGTGATAGAGCTGGACCTGACCTGGAAGCCTTCTCTCTGAAGACTAGCTCTCATAGTATTAGAGGATACTATGCAAGCAAGTTGCTAGGAAGAAAAGCAAAATGGTCCAACCCAGCTGTAAAGCCTAATCACAACAATGACTGGTGTAGCAAACTATCCCTATTGGTGCAATAGTGGCACTTTTATCTTGGGGGTAATCAACAGCTACCTAATTGGACTTAAGGTTTGCTCAGTGGGATGGAACTCATTGTAAACAAATAACCATGGCTGAGAGGTTATAGATCCTAGAGAAAAATTTATGTCTGTTACATCCCTAGACAAATAATGACTGTATTCTAAATAAATATCGTTATATTTACAGAACAGTGTAGTCCTCACCACTCATCAAACAAGGTTTTTTTTTGTTTTTTTTGTTTTGTTTTGTTTTGTTGTAACAGATGGAGACTGTCATAGAGTTCCATAACTGGTCAAACAGAAAATAAGTGTCTGTGAGATGCCCAGTCCTAAGTGACACATCTACAACTGTTCTATTTTTTTCAAGGAAGCGTCTGACATTTATGAGTGAGGTGATACCACGCAGGGATTGATGAGCTTGCCCTGGGTGGTGGGAGAGGTGAGCACTGCTACAGGCAGTGAGTTCAAGCGCTGGCTCTGGCACTTACTAGCTATGGATTTTGTTCCTTTATCAGTCTGTGAGTAACAGATTTACAGGGCGGAAAACCTGGTGTATAATGGGCAGTCTGGATATGGTAGCTTTTGTTGTCCTTGAGAATCTTAGTCTCAGGATGGACAGTGCTGCCTCATACAGGGGCAGCCCTGGCGACCTGGGAGCTGGGCTCCCCCTTGGCAGGGAAGGCTCTTCAGGAATTGCTGCCGTATTTGTATCTGGCTCATTGCCTCTTCGCCTCTTGTTCTTTACTACCTCCCAGTCTGCTGCCTTTTATTCCCTGTTGGGCATGGAGGCAACTTACATACACCAGGAAATCCATCTTGGTCAATCAGATGATCTGGGGAGCAATTCTAATCACCTATAGTATTTGTGATTTGGAAACACCCCTTGCAGTATGTGGCATGGAAGACTGGGTTGAATTTCAGATGGGCTTGCTTGGCAGTGTCTTGCCTACTTACCAGAGCAGCCTTGGAACATAGTCTTTGTAGGACAGTTCAGCTAAGTGGAGCCTCTTCTTCAATTGATGGGCCCTTCTGCTAGCCCCTCATCTTCCTCCTGGCTCACTCTACTATGCTGAGGCTCAGAGCTCCTATGGTGGATGTGCTTTAGTTTTAGGCACACACCTGCAGGTTGGGAATACCTAAAACACGCAGTGGAGTCGCAGCTCAAAATAACCTGCTTGCTTACAGACTGAGAGAGACCCAAAAGTGACTTTTCTTTACTTCCCATGGTTTGCTTGGTGGAGGTTGTGCACATCTTTGGGGTTGTCTGGATACCAGGTGAATCGGTCACCTGGACCCAGGCTGCAGGTGGGGCTGGGATACTCTACAACATCCTGTTCTGAGGTACTGGGCAAAGAGAGGCAGGCCTCAGACCTGCTCATGGCTTCTCTCTAGCATTGCCTCATGGACACCCTGCTTTTTTTTCCTGGGCACATTTGTGGGCAGGAGTTTGAAGGAAAAGGTAAGATAGGTATGGGGTTAACTTGGCTTGTAAGTTGAGGAAAATTGCATAGTGAGTTGGCTGGTTTTGTTGTAAGGAGTTGGGTATGCTGGCCTTTTCTGTCCTGAATGGGCAGTGCCCTCCTATCCCAAGCAGTGCTGTGGGCATTTGGAGAGGATGAAATGACTCGCACCAGGAATGCTTGCTGTAGTTCATAACTACAGGGCACAATAGTTGGGGGAACCTTTAGTGCTGTTTTTGATCTTCCTCTTAGAAAAACTGGACAACAGTACTTTATCAAACTTTATTTCCTGTGGGTCACAGAGAGGATATACTAAACAGCACTGTCTTAGAGGAACTTGTCCAGCTTAGAACTCCTTCACATCTCAATTCCTTTGTGTTTCACCACAACTCTTTGAAATAGAGAACACTGATTAATATTATTTATTATTATCATCATCATGATTGTTAAATGGTCTCACTGTGCTGTCTAAGCCAGCCTTGAATTCCTGGGTTCAAGTGATCCCCCTGCCTCAGTCTCCTGAGCATCTGTGACAACAGGAGTGTGCCACCTGCTCCTTCCTGTGAAGCTGGGATCCTTTACACCCCTTTTCTTTTGAAGAATCAGACACAGCGATGATGGGTGATTTCTGAGGCAACCGAGGGATACACAGTGATTTGGTCTGAAAGCTAGCACACCTCATCTCACGCATGTGCCCAGTTTTAGGCTTTGTCTTATCAGCTCAATTTTCTTTTGGTTTTGGTAACATCCTTGTGATTCTGGCTCCCTTGAGGGTCCCATATTTCTGTTACCTTTGCTGAGGAGCAGTGTTCGAACAGCTAAACTTAAAGTGGCAAATATTTGTCTTGTTGTGATGAACATTTAGGTGCTGGGTTAAGCCATAGACAAATATTGATTCATGACACTAACAGAAAAGCCATCTCATCTCACAGAGACCTTTGCACTCCAGCAGCTGGTCCAGGCTCTAGCCTCCTGTCCCTCCCACCTCCTTTCTGTGGGTCCAGATGTATAAACAAGCATTTCTTAAGCTTCTGCCATGTTCAGGACATTTCCGAGTCCTCACTTCCAATTGTCAAAGACACCCTGTGATGCAGGCATGTTCATATGCTGCTCACAGAGAGAAAGAGGGTCCTTAGATGTTCTTCTCACTTGCCTAAGATGCCTCAGAGATGAGTTTTGTCTGTCTCTGAAGTATGGTTAGCACAAACCTTCAGTCTTAGTTCATCGCTTTAGTCCGGGGGGCTGGCACCTAGGTTTCCTTTCTCTGTGAGCCAGGAGCCAATCTGTTTGAGATCCTGGATCTGTAATAGGGTGAATGTGGGCAAATCCCATAATTTCCTTTTTTTGAGACATGGTCTCCCTGTAGCCCCAGCTGACCTGGAACTTGCTATGCAGACCAGGCTGGCCTTGAACTCACAGAGATTTGCCCGCCTCTGCCTCCCCGACTAAAGGTGTGCGCCAACATGCCTGGCTAGTCTCCTTTTCTTATCAAAACAGTTCAACCAGGTGCCTGGCACATAGAGGGTGTCTGAAGAGCAAGTGCTATTATTTGGCTTCTCATCACTTCTCTAGGGATTGGGTAGGTCAGGGTACTATGAGGGCCACAGGCTGCACCATGCCTCCCTTACGGACACTGCTGAACTAACACATCTCTTTTTCTTCACCTCTCCTGCTCTGAGATTCTTTATCTGCCCTTTTCCACATACTCGATCTACTGGATTCTTTTGCTTGCCCCTCACAGTGCCTCACAGTGAGGCTGGATTTCCACCTTCAGCTTCATCTCCTGCTACACAGCTTTGCATACCTGCCTGGTTCACCTGTGTGGTCAGCAAAGGCTTAGCAGAGTCTCTGCTGTCTGCTGGTCCTGGGAGCACGGAGGTCACTGGATAATTCAGGCACTCACCTGCTATAGTGAGAAGTGGCATTTGGGCTTTTGCTGTATTTTTCATGGCATTTGAGACTATTGGCTTCTCGAGGGGCAGACAGTGTCCCATGGTCCTGAGCTCATAGTTACCGGAGTCTTGGTTGAATTGATTTACCTGAGTAGCAAAAAACAGCTAAGCTCGAAGTTCTGCTATTCCTAGAGCAGCGCTGGTTGGAGATTGGGGTAGGCTGGGCTGGAATTGGGGTGGGCAGCTTAGTTCCTTCTTCCATTTTCAGAGGGCTCATTGCGTGGCTGGATGAACACACAGAAATTGGAACTCTTCTGACGACTTTATTGTTGGGTTGTGGGAAAGATTCATACTGGCTGCATAGTCGGATGTTCCTGGGCAAGTCCTGGGAACTTCTGCCTTCAGTTTCTTCTTGTCTAAGATGTTGAGACAGTAGGCTTATCATCGACACTTATGAGAGCATAATCTTGAGATTGCTGAGAATCTTCAAATCAGTTCATCATCCTTATCATATCAGTTATATAGAGCCTTAGGGGAGGTGCTGTGGCCAACAGGAGTCTGAATCATTGTCCTCAGACACCAGGTTTCCCCTTTGTGTACAGTCAAGCATAACTGAAAGCTGACGTGACTTCTATCCCTTAAGGAGTTCATAAACATAGGGCTACAGGAATGTCTAAATCTACTGAGAGAAATCTCTAACATGAATTAGCATTTCCTTTGGAGCTACAGTTTATAAGCAGTTATTTTTCACTTTCTAATACATTGAGGGCACAAAATATCTTGCACCCTGGGTCCTGACCTGAGTGTGTGAGCTCCTTTATGCACTGAGGTGGGGCTGGCTTCTGTCAACTCCCTATGGAACATGCTTTGAAATCACTCCTGAGCAAAATCAGGGGGCTTCATGACTAGGACCCCTAAGATTGTTTCTGTGAATGCCAAAGTGACTGTGATGTCAACAATGACCTGGGGCTTCTGGAGGATTCACTGAGATACCTGTGCTCTGGCCTTGAGACTCTCCTCGTTATAGCTGTGGCTGAGAGTCCCAGGTAAAACAAAATGAACATTTAAGGCATACATTTCAAACTTTCTGCTAAGGACTCCCAACAGCTCAGGAAACAATCCCAAGAGCTGACAAATAGAATTGCATGAAATTAAAAAGCTTTGGTACAGCAAAATAAATAATCAGTAAACTGAAGAGATAGTCTACAGATTGTAAAGAAGCCTTTGTCAGCTCTGTAGTCCACCCAACGGAGAATGACTGCCCAGACTCAATAAAGAACTTGGAGTGTTAAGCACCTCCTCTAATCATGCAGACAATTAATGGGCTAATGAATGAATAGATAGTTTTCAAAAGAAGACATATGAATAAATGACCCAATAAAGTTTTAAAAACTTTATTTTTTATTTTATGTGTATTAGTGTATTGGCTGCATGTATGTAAGTGCACCCGTGTTATTTAATCCCTGCTGAGGTCAGAAGTGGGCCCCTGGAACTGGAGTTACAGATGGTTGTTAGCTGCCATGTGGGTGCTAGGAACCAAACCTCCTCTGCAAGATCAGTCAGTACTGCTGACCTCTCTCTCCAGTCCCCCAATAAAGATTTTGTTCTTAAGTGTTTAATATCCTTAGTTATCAGGGAAATGCAAATTCAAGTTGCTTTGAATTCTCTCCTTACCCTGGTCAGAATGCCTGTCATCAAGAAAATGGGCACTAAATGCTGGGAAGGATGTGGGGAGAGAGTGGCCTTCACTCACTGCTGATGGGAATTGACATTAGTGCAGCCACCCTAGGGGCTCCTGAAGAACAAAACAAAACAAAACTACAGATAGAATTACTATATGACTCAGCGCTACCATTCCTGGGTAAATTTCCAAAGTGTTCAAAGTCAGCATATCACAGAGGCACTTGCACATGCATTTTCACTGCTGTACTGTTCACAATAGCCAAGATCAGGAAACAGTCTAAACGTCTATCAACGGATGACTGGATATAGGAAATGAGGTGCCTATACACAGTGGAGTTTTATTCTGATGTAAGGAATGAAAGTATGGCATTCACAGCAAAATGGATGGAACTGAAGATCATCATGTTAAAGGAGTTAATGAGACTCGGACAAATTTCACTTTTCCCTTATATACAGAGGCTGGATTTAGGTTTGTGTTTGTGTATATGTCTCTTTGTGTGTGTGTGTGTGTATGTGTGTGTGTGTGTGGTCTGTCTCTCTGTGTCTCTGTATGTATGATGAAGTCGTAGAAAGGGAACCCTAAGAGGGGGAGGAAGAATGTTACAGGATGGAACCAGAAAAGATAGATGTATCCCCAAAGGAGGACTGGGGGCATATTTGGGAAGATGAAGGGAACCATAAAGAGTGGGAGGGGAGGTTTGGGGATAATAAGGGTGAAAAAGAACAAAGTATAATGATATAAATATCTTACCCTCTAGGGGACAGAATTAAAAGACAGGTGGATTCTCAGACACAGCAGGCAACAAACCTTATTACAAGTGAACCCCTCCCCCCCAAGTAAGGAGGGGATTCAGAAACTAAAATCTAAGTCCCTCAGCAGGGCTGGTACCTTCCAAGTGTTTTGGTGGTATAGGGTGGGTCCCCTCCCCTTATTTCAGATTGCTCAACTTAAAGAGGAGGGAGCTGATAGGCCCACGGCTTCTTTCAAGTTGTTATATGTCCAAGAAGACGTGTCCCTGGGCACTTAGGGCAGGTCACCTGGAAGGGGGGGCCCTGCCAGGGTTAAAGATAAAGCCTGCTAAGCCTTTGTCTTGGGTGAAGAAGTGGAAGTTTGCTATCTTGTCACTGATCTATAGCCTCTTTCTTTATCTCTCTGCTTATCTGTCTTTGTTAAGTATGAAAATGTCACAGTGAAACTCATTTTTTTTATATGCTAACGCACCCCAAATAAGGGAAAAGAATAAAAATGAATTAAAATAATTACAGTAGAATATTAAATTACTTAATGAATTGGAAAAAAATGTCACTGACTGTTGCATGGAAATGGTAGGTAACAAAATAGAATTAACTGAAAAAAAGAGCATGTCATCTTTGAATTCAGACTACTCTGGGTTCAAGTCCTGGCTCTGCCAAGTACTAGTAGACACCTTCAAGGCCCTTGGATTCAGCTTCTTTACCTGTGATACAGGGTAGAAAGGAGCAACAGCTTTAGAGTTCTATGCAGTGCCTGGCGCACTGTGCTAGGTGTAGGTCTAATTCAGTGCCTGGCTCAACCCCCCAGGAAACAGCATGATGATTTCCTCCCCTTCTCTCTTGGTACAGGGCAAACACTTTGTAGGTCTTCATGTTTGTTGGTTTCATGTCTAAGGCCAGTTTCTAATCTACAAATTAACCACTTGCCGCTACCACCAGAAACATCACAAGTATTGCTGGATACCTGTTGACATTCTTTTTTAAATTATTTTATTGGTTATTTTTATTTAATGTGTATGAGTGTGTTGCCTACATGCATGTACGTATGTGCAACCATATTGTAGAATGTTGATGGAGGTCAGAAGAGGGTGTTGGATCCCCTGGAACTGGAGTTACTGACGGTTGTTAGCTGCCGTGTGGGTGCTGGGAATTAAACCAGGGTCCTCTGCAAGAGCAGCCAGTTCTCTTAACCACTGAACCATGTCTCAAGCCTCAACTATTGATATTCTGTTCACCAGCAGCCATAAGCACATGCTCTGTTTGGCAGTGCTGTAAAGGAAATAGAAGAGCGTTGTTAATCTGACTGGAAAAGTAAGATGCTCACACAAAGCACCTGAAGTGCCTAAGAGACCAGGTTTGCCCAGACCAAGAATGTGAGCAGAACTCCACATTGGGTAGGGGATTCTTCATCCACAAGCAGAAAGCTGAGAGAGCAAATTGGAAGTGGGGTGAAACCACGAACCCTCAAACCTGTCCCCTGTGGCATATTTCCATGCAGTAGGCCTCCACCTCCTAAAGGTTTCATAACCTTCCCAAACAGCACCACTGACGACCAAATATTCAAATACTTGAGCTTATAGGGGACATTTCTCATTCAAACCTCCATGACATCTGTGCTGACATCTGTGGATCTGGTCCCTAAAGAAAAATATGCAACCTTCCCATGGCTCACATGTGCCATTATACAGTATATTCAGGCTTAACAGTTCTTCGTGTGTGGCAGGGAGAGGGTAAATATAGGAACTTTAGAGAAACAGCGTGTTTCCATCAAGAGGACATGGCCACCAGCAGAAGCTGAGTTTAACTGGCACCCTACACTGCTCAGACTAGCAGTCCCTTTCTCCAGGAAGTGGAATCTATAGCCACACTGTTCTCATCTGGTGACAAAATCATAGTCTGGAATGGGAGAGATGAAAGGCCCACTGTGATGCAAGGGCCATCGCTCTTTCTCTAGTAGTACTAGATGCCTCTGGCCTGTAGTAACAGCTGTGAATTACTCTGAAGCAGCAACCCCCTTTGTGTGTCTCAATACCCAGGGTCGATGATGCATAATCCAGAGACCTACGTTGAAACTGTGGTCCTGCCACTTCCTATCTGTCAGCAAACCTCATGGAGGAGTCTGCAGTGAGTAGGGACTTCAAGTGCCTGAGCCAGTCATTGATTCATCATCTGTGTCCTACCCAGGGGCTGAGATGGCATTGCTCCCTCTCTGATCCCCCATCCCAGGCAAGTCTGTCCTCCTCTCGTTCTGTGAATGCCACCCTATGGTGAACTTTAATCTCCTTCAATGGTTGTTTACAGAGTCAGATCCATTAAGGCAGAATGGACTGAGGGTAATGTTGGGCATCAATATTTTAACAATGCTTCCTGGGTGTTGTTAATGCCCCAGCAGGATCCAGAGGGAATGTCTCATCCATGCTGTTGCTCCCACACTCAACCTTAATGGTTATGAGATCCACAGAGCTTTGCTGCTCTCAGGGTAGGCTTGAACAAAACTTTTCTCTTCTGCATTCCCTGCCCTCTTTCCGTTGTGTGGTGCCCCTTTGGGCTTGACCTGGACCTATGAAAGACATTAGTTTATTAAGATGAGCGCTAAATCATTCCTACCTTGGCGACTTTAAGGAGAAGTAGATGACTTCAGTGATTCTGTACTGAGGAAATGTCAGGGAGCTGTGGCCATGACTTCCTCCTGCCCAGATGGGAGTGAGGAATGACCCCTGACCTGACCCCTAGGCCTGGAGGTCCTGGAAGAACTGATGCTTAAGACAGCATTAACAGATGACACTGTTCTCAGGAAACACACCGTTAAACTGAAACTCCAAGAGAGAAACTTATGTCATCAGATTTAAGAGAAAATTCTCATTGTGAGGCAGGGTCTTGCTCTGTAGCTCAGGGCGCTATTGAACAGACTGTATAGTCATCGTTGGCCTTTCACATGGAACCTCTTAACGCTGCCTCTTTCTGGGTGCTGGGATTTCAATCACGTGACATCATGCTTGTCTAAGATTTAAGAGAAAATTCTTAATGTTTGGCATTTCAGTGATAGCCTTTATTTTGTGGTCATTTGGCCGTCTTTTGTCATTCAGTACATGGGATGTGCTGCTTCCCCCTCTCCCTGGGGAGGTGCCTTTCTGCTGTAGCTACTCCTCTGCTTTTGCCTGCTGCATGCTGAGCTAGGAAAGGAGGCTTGTATCTGGTCTGGCAATCACAAAAATTGTTGTTCTGATCTCTAAGCACTCAAAGCCAGATTCTTCTGAATAAACTTAGGATGACTTAACTCTGTCGAGTGGGAGGTGCCCACCTGAACCTAACCAATCAATGGAAACTGCTTTCTAGGAGACAGGATGAGCAAGGGTTGTGTCTATCGCTGGGATTGGAAGTTATGATTAAACCAAGCAAGACTGGGTGCAATTTGAGGTGGTATGGCCCTAGAGCAGGATGTTGTGAAAAACTCAGGGTATACTATGAAAACCATAGTTCCTTGCCCCATGGTCTCTTGCCCATTAAGACATTTCCAGTATTTCAGAAGGCCTGATTGTGGGGCTGGAGAGATGGCTCAGCGGTTGAGAGCACTGGCTGCTCTTGCAGAGGACCTGGGTTCGATTCCCAGCACCCACATGGTGACTAACAAGTATCCGTAACTCCAGTTCCAGGAGAATTTGACACCCTCTTCTGACCTTCATGAGCATTGCATGACATGGGTGCATTTCCATACATGCAGGCAATAGACTTATCCACATAACAATAAAATTGTCTAGGCAGTTAGGGTAAAAAGACCTCCCCAAAATGTAGCCAATTTCTTGGCTAAAAGTCAAAATGTCCTTGGGCCTGTTAGCAACATTCTCTGTTCCAAGGCCAAAAATGTCAAAAGTATTTGGGAGCTTGTATCTAATCCTTAAAAGATTTTAGGGTTACCTCTTCAGAGGTAGGAATGTTGCGGGGGGAGTGGGCATGGATTTGATCAAAACACTTTATATGCATGTATGAAATTCTCAGTAAAGTTTTTGTAAAAATAAAATAAAACTCGGCTCAGGAGATCCAATACCCACTCCTGGCCTCCGTGGATACCTGCACTCACATGCACAAACCCATACACCGGCACACATAATTAAAAAATAAAATAAGCTCTTGAAAGAAAAGCATGATGAACTAAGCATGTGTACTATGATAAACCCGCATAGCAAGGAAGTTGATTTTCTATGTGTTGTAATGAACTTTCAACAGCAGATTGTAGTAACAGTGATAGTTTCCTGACCAGACCTCTTATTGACAGCCATACCTTTGCTTACTTAATAGCACATAGGAACCGAAATTTGTAATTTACATCATCTTTCAAAATCGAGGGATTGTGCCAAGTGGAAACAAAATGTAAGAGGTACTTACTTGGGAGTGGAAGGATTTAGGACCCATTGGCTTTGACTAAACTAAAGGAAGCATGTTACTTCATGGTGACAGTGAGATATTGGGGGACACGTTGCAGAGAGATGAAGGATCTGTAGCTGAGTATTCTTAGACTAGTAGAAGGTAACCTCAGGAAGTCCTCATTGTGCAGCCCTGTCAGGGTAGGTCCTACTGTAGAAAGAAAGCAGCACGGGCAGTGCTGCTGTACAACCTTTCGGTCACCTTGACCCGGAGGAGCCAACATGATTTTGAATCACATTTTCTTTCTTTTTAAAAAAAAAATCTCCTGCTGGGTGTGGTGGCACATGCCTTTAGTCCCCGCACTTGGGAGGCAGAGGCAGGTGGATCTCTGTGAGTTCAAGGCCAGCCTGGTCTACATAGTGAGTTCCAGGACAGCTGGGGTTACAGGGAGACCCTGTCTCAAAAAGACCAAAAAAAAAAAAAAAAAAAAAAAATCTTACTGAATTCTTGCCATTTACATACAATATAATTTGATGGCATTTAGTTCCCCTACCTTATACACACCTCCCATTATTGCCCTATCCAATTTAATGTTTATTATGGCCTATAGAGTCTAATTAATGTTCCCAAATGTCCTTCAGTATAGGTCTCTCCACTGGAGCCTGGTTAACCTATCAGGAGTCCCATCCTTGAGACGCTGTCTCTCCCCTCCCAATAGTCATCAGTTGCCACAGTTTCCTTAAGTTGGGTTGGGGTTTCTTACCCACTTCCCCATGTATATGCTGGGATTTTGTCTGGTTTGAGCATACATAGGACTTGTGCATGTTGTTACCATTGCTGTGAGTTTCTATGAGTAGCTAACTACTCAGCTTTCTGGAAAACTCTGTTTCCTGTGATTATCTACCACCTCTGTCTCTTAAAATGTTTCTGGCCCCTCTTCTGCAGTGATCCTTAAGCCTTGTGAGGCAGAAGTTTGATACAGGTGTCCTGTTCAGGGATAAGCACTCTGCAACCTCTTCTCTGTACATAGTCCAGTTGTGCTTCTGTATTAAGCATCATCTGCTACATAAGGAAACTTCTCTTGTGAGAGTTGAGAAATGCACTAATCTAGGAGTATAACAATAAGTCATTAGGAGTCAGTTTAATACGACAACTTCTTAGTAGAAAACTAGTATTAAGTTCTCCCCTATGTCCTGTGATTTGTCTAACCTTAGGTCCCTGAGCCTGATATCAGTGTCAGGTCTGGCCTGCATTCTATAAAATGGACCTTAAGTCCAATTAAGTAGTGGTTAACTACTCCCATAATATCCGTGCCACTATTGCACCAGTTGCGCACATCTTGCCAGGCCATGGGTCACATTTTCTGATAACTAGTAAAATGGTTGCACCCAGATGCAGGGTGTGTTTGTGTGTGTGTGTGTGTGTGTGTGTGTGTGTGTGTGTGTCTATGTGTTTGTGTGTGTGTACATGTGCACTTGCTGGAAAATGTAGTCTCCACTAGGAAGTCATGTACAGCATGGCAGAAAGAACAAGTGTTATACAAATGCCTTCCTGGTCAGAGAGAAGAGAAATAGGAGTTATTACTGAATGCAGTGGCAGTGCAGGCGGCACTGGCACATGTTAAAAGAGTTCAGGTTCTTAGAGAATGGGGAGCCATTATGGCTCTGGAAGCAGAACATAAGGAGTGCTAGGAAGCACTATGACCAGAGGAGATAACCCTCTGACCAGGGTCTCTAGGGAGAGAAAGTTTGGGTTCCAGGTCCAGATGAAGGTGAGGTTTGCACAACAAGAGGTTAGGGAGACTAAATCCAGGTGGAGTAAATAGGTGTCAGTAGAAGGTCAGGATGGCGATCTGCAGCTGCAGTGACTTGGTAGCCCTCCGGATCGCCTGAGCAGGAGTAGGAGCACAGCCAGCTTGTGAGTTAGAACCTGCCTTACTCCATTTGAATCGTTTGGTGTTGTGGGAGAGATTTTTCACGAGGAGACACATGTCTACTCATGCTAGAAAGGGAACATATGGTGCGCCCGCGCTCTCTGGGCGCACTCCCGGAATGGCACGGTGGGTCCGCAGGCTCCCCTGCCATGCGTCTCCAGGAAGGCAGGTCTGGTCCCGCGGGCTTCTCCGTGTCTCTATGGGCCTCAGGCGTGGTGTGCATGGGTATCTCAGGGTCGCTCTGGGCCCCTGGATCTCGGGGTCCCCGCCACACCTGGTGAGTCGCGGCAGGGCTCTGGCCACAGGCATGTCTGGGAGCGGCAGCAGATAGGTCGCTGTCCGCCGCTCCGGTGCTGACAGCTTCTCTGCGACTGGAGCGTTGGCTAGCCAGATCCTGTCCCTTTTCCACCCGTGTACTTTTCCTCAGGATGTGAGGTCCACTGGCCACTGAACCCCACGGGAAGAGTACGAGGACAGCGAAAGCTAGGATGTCCGCAAGTCGGTCACGAGGGACTGCGCCCCCCGGAGAGGCTAGGTCGCCGGTAGTAAGGCACAGGACTCAAGACTCGGCTTAGTCTGTGTTACAGCTTTATTAAGTGTCTCTGCTCTCAGTAATTCAGCAGCTCTGCGACCCAGCTCTCTGTCTATTAAGAGAAAACTAGGATACTTATACCATGGGGGTAGTGGTAAAAGCTTTGGCTGTTAGAT
>NW_008330926.1:235108-237040 GCF_000622305.1 Nannospalax galili
ATCTCGGGAGAATCCAAAGTTTGATAACTGACCATGACCTGTTTCCTGTAGTGATTTTTAGCAAATGACTGTAACTGTCAGCAGAGAAATCTTAAAAAACAGTGAGCAAGCACAATACACAGTATCATCAGAGGGCAACCATGCAAAACAAGGGATTGCTAAGCCAAATAGATTACAAAGTTTTGAGAGTGTTAACATTGGTTTCAACAACATTTGATTCAATTGCAAAGAAACAGTATCTTTCTTCTCAATATCATATAGTCCCCATGTCCAGCAGTTATTAAGCCCAATGCTCTTTTATTGTGAAGCACAGTTCTGGTGAGAAAGTTCATTTGCTGTTGGAGAAACTTCAGGCTGTCAGTCACTGATGTCACGGCTTGGCTCAGCTTGGCTCAGCAGGATTAGGTACAGCTTGTCATGGCAACGCCTCCAGCATCCAGTGCAAGTTCGGTTTCTGCCAGCGGGGGGAGGAAGATCTTTCTCTGCTAGCAGCTGTGTAGGAGAAAAAAGCTTCTCACACCTGAAATGTAATAGTTAGCCAGGTGTTTGAATCCACTTAGATGAAAGTCAGTGAAATCTTTTTTCGTTCCTGGGTAGAGAAGGGTGGTAGCTGGTACTGTTGTCAGAAAAATCTATTACCGGATGCACAAAAGAAACAGTTAGGCATTGGGGTAGGTGGGAAGAAAGTTAAACTTGTTTCAGGACATAGTATCTGGTCCTCTGTCTTTCCTGTGGAATAACATTGTAAATTAACACAGACTTGGCTGCAGCTGTGAGCTGTTGAGAGACATGAAAGTTAGCTGTGGGGTACCTAGAGAATACATCTGAGAAGAATTTTGTTATTACTTCAGCCATTGTCCCATGGATCTGATTCTTTCCTAGAAAAATCAAATCTCCAGAACATGGTATTAGGGAGAGTGGGGGCTGTCTGAAGTGTTGGTGCTGAGCAGGGTAAAGACTGCCATGAGAATGACAGAGAAGGAGGCTCCAGGGGGACATCTGCGGCGTGCAGCTTCCACTAGGTCATGGATTTCTCTCCACGTGATCCTGTGTGGCTTTGGATGATGTCTCTGCCTCTTTCTTTTCTTCTCTGTCAGGGTCATGCGAGCCATCTTCTTCGTGGGTGGGGAGAGGTGTCTGACATTTCTAGCTGGAACCCAGATAGGCTTTGGTTGATCCTGTGGGAAAACACAAGCAAATCCTCTCCCTGTTGTTAACAACAGATCTGGTCCTTTCCAGAGTCCATCAAAGGGGACCCTCCATTTAACCATGATGGGTGGTACTGGGTGTGTTTGAGCCCAGTGTCCGGTGATGGGAGGAGCATCTGTCCCTCTATATACATTAAGTACATTAAGGGTGAACAAGGCTAATGTTAATTGAATATTGGAAGAATATGTTGTTTGAGCCTGTCTTTTTAATTGGTCCTTTAAGGTTTTATGCGACCTTTCCACAATGGCTTGTCCCTGTGGGTTGTAAGGGATGCCAGTGTGATGAGTGATTTTCCATGCTTCACAGAAATTTTTAAATGATGAGCTGGTAAACGCTGGGCCATTGTCTGTCTTTAATTGTGCAGGGAGGCCCATAATGGCAAAGGATGAAAGCATATGATTTATTAGCTTTTTTGAACTTTCACCAGTCTGGCCGGTGGCCCAGAGAAAGTGAGAGGAGGTGTCTATAGTTACAAATACATATTTTTGTCTGCCAAATTGAGGGACATGAGTTACATCAATTTGCCAAAGGGCATTAGATTTTAGTCCTCGAGGGTTGATACCCATTTGTTGTATAGCTGGAGTTTGTATTAATGATGCACAAGAAGAGCAGGTTCTAACAATACGCTTAAGCTGCTTGAGAGGAATGTGGGGAAATCTGAAATGGAGCCCCTGTAAATTAATATGAGTGGCATGATGGAGGTCTTGGGCATCTGTTATGCTG
>NW_008330926.1:238688-240225 GCF_000622305.1 Nannospalax galili
TACATTGAGGTCTTCCAAGATATCTCGTCCTAGGAGGTTTGTAGCAATATCTGCAATTAGGGGTCTTATTGTTCCAACCTCTCCATCAGGGTCCTCCAATTTATAGAAATTTTTTGTGATGAATGCTTGGGAGGCCCCCCCTACTCCTATTAGTTGGGGTCCTGGTATTAATTCCCAGTGTGGAGGAACCTCAGATTGCTTTAAGATGGTTCTATCAGCTCCAGTATCAAGGAGGCATTTGAAAGGCTTATTGTCTATTCTTATGGTTAATTTTGGATGGGCATTTTCTGTAATACTGGTTACCCATAAGGTCTGTGGCTTCCCTCTTGTTAGCGGGGCTGAGGGCTGCCCCTGAAGAAGTTTAAAGGTGGCAAAGGATTACCATCTCTGTCATTTTTAGATCTACAATCTTTTTTCCAGTGAAAGCCCCTTTTGCAGTGAGGACAGAGGGTTTTAGGGAGTCTAGTGGCAGCTGAGTTATTTTGGGGGAAATTTTTTATCCAGTGTCCAGTTTCTCCACATTTAAAGCATTTTGAGTTGGACTGAGTTGCAACTGCAAGGGCTTGGGCAAGGGAGGAAGCCTGGTACGTAGCAGTCCCAATGTTATGGGTGGCTACAATCCACTTGTCATAATGCTCATTCTTTAGTCCCTGGCATGCTTGTCTGTGTTCAGGGGTCATTTCTTCCCAGACAAGGCTGTTTAAAAGCATTGTTTTGGCTGCAGGATTTGTTATTTTTCTATCTAAGCTTGCTTGTACTCTTAGTATAAAGTCTGGAAGAGCCTCAGTTGGCTTTTGCTTTAGAAAGGTTGATGCAGAAGTCTCTCCAGTCCCGTGGGACAATGGTGTTAAGCGGTCCCAGGCTTGCAGGGCACATAAGCGAATCTGTTCTATACAGCCAGCAGGGATTGCAGCTTGCTGAATTCTTGTGGAGAAATTGCCCTGACCAAAAAGCTGGTCACAATTCCAATCTATAAATCCAGGTGGTGGATCCTGCCCTGGTTGAGGTCTCAGTTGCTGATTATGAGTTTCATTCTTTTTAGCTTGCATTAGGCATTCATCTTCAAATAAGGCTTCCCATTGTACAAATAATGTACTGGGGAGAGTAGATCTACAGATGTCCCTCCAATCCTGAGGAAGCAGGTTAGTGTTAAATGTTTATAATATAGATTTGGTCTAAGGAGCATGAATGCCATCTTCTCGCACAGCCTGGCGCAGTTCTTTAAGCTCTGTGGCTGGGAGTGGATACCATGCAAGTGGGTGCTGTCTGGTTATTTGTAAGTTGACAGGAAAAGCCTCTACTGGTGGATTTTGGGGGTCCTGAGACCCCTGAGGCTGGAAATTTTGAGGCTGGTAGCTTTCACTGTCTCTAAGGTTACACAGCTGCTCTGTAACTGTAAGGCGTGTCTCCACAGTGGGTGGAGGCTGCCGAGGTGGAGGGGGAGGAGGGGATTTTACCTGAGAATTTTTGGAAGCTTTTGAAATTTGGGTGTTAGTATCTGGGCTTGTTGAATCAGCAAGAGAGTGGTGAGGATCAA
>NW_008330926.1:240425-241886 GCF_000622305.1 Nannospalax galili
TAAAAGGAAAGAGGAAAATCATGGTTTTCTTGGGTTTTTTATAAGCCAAATGTGAAAGAAAGTTCCACACCTCTGGATCAGATATGTCTGTGGATATGATCCAGGGTGCAAATCGATACACCTCATTCTAAAATTTTAAGCTTTCCTCTTTTGCAATTTTATGCCCTCTGGATTTGAGTAGAGTTTTAAGAGAACGAATCTGGAGCTTTTTTTTACGTGATACAGAATTTCCCATTGTAAAGGGAGGGTGTTTTTACAGCATTCGGACACTAGAGGGCTGCCGTTGTAGAAAAAAAGTTGTAGTTTTAAATTTTTGTCTGAGAGCCGCTTTTGGCTGCAGGCGCTCGGCAGGGGTTAGCTAATTTGAATTTTCACTGAACTGGCTTTAGCTGCTGCTTGAACGCTTGGGGGCAGGGTAGAGGAATTTGCCTGACTCCAAAGCTTAGGTGGAGATCCCTGGAATCTTTGGGGATTTTTCTCTAACAGTGTTCAGATAGAAAAGTGGAGAAGTGACGGTTTCCAAAGGGACGTTCCTGAAATCAAAATTTCAAGGGATCACAGTGGTTCCCAGTCACAAGACCTGCCCGCAAATTTGAGAGGCTGGCGGCCACCCTAATGGTTTTTTTAATTGGCCGATGCGTCACCAGGTTTGATATTAAAGAGATGTCTAGATAGAGGTCTTTTGTCCACACCTGTACAGGCAGTCGGGGTCTCCTAGGGGTTCAGAGAGACCTTCAGCCAACACCAGGGGGTAGCCCTGGCCAGAAGGCGTCAGTTGTCTCTCTGGTCCTAGCATTCCCTCGCGAGGACTTCTAGACCGGAAAAGAAAAGGAGGAAATTTAGAAGAGATGAAGAGATTAGATTACCCTCCTGAGTGGGAGGGATACTCACGGATTCTAGCGTTTCTGTGGGCACCAGCTCCTAGCTGGCATGAGGTTCAGAGGCTGAGCCCCACGTTGGGCACCAGATATGGTGCGCGCTCTCTCTCTGGGCGCACTCCCGGAATGGCATGGCAGGTCCGCAGGCTCCCCCGCCGTGCGTCTCCAGGAAGGCAGGTCTGGTCCCGCGGGCTTCTCCGTGTCTCTATGGGCCTCAGGCGTGGTGTGCGCGGGTATCTCGGGGTCGCTCTGGGCCCCTGGATCTCGGGGGCCCCGCCACACCTGGTGAGTCGCGGCAGGGCTCTGGCCACAGGCGTGTCTGGGAGCGGCAGCAGATAGGTCGCTGTCCACCGCTCCGGTGCTGACAGCTTCTCTGCGACTGGAGCGTTGTCTAGCCAGATCCTGTCTCTATTTCACCCGTGTACTTTCCTCAGGATGTGAGGTCCACTGGCCACTGAACCCCACAGGAGAAGTACAGAGACAGCGAAAGCTAGAATGTCCATAAGCCGGTCACGAGGAAGTGCTGCCCCCCGGAGAGATTGGGCTGCCAGGAGGGACACAAGACTGGCTTAGTTTGGGATAC
>NW_008330926.1:246462-284029 GCF_000622305.1 Nannospalax galili
GGACTCAAGACTCGGCTTAGTCTGTGTTGCAGCTTTATTAAGTGTCTCTGCTCTCAGTAATTCAGCAGCTCTGCGACCCAGCTCTCTGTCTATTAAGAGAAGACTAGGATATTTATACCATGGGGGTAGTGGTAAAAGCTTTGGCTGTTAGATGCTTTGTGAGGCATTCTATTTACATATGGAAGTGGGTTTCTGCCAGACTGCTGTCTGCCTGGAAAAATCACACAGGAAAGCATGGTACCTTTCAGAGCCAAAGGCCATGTTTATGTTATGGCATTTGTGGTGGGCACTTCAAAAGGAGTCAGGAAGGATGCCAGGGAGGCACCCTGCTATGAAAGGAGCCCTCACCACGTGATCCCGAGCTGCATTAGCTGTCCGGTCGTGAAGGGACTTCTACTTTGCATAACAGAGGTCTCCAACAGGAACCCACCACAGACCAAAGTGTAATGATTGTACCAGAGTCCATCTTGGTGAACCAAAGTTTTTTTGGGGGTAACTAATAGGAGTTTGGGTAAGGGGTCACTTACCTTAGCAGGGATGACCCCAAAGCAGCAGCATCACTGAAAAGCCCATCCCAGTGTGGGTATCTGCTCCTTAAGCCTGTAACCCTAGTCCTCTGCAGAGCTTGTAGGCTGCTCATGGGGGAGGGGTGGTCAGAATTTCCTCTTCCTGTGGTTGTTTACTGCTTTTATAACCCTGGGGAGGGGCTCTTGGGACTCTTGCAAATTTCAGCTTTCCCAGACATGTGACTTTTTTTTTTTTTAACCTGGAATCTCTTGAACCTCCTCCTCCCTCCTGTAGAGAAGTTTTCAATTTGGAGGAAACTGCTATACGCCTTGAATAGATGATGTAAATTCTCTGAACTTTAATTTCTACATTATAGAAAAGTATTGTCAGTGCCCCAGCTTCCAGAGTGGCAGGATTAATTTGGGTAATGTAAAAGGCAGGCATCCAATAGGAGCTCAGTAAATGTGGCTGTGAGCCTTCTCACTTGGATTGTTGCAATAGCTCCTCCACTCTCCCCCTCCTCCTCATGTACATCACTACCACCCCCTTCGTTGTTTTTTCTTTTTAAGATAGGATCTCACTATGTAGCCAAGGGTTGACCTTAAGCTTCCAACCCTCCTGCCTCAGCCTCCTTCTGAGTGCTAGGATTGTGGTGTGAGTTGCAAGTCTGCCTACTGTTATAGTTAGCTTCCTAGGACACCCTTGTTTTTGTACTTTGCCCAACCTGCTGCCTAGTATAGTTGATTCTCAGTGCAGCTGCCAGAATGAACCTTGTTAAACATGTCACTGAACCCTTATTCGGGGGAAGCCAAAATTCTTATACTAGTCTAAGGCCCCACATGATTGGCGGCCTCTCAGGGTCTATCTCCCACTACCCTCATCTTTTCCCTCTCTGTCCCAGGCCTTACACTGCCCACCTGCCCAGGAATTCTACTGTTCCTAAACACCTGGAACCCCCTTTGCCAGTCTGCAGATGTCTGTCTTCTTCTCAGTCCTCCTCAGATCATCCAGTTTATGTCATACCTCCACCCCCTGGCTATCTCCACCCCTTTAATCCACTTTAATAGTTGACACAGTGGTCATTTCCTTCCAAAGAACCACATGCATATATATGTGATTTGATTATTTCCTCCTAACTACATGGCAAGTGTTAGGGATAGGAATTTCTGGCTTGTTTCTATACTGCCCTCCTCAGACTGCCTCACAGAAGGTAGTATTTGTTGGGTAAATGAACCTACTGTGAGTACTGGTGGATGTTTTTCTTCACGCTTTGGTATGTGCCACTGCAAAGTAGAAGAACTTATGTCTCCCTCCTCTTCTCCCCCACCTCCAATACTCTTAGTTTATAGGATGTAGACCTTTTTAGATATTGGGGAAAAAAACAAAACAGGAAAACCACTGAACTTGAAGTCATTGAGCATCAGCCGGCTTTGAGATCTGATGCTGTTTTCAGACTCAGTGGGCGAGTGTTTGAAACACCAGGAGGAAGCCGTCAGCCAGATGCAGAAGTAAAAGAGAAACACAATGGACTATGAGGAACTGTGATGGATTAAGAGAGTTGAAGATTCACATATTCTCTGGAAAAACTGTGTGTGTGTGTCTGTGTGTGTGTCTGTGTGTGTGAGTGTGTGTGTGTCTGTGTGTGTGAGTGTGTCTGTGTGTGTGTGTGTCTGTGTGTGTGTCTGTGTGTGTCTGTGTGTGTGTGTCTGTGTGTGTGTGTCTGCGTGTGTGTCTGTGTGTGTCTGTGTGTGTGAGTGTGTCTGTGTGTGTCTGTGTGTCTGTTGGAGGGGGTAATAGAGAGAATTCAGTTCTGCAGAGAACCCTTTGAGGACCTACTTTTTCAGCTCACAAGTCCTAGGTTCCCGCCAGTGAGTTAATTCATTACATACAAAGAGTGTCTTAGGACAACTAGGGCTTCGTTTCTTCATAGATAGAACCCCAGTTGAGAAAAGTTGTAGGAGTGGGGAACTGATGAACTCTGACATTTGCTTTAAAGTACTCCACAAACGCAGAAATTGTGGTAGGGGACAGTAGAGTTTAGGAGGAAGTAAAGCAGTTCCTCTTCCTGAGGTGGAGACAGAGCTGAATTTCTCTGTTTTTTCTGAAGTATAGGGGTGTGGTGTCATCTAGGGGGTGGAGTGGATGCGAGAGGAGTGAATGGTCATACTGCTTGGAAGGAGTGTGGTGTTTATCCAACCCTCTTTATAGGTTCTCTGTGCCTTCCTTCTTTGCTTACTTTCTTTGATTTAGGAAGCAGAGTGCAGATTGGTCTTTACCATGGTAAGACCAGGGAGTGGGGTGGTGAGGGGGAATGCCTGCTGGAGCTGGGGCTGCTACTGCTTGTCAAGGAGTGGGCATTATACAGGAGAACTAATGGGGTGTGAAGGGGCAGCTTTTCATCAAGAACCTGCCCAGTAGACAGGCAAACATGCTCATCTGTCTGTAGGGTACAGAGCTGAAGATAGTTGCAAATGACAAGAAATTTCCTTTGGCCTTATCTGTTCTGAGTGACCTGCTCTGGAAGGGACTATCGCCAAATAGACGGTGAGAATTCAGCAGTCTCCATCTCCCAAGTGCTGTTCGCTAGGATATTAGAAAACCTCTGTGGAAATATACTCAGGTGTTTCTGAAGACTTTGCATCTACTCCATCAGTGCCTGGCTGGCTGAGGAAAGATCAAATCTCTGGTAAGAGACCGATTCAGAAGCCTGAGTCTGGAAGAGTTAGGTCATGCCAAAATGAAAGCCCCTTTATCCCCAGAGCGTCGATCTGCAAAGGCTCTCCCCCTTCCCACCCTTAGCCCTCTTAGGCTTGGCTTCCATAAACATTGCCAAGGCTGCTTCTCAGACTGCCTGTCTGTCACTCATGCCTTCCTAAACTCACTTCTCAGAGTCCCCAGCCACCAACTACTTTCCTGCTGGTTATCATGTGCCCCTTTCATCCAAATAGTGACTTGTTACAAATGTTTTGACAGAATTTTATCTTGACCCATGCTGACTCTCACTTTGTAGAATTTAGCTGGGAGCTTAGATGGGAGCCAGACAGCCCCAAGGAGCTTCTCTGCAGAGTCTGGGCAGTGTAGCCCCAGCTGCTCTTTGGTCTCCTGAACTGCTGTTGCTGTAGGCATTACGTGGAACACTGAGTTACATCAGCTCAACAAAGCAACACAACAATCTCAGTGAGTGGTTACCAGGTCTGACAGAGATGAACTTCTAAGTATTACCCATAGCTTGTGGATGAAGACAGGGAGCTCACAGAACTTGACTAACTGGTCTAGGATCATAAAATGGACAAGTAAAAAAGCGAGGTTTTGAAACTGGAGTTTAGAGATGACAGCTCCAGGGAGCTCTTTCTCCAAAGTCTGGACTTCTTAAGCTATTGGTGGTAAAGTACTATGGTTTCCCTCCAATTTCTCATGTATCAATAGTTTTTCCAAATGCAATAAAAGATTATATATAATAATTAAATGTTAAAGAAGATACTAAGAATGTAAACTCCATTTTAAAAAACTATTATTATGTCTGTCAGGTATAAAACTGTTCTACTAGGTTAGTATAAAAGTTGCTTACACTCAGTTCTTGCACTTTGTTCTTGAAAAGCTTTCTTAAAATGTTGCTTCTCTACACATCTCAGGTGGGCTAGCACTGCCCAGGGTTACCTGTTTCTCAGAGCCTACAGACTGACTGGTTGCATCAAAATTTGCCTGGGAGTAGCTGGATCTCAAAGAATAGTTCAGCCTAGCATGGAAGAGGCCCTGCCTGAGTTTGATGCTCAGAATCCAAACTCAAAATCTCACCTGTGAACTTGTTAAATGCACATTCACATCCCACCCCTATTTGGATCAGAATGATTAAGATAGAAGTTAGGAACCTACATTTTAGCAGGACATTGTGCTCATTTCCAGGAGGATCATTGTTTTCTGTGATGCTGACTTCCCTCCGTAAATAAGGAATGAGGTAATAATGCAGCAGCCATGGCCACGGTCCTTTGTTCCAGCTCACCTCTTGCCACCCACTTTCTTCTCTCCTTCTCTCCCTCCCCTGCCCCTTTCCATCTGAACTCGGTTTAGTGTACCTTAGTGAATACATTTTGAGTGCAAACTGCCAGCTAGGTAGAGGGGGATCAGACCATGAGCTGCACATAGCCAACGGAGAGCACAACCTGGGCATTTGAGTACATAGAGGTGAGGGAGATAAGTAGGAGCCAGCTTTGGAGACTGCTGAGAATACGGGACCAGTCATATGAATAAAGCCCAAGGACCACGTGGTTAACAGCATGGAGATTGTCCTAGATAACTTTAGTTGTCACACTTGGGAAGAGGGAACCTCAGTTGGGGAATTTCCTTTATTGGTTTGGTCTATAGCCATGTGTCTGTGAGGTGCTTTCTTGTTTGCTGAGTAATGTAAAGGGCCCAGCTCTCTGTGGGTAGTGCCACCCCTGTGCAGGTTATAAAATAAAGCAGGCTGAGCACAGGCCAGAAGAGCAAGCCAGCAAGTAAGCAGCATTCCTCCATGGTCTGTGCTCCTACCTGCAGGTTCCTGCCCTGAGTTCCTTCAGTGATGGACTGTCACTTGGAAGAGTAAGGAGGTTAAACATTTACTCCTCAGGTTGCCTGTGGTCAGACTCTTATTGTAGCACCAGAAACCTAACTAGGACAGAAGTTATACTGCCGCTGGTGACTCTGACAGGAGCACATTCTTGACGTTGGAGAGATTCAAGTGAGAATGAGTACGTGGGACTAAGTATGACTAGTCCTCAGAGTTTTACCACAAAGGAAAAAAGAAAAAGGGCCAGGGTTAGAATGAGGTTGAAAGGTGTAGGGGAAGGGACAGGAAACTTAGCTTATTTAGAATAGTACAGTGGGTTAACTTTTGTTTTGTTTTCTGAGAAAGGGCCTCCATGTAGCCACAACTGGTCTGGAACTTGCTGTGTAGACCAGGCTGGTTCTTGACCTCACGGAGATCTCCCTGCCTCTGCCTCCCAAACCACACCCAGCTTGACTTCTGAAAGGATATATTATTTCATAATTAATCCCTTCAGTAAAACAGGAATAATTATCTGTTATATCCTTTTTCTTCAAAATTTTAAATTCTTTCCATTTCCAAACAATCGCATTGGTCAAGAGGAAAAGATTTTATGCATCAATCTTGTTCTTGATGTAGCTAAATGTAAATTCATCTGAATAACATTTTTTATTCCATTTTTGCTTAACCTATTTTTTGTCTGACACATTTTAAAGTAAAAATGTCCAGTGTATATTCAAATAATCCCATTTCCCCCCAAGGATGTCTGTTTAAATTAAGGTTCAGGTCCATATTGCATATTACTGTTAGATCTTTTTTGTTTGTTAGCCCCAGCTGGTCTGGGACTTGCAATGTAGATCAGGCTGGTCTCAGTCTTACAGAGATCTGTCTGCCTGTACTTCAGTGTTGAGATTAAAGGCATGTGCCGCCATGCCCAGCTATTGTTAAGTCTTTTAAGCTGTTTGCCAGTCTGTTGATGTGTGAATAAAACCAGTTCAGTTTTCCTATAGAAAATCTTACTTTCTGGGGCTGGAGAGATGGCTCAGTGGTTAAGAACAATGACTGTTCTTGCAGAACAGTTCGAATCCCAGCACCCATATGGCAGCTAACAACTGTCCGTAGCTCCAGTTCCAGGGGATCTGACAGCCTCTTCTGTTCTCTGCGGGCATTACACGACACGGGTGCACTTAGTTACATGCAGGCAATACACGCATACACATAAAATTAAAAATAAATAAAATATTTTAAAAAAGAAAATCTTACTTTCTGAATTATATAATTTAATGTACTCTTTTCTTCTCTATTTTATAAAAAGTATAATTACATGTAAAGCCACGTACAGATGGAACATTTGTGATGAGAGTGTTCATAGGTGGTGCTACGTGCTCTGAATTGCCTCATACCAGGGACACATACTTTTTAGGTGCCCCACTCTTAGCTGGATCATGAGAGGTGATTTGTTTAAGATAGGAGGATACAGCTTGTTCTGTGAGGATGGGGTGATCTTTGAGGAAGGGATGCCTACTAATGCGGAAGGAAAAGGGGGACATTTTATGAAACAGTTTCCTGAAGTAGACAGGAGGGTGAAGAATTCAGTGGGTAAGCATTGATCATTGGAGGTGTTGAACACAGCCAGTTCATTTAACATAACAAGGAATGTGGGCACAAACGATGTGAGCTGTGTTAGTGTGCTGAAGAAAGTTCTGTGCTGGAAGTTCCGTTTTCATCATGAAAAAGGAGCAGGTTCATTAGAGCAGAGTGAGAATGGGAAGGTATTTAAGTCGAACTCCTGAAGAGTGGCAGGTAAACGCACTGGGAGGAGAACATCATTACTGGGCAGCTGTAAGCATGTAGTGACCAGTAGTGATCAGTGATGTGAAATGAAATGTGTGTGTGTGCACACGCATGTGCTTCTAGCCTGTTCAATGCAGGGATGGAATAGGACAGAGAGTTGGATTTAACCAGAATTGGACTTTAGCCAACCATGAGTAGTGAGAGAGGGTCAAGAATCAATCTAAAGATTGACCTCATGATTTAAGCTGGCTAGGGAGGGAGGGTAGGAGGGAAGTAAAGAACAGTCAGGGAAGATTTTTGGAGTTGGGGTACTTGTCAGAATAAGCTATAAAGGTAGAAGTGGTGGCTGGGAGGAGAAGTCTGAAATTGAGATGAAGGATTGATAATTGGTTTTGGAAATAGCAAAATCAGAGTTATACCCTGAGAATGAGTGACGGAGATGATAGTCACTGGGGTAGAGATGATCAAAGAAATGCAAGGCCCATAGGCTCGAATAGGTACCAGTGGGGATGAGTGTCACTGAGCGTTATGACAGAAAGAGTGTTTGAGAGAATTAGTGATCCAGGAGCTAAAAACATTCCAAGAACACAGAGGAGCCTTTATCTGGCTCCGGGAGAAGATGCTGCAGCAAGTGGGATGCAGTAACAGGTAGTGCAGACTGTGTGGGGATTTTGCCACAAGGAGGAAATAGTTTGATGCCCGTGAAGTTCTCAGCACACAACCTGCAGGTGCTTGTGCTGAGTGGGCGTAAATGGCTCTCAATCTGAGTCCACATGGCTCCAGAGAGCTGAGCTTAAACCACAGGGTCTATTTTCATAGGGAAGTTGATTTTTTTTATTTTGAAATTTTTCTAAAGAAAAGACAGCAGTTCACATAGCCACGTGGGACTGGAGTAGTGACTGCCATCATTCAGAGCATCCAATGGCTAGATGAACATCTGCACAGCAGTGCTCTGAAGGGGTTCTAGTAACTAAAGGTAGTGAGGAGAGGGAGGTGTTAGAGTCAGCTTCATTCTTTCATTAAAAATCACTGAGCCTTTCTTAGTTACAGGCCAGATGCAGGGAACCAGAGATGTCTCAATGTGGTTGGAACAGATTAGTCAGACAAATGTCCCATAGTGTGAGGAGGGCCAGGGCAGGCACAGCGAAGTCATATTGAAATCTGTGGGAACAAGGAACACTTGAGAGAGGAACATGAACTGGTGTTGGAGAGTGAATAGGTGTGGCCCACACACAGGACACAAAAGGACAATCCACTCAGAAGTAGCTGTAAAGGCATGAAAGAGTCTGGAACATGTGGCGTTCTCCAGTTACCCTGAATAAATTACGTATTCTTGTCTGTTTCCCTGTTTGTAACACGGAGATAGTAATGGTATTCAAAGAACAGGGGACAGTGAAAGGTAAATGAAGTGTGTTATGATACTTGACACAAGTTGGGGTTGTAATCTTTTGGGGCTTATTTTCTTCCTTGATTTTGCAAATGAGCCTGTGAGATAGGCTGTGTCATCTTTCCCATTTTACAGGTACATTAGCTGAGATTCTGGGATTGATTAATCTAAGGTCATGTAACTGTCAGGACACAAAGAGTTTGGGCTCTTGCTCCAAGTCAGACTGATTGCAAAGCAAGTGCTTTTGAACTCTATGCACAGGGCTAGTGCTAAGTAAATAGTAGCTGTCATTATCCTGGTTACTCATTTGACTTCTAGAGCTGAGGGTCCTATCACCACTTCTGCTCCTGATGTCTCATCAGTGCCTGTCTGTGACTATTTGTGGAAGGTCCACCTTACTCATGGTACATCTAGAGGGACAGTTGCACACTCATTTCAACTGGTTCACGTTGGAGAATCAAGTACGGGGCATGATTTTTGTGTTCTTAGGGAGCAAGACTTTCTGAGCAAATGTTCCCAACTAACATAGTAAGAATAATAAAGAATAATAAACAATAAAACCGCTTGTCAGTAGTTTTTCCCATCCCAACCGTGTAAATTTTTTCCTAGATACTTGGACATGCATAGTTACATGCATACAGATAACATTTTCTGCTTTTCCATTAAGAGTTTTAAGTGTTTTCTTCTCTATAGCTACAATGCACACGTAATTTATATTTTTTTAAGTGTGTAAGTACTATATTTTAGCTATTATTGCATGCTTAGTTAACAGATTTTCACCATTATAAACAGGTTGGAAATTAAAACCTTTCTGTTTTTATATGCATATTGCTTTATATATGTGCAAATTCTTTTCTCATTAATCCTCTTTCAATCCTCACAACTATGTAAGGTATGGAATTGTTTCACAAGTAAAGGAACTGAAATGAACAATCATTTTCTCTTTGGAATTGTTTATTCAGTCCCGTTTCTTAGAAATGTGATAATTTGATCAGTACTCATAAGCTCTTAAGCCTATGACTTGAGAACTTTCTAGAAAGGTTAAACTAACTTATGCCTGTCTTTCAGGTGTCTGACAATTTTATTATTATTTGTCCAGAAATGCATATTATCATTTTAAGACTGCTGAGTGACGTGAAGTCTTTGACCTATTATTTTAATGTTCTGGTTGTCTCCTTTAGGTCTCTCTTCTGATTAACCCTAACTGTTAAGTGTTTTTAATTTATGATTTCTCTGTTCATGTTCCCTGCTTCTGTAGTTTGGGAGTTTTTTACCATATTAACCCTTTTTCTACGCGGACTCACTTTTCATTGTGCAGAAGTTGAAATTTTCTGACAATTAAATCCTTGAAGCTTTTTTGTTTTAAGCATTGCAATCAAAACTGGAAATAGCTAAGAAATATAGAGCTTTGTTTTTGCTTTAAAAATTAAATATATATATGTCACACTAAATATATAAACTTTGCTTTTTATTTATTTTTTTTGCTGCACTGGTGCCTTGTGTATACTAGACATGCACCTTACCACTGAACTACATCTCACAGTTGTTTTTCAGTCTCAACAAGCAATCAATGTCCATTTTAGACATTTTTGAATAAATATATAATTGCAAAGATGGAAATGCCCATTTTTCTACTATGTTCATTTTTCCTAGTAGTGTCTTTTTCTCTGTGTCACACACACACACACACACACACATTTTTAAAGTATTTATTTCTAAATTTGAGTAGTAGTATTTACAGTTCTATAACCTGAGTTTTTCAGTTAAAAATATATGGATTGTTATCTCTGGAAGTTCAGTTTGGTGTCTTACATTTTCTGTAGGGCACAATTTTTTAAAATTAATAACTAAACTGATATAAGTCTCAAACTAAAAATATGTAAATGTATTTTAGAATGTATATTCTCAATTCTATATCTACTATAATTTTTGAGTATTGTTCATGAACAAAACTGTAATACCAAGCTTCAAAAATACTGTGAAATTTTTTAGCCCTTGCTGTAATGTGAGTTCGACATTCATTCCCTTTCAAATTCTCCAACCTATACAAAGTTTTTCAATGTCATCGTGTTTTTTTTTTAAAAAAAAATGCTAATAAAACATACATGTATGTATTGAACTTTCACATATCATTAAATATTACTTACAAAAAATTTTTAAAAATCTGTCTGGAGTTTATTTGGGAGTTTATTTATTTGGACTTGTTGTTTACCCTTAAACAAAGATTAATCACATCTCTTTTCAGATGGGTTGAGAGTGCCCACTTTATCTTTCTAGAATGTTCTTGTTGGTGCCTGTCTGTTTCTCAGCTCTCTATACTGTCATAGATCTGGGTCCATCATGAGCTCATCATTCTTTTCCGCATGTCTTCGATAGCCCACACCTACAGAAGTGTCCATCCGACTTGTTAATGTTTAACACTGCTCTGCTAGAAAAACACTCTCACTTCCTCTTTTATTTGAATTTCCAGATGTTTTTTGATCATCCTGAGAAAAATGAGCCTTGGCCTCCAGATGTAATAAAGCACACCTCCGTCCCATGGAGAACAGTGCCAGTTCTTGAGAGCCTGGTGGGCCTGCAGCCCCAGAGGGATTAGCCAGGATCAGGTAAGACAAGGTAAGAGAGTGTGAAACTAAATTTTGGGAGACATTTCTGAGTAAAAGATACGTGCCAGGATTTGGCAGCAAGGGTCTCTCTCACTGTCTGGTTCCAGCTTTGCTGTCCTCTTGTCTTTTTTCCTTCCTAGTGAGGACCAAGGTGGGGATAACTGGCGTGTCCCTTTCAATAAGCTGTAAATCTAAGGTCTGAATTATTCTATACCTGATTTAGCCTCCTAAGAGGACCTAGTATGTGCTGAGCACTACTGCATTTGCATTCAGTGTCTGTGGTGAGTAAACCAGGCCAGAGCTCCGGGCTTCACTGAGGCTTTTGTTTTGCTGGTTTGTTGACTTGGTCTCTGCAGGTAGGAATGTATGTTACTGCTGTACTCTTTTTCTAGAAGCCTCCTCCAGGTGTAAGAATTCATCGATACAGTTTTTTCAGTTCAGTAATCCCTAACTGAGCACACTCTGTGCCAGGCACTGTTCTTGAACCCATTATTCAGAAAGGATGCCAGAATCCATTCTCTTGTAGTACAAGGGTTAGGCACAAAAAACTAGCTTCACAAAGCGCTGGTTGCAAGTAACAAGCAGGATCGGTGTTGATGTGGAGGTGAGCTCTGCTGCAGGTCAAGGGCAGGGAATGAATGTACCACTTACAAAGCATAGAAGCCTAAGAAACCAGTCTGGTGATGGGAAAATTCAAAATGTGCTATGCTTTTCCAGAAAATTGTGAAGAAAAATGCTGTTCTCTTTTCTCTCTAATGGGCTGTTTGGGTGAAGCTTCTTCAGTCTCGATTTTGTTCAAACAGTTCGAGAAGTAAGAAAGGGTCCTATAGCACCAAGTGCCCTAACGAGAAATCCCAGAAATTCAGGAAACCTCAAACAGCTCACACAGTGGTAGTGTGGAGAGACCACACAAGCCCTCATGACAGGGTGGTTAAGTGTGTTAAGACTGGCACAGGTCATGGAGATCTAGACCAGCTGAGGGTTCAAGACTGTCATGGGGCTGTCTGTGGAAACACTTTATTCCTGAAAATCCTGGGAAAACCAGTACCAGCCCCATCTGAGAGCCTCAGTTCTCCTAAAAATGAAATGGGGCTCTCCGTGACATCTCCTTTCATTCGTAAGTCAAGTTCCAAGTCTTCCATTTATTTCCAAATCACCCGCACAATTTGAAAATTGTATGTATTTCTAAAACCTTTAAATTGAGCTCCTAAAATCTTCCCTGCTTATCTTGAAGCACCATACTGGATGTTATAAAACTTAACTAATGTGAAAGAGGTCCTGGTAAATGGTGCCCACCAAGGATGGCTGGTGAACAGAAAGCATGGTGGAAGGATTTTACTCTGGTTGGGAATTTCCTTTCTGGCACTCTGGTCCCTGAGTCTTGATGGTTAGCACTGAATGCTCACTATTGTTGATCACAGATTTCTGTTCTTTAGTAAAGAGACCAGATACTTATGAAATACTTTAGTAATAAGTGTTTAGAAGCAGATAGTTAAAATCTTGGTTCTAGCAGTGATGAGCTATTGACTTTGGAGAAACCTTGTTAAGCCTCAGTCTCTCTAACATAGAGTTGCGAATATTTACTTCATAGTATTAAATGTAAAGATTTAGTGGGAAATTGCAAGTAATGTGCATTTTCTTAAATGTGGTTTCTTTTCTAGTTTATCTAGCGCTGTCATACGGTCATCCGATTAGTTCTATTGATTGTCTGAGGAAATTTAATTCATTAGTTTCCCGATAATATAACAAGCCTTCCACCTCCCACTTCATGATGTTATTTCTGAATTCTTTCTCTCCTGGGTATATTTCATTACTTCCAAAATATGGCTCTCTTGCCAAAGGGCTGCTCTCCTGACTCTGCTCAGAATACCTAGCTCCAGCCTATTAACACATCCTCTTCCTTTGTACTCCTAACACTCCACAAATGAAATGGGCACAGATAACTATTTTGTAGACGCTTAGGGTCAAACATATTCACCAAACATACTCACTTCTTAAGGTCACCAAAGATGGAGTCGGAAACCCAGGTTTCACAAATGGCAGTTATTTCTGCTGCTTTACTCCTAACATCCTTAGGAGCACTGTGCGGGAAAATGCTTCAGACCCCCAGAGGGTTAGCCAAACCCCAAGGACAATCGCTTTGATTCATTAAGGTAGGTAAACTCAGTGATTGAGGATAGAATTTCATGTTTTCCAAAAGATAAAGACATTGTTTGAGTTCAAAGTACTTCTGTCTCCCACTGAGTTACACAATAATTGAGAAAACAGAGCAGGTCTTTACTCAGGTATGAAGGGAACTGTTTCTAGACTTTCTTTGCTTAGTGAAGTCCATTTCCCAGAATTTTAAACAGGTACGTGCATGGGATAGTAGGAAGGATTTGGATTATGGAATCAGTACACTTGGATTCAATCCTCAGGGCAACTATTTCCTTTGCTCTGTGAACCCAGGTACTTCCCTTAATCTCACATGACCTCACATTGCTAGCTTATATTGGGGCTCATAACACCCTTACTGACCATGATAGTCAGAGCTCATCTGCACAGCTTGTGGGAAGCCCTTCAGATTAGGCTTTGATATCCATGGTTCTCAATCATTATGGAAAACTTAAGTAAAACGGCATCTGGTATGCTTAAATACATTTTTGTTTTCTTTTCCTTCATTGACCACATGTCTGCTCTCCTACCAAGATTTCCTATGCTCTCTCATGAAACAAGCTAGCTGCTTGTTTTGAGTGCTTTTCCGTATGCTGTAAAACACTGAATGTTGTAGTGTGACACTCACTCTTGGTCTTATTTTCATACAGAAGTCCAAGATCATAGCCTTTACAGAGATGTATCACAAATCAATAGCATCATATATGGAGGGGGTCCTTTCTCTGGCTCTTTTAAAGCATGTAGAATTTCAGAGAGTCTGGATTTTGTGTAGAGACTAGTCAACTCGCTTCTTTTTTATTTGAGTGTATCAAGTATTTATACCTTTGTTTCACAGAGAGTAGGAGGCTGTAGGAGCAGAATGATGTGTGAGAAGCTTCTCTCTGAGCTTCTTGAATGATCTAGAACAGGATGCCAGAAACCAAGCTTCAAGGTGCAAAAAGTGAGCATAGGAAGATTCATAAAGTGTTTGAGGCTCAGAGAGGAAGAAGGAATACTGTCTGCACATTCAAAGTCCAACTGAAGCTAATTTGTTTGACTTGCTCAAGACTGCATAGTTGGTGGGAGGCAGACAGGCCTGGACTTCAAGACACCGCCGTACTCTAAATCCTTTGCTTGGCCCATCACCCCACTGCGTGCCATTTTTGGGTCTATTTTCCATCATCTTTTTCCCCTTGTCCTACTTTTTTTAGGCTTCGTTTCCTGCTCAGAACAGTGGCTTCCCTGCATACACCTTTCATTATGATTCACACCAACATGAAGAAAAAATTCAGCTGCTGTGTCCTGGCCTTTCTCCTGTTTGCAGTCATCTGTGTGTGGAAGGAGAGGAAGAAAGGGAGTTACTATGATTCCCTTAAATTCCAAGCCAAGGAATTCCAACTGCTGAAAAGCCTGGGGAAAATGACCATGGGGTCTGGTTCTCAGGCCTCAAGCGACACCCAGGACCCTCAGGAAGGCAGTCAGATCCTCAGCAATCCCAGGGTCACAGCCAAAGTCAAACCACAGTCTTCCTTCCAGGTGTGGGACAAAGACAGCTCATCTAAAAACCTTATCCCCAGGCTGCAAAAGATCTGGAAGAATTATCTGAACATGAACAAGTACAAAGTATCCTACAAGGGGCCAGGGCCAGGCGTCAAGTTCAGTGCAGAGGCCCTGCGCTGCCACCTTCGGGACCACGTGAACGTATCCATGGTAGAGGCCACAGATTTTCCCTTCAACACCTCTGAGTGGGAGGGTTATCTGCCCAAGGAGAACATTAGGACCAAGGCTGGGCCGTGGCACAGGTGTGCTGTTGTCTCTTCAGCGGGATCTCTGAAATCCTCCCAACTGGGTCAAGAGATAGGTATGTTAAGATTGTTCTGAGCGGCCAGAACTCCTGGTAGTGCCCCGGCATTTTCAAGACCCTAGAACAGTAGCGTTGGCTCAGGGCTATGTTTTCGGCTCTCTTTTCTTAGAGTGAGAAGTATTCCGGGGATAGTTGAGAAAAGGGGATCGAGGCCTGCAGCATCTTTTTTTTTTTTTTTTTTTTTTTTTTTTTTTTTTAAAGTACTGATTGTGGGGGGAGAGTGGAAAAAGAGGGCGGGGCGCCCCCACGTTTTTTTTTTTTTTTTTTTTTTTTTTGTCTTTTTGAAGCAGGGTCTCCCTGTAGCCCCAGCTGTCCTGGAACTCACTATGTAGACCAGGCTGGCCTTGAACTCACAGAGATCCACCTGCCTCTGCCTCCCAAGCCTCTGCCTCCCAAGTGCTGGGACTATAGGCATGCGCCACCACATCTGGCTTCAGCATCTTTTTTAAAATAAATTTTTTGTTTATTTAATTTCACATATGTATATAATATATTTTAATCATAGTAACTCCCCTCTCTCCTGCCTCCAATTCCTCCTGGATTTACCTCCCTCAAACACACATACATCTCCTTTCTGACTTCATGTCCTCTTTTCTTTATTATTATTACCCATTGAATCTGTCCGTATGTCCATGTGTATGGAGTTATATGTCCATAGGTGTGGGGCCATCCACCGAGCGTGGTCAACCTACCATGGCCCACACTCCTAAAATACTGACTTTCCCTTGCCTAGCAGTCATGAGCTGTCAGTAGCTCCTCAGGTGTGAGTAGGGGTTTATATGCCCCTTCCTCATCCATGTTGGAGTGTTGACTAGCTTGACCTTGTGCAGGTCTTGTGCAGACAACCCCAGCTGCTGTGAGTCATGCCTTGTCTAGAAGACCTGTTTCTCCCTGACCTTTAGTTCTTAGAATTTTTTCTGTCCCCTTTTCCATGATGTTGCCTGAAGGTATATAGCATTTTTAATCCATTAGAATATTTTTATCTGTTTCAAATATTGGTGTTCTACAGAGCATTTAATTTGAAAAAGAGAGTTCTGCTATCAAAAAGCAAAAATCCACAATTGACTTGTGTGTGTGTGCGTGTGTGTGTATTGCCTGCATGTATGTAAGTGCACCTGTGTTGTGCAATGCCCATGGAGGTCAGAAGAGGGCATCAGATTCCCCTGGAACTGGAGTTAGCAACTGTTGTTAGCCCCTGTGTGGGTGCTGAGATTCGAACCCAGGTCCTCTGCAAGAGCAGCCAATTCTCTTAACCATTGAGCCACTTCTCCAGTCTCATGATTGACTTTTTTCTTTAATAATCACATGATCAGAAGAAGCATTTCATTACAACAGCACTGACATATTCAGTAACAATTTCTAGAGCAAAGATGCATCTCTTTCAAAATTGGCTGTAAATTTTTAGGTTCACAGTTGAATTAATACAGTTATACAATGTTGTACTCAGTATAAACCCTATAAGACATAAAATTTAATGAGGTTTTAACCTTTAAAAAAGATATCCATTTCACTTTAAAATAGTTTCATACAGAAAAATTCATTTTTAGTGCAACTAATGCTTAGATGTTTGCACATGCATCTCTAATCTCTATGTATCTGATTATTACTAGTCATAGTTGGTTACTTTCTGAGATCTTTGGCACCTCAGCATGGATATAAAATCATCAGGTAGATTTCAGTGGTAATGTTTTTCATCTCTACTAATTAACATGAAGCAAATTTTTATGCTTCTTCTTCAAATATAACTCATTTTTTTATTTATTGATTTTTTTTGGTGTGTATTTCATACAGAACATCCCAAACAATCTTATTCATGTATATACCCACATCCCAAATGGCACCCTCCCATAGCGCCCCCCCCCCTGCCGCTGGAGCCCATATGCTCTGTCATCCCTGTTACTGTCCACTGTGTTGTCAGCTCCCCTGACTGTTCCCCAGTGCTTGTTGTGTCTAGTCAGTCTATCTAGAGTTCCTTATTTTAGGATGATCAGCTCTTCCTCATCTAGCAGCAATCAGTTGTCAATACTCCTTTAGATAAGATTGGGGTCTGCTGTACATTTTCCCAGTTCTATGCTGGGTTACTGTCTGGGAGTCTCTTGGGCCACCATGGCCAGCAACTCAAAGGAAGGCATCTCCTATCTGGCATTGTTTTTTGTTATGTAGCCTTTAGCTATACACATGGGCATTTAAAGAATTATGTTGATCCCTTTAATCTTTGGTTATACTTTCCTTTTGGGTGTTTAAGACCATACAACTGGCACATATAAACCAATTTATTCTTACTTTTAAGGTCATTTGCGGATCTGTTCCTCAGGGGTCACATGGGCTTGGGAGGAGCCCCTGGCTCCTTTCTTTTACCAGTTCCATCTATGTGAAGATGAGTCAAAGGTCCTACTCGACCACATCTGACCTCACTTGGAAGCACTAAGGAAATGTTTCCTCCAAGTTGACCCTCCTTTTTGTAGACTGGATACTGGTTCTAGTCCATCTAGTTGGGTCTCCATGGCCTCCTTGATTAAGAGGACAGGTGACTCACCACAGTTACAGGACATTTTGAGAGATGCACATAGTTCCCTGGAACTTAGTCGACCTTGGAGGGTAAGGAGCAAAAGCTGTCCTTTAAGTCCCTCTGACCAAATTAGTATAGGCCTCAAAGTACGGCTGTTAAACATCCAAGAAGGTTAGTTCCACCAGTCTGGTACTTTTTATTAGCATGTGCTATGTATATAAAGCTTGGGCAAAGACCAAAGGTTCTCAGATAAACCTTATCTACACATATATTATATTATTTGATCTAGTTGTACGTATAATTTGTCATTAGGTTATTCGATTAATAAGTTTCCCTCTGATTTTTTTTTTAAACTAGCTAGGCATTATTTATCTCTTCTCATTGTCTAACCCTTCCACCATGGTTTCCCCATTTTCCCCTTAATAATACCCTTCTCCTATGGTCCTACCTCTCTTGAGCTCCTTCAAGGCCAGCCTGGTCTACATAGTGAGTTCCAGGCCAGCTGGGGCTACAGGGAGACCCTGTCTCAAAAAGACCAAAAGAAAAGAAAAGAAAAAAAGGATTGACTTTTAAAAGCATAGAACTCTATTTCATTTTCAGGATCTAAAATTCTGTTTTTTAAACTGTGTGTGTGTGTGTGTGTGTGTGTGTGTGTGTGTGTGTGTCACATGCTCATGTGTGTACATGTGTGCATATGGGGGGCATGCATCTGCCACTGTGCACCTGTGGAAGTCAGAAGACAACCTCAAGTGCTGTTCATCACCTTCCACCTTGTTTTCAGACATGGTCTCTCTATTGTTTGCCCCTGTTGTATATCCCAAATGGCTCATGAGGTTCCCGGAATTCTCCTGTATCTGCATCCCATCTTACTGTAGGAGCACCAGAATTACCAACATACAATATCATGTCTGGCTTTCTGCGGCTTCTGGGGAGTCACAGATTTCATGGCTTACTTGCAGAGCCATCTCACACACAGGACCTCCAGCAGGAATTATTAGGTTTGGGGCTATAGTCCAATTTCAGGCAATTCATGCATGAATCCTTAGAATTGCATACAAAAATACCCATGGGTTAGGTATGTATAAAGTATTCGTACATCTGTCTGGATTTCTTCTAGGGAAAGACTCCCTAGATTGTGCCTGATTCTGAGTGGTCTGTGACTCCAAAGGCTTAGAGCCACTAGTTAAAATATGTTTGCATTTTTGGAAACCTTTGTAGCTAATAAAGATCAAATTCTATTCATATTGACAAACTGCAACAGAGAGCTACTAATTTGCTCACATCCCCTTATCTCCGTCACTTTGAGAGTAATTAGTTTTCATTATTGTGAAGAGTTTGGCTGTAAAGAAAGGAAAGCACAGGAAGCCTTTGTATCAGGCTGGAGGTCCTGGAGCAGGTGAGGTCATAAGACTTTTATTTCCTTCCTGTGACTGCCAGGAAAAATGGCCTGAAACCAGGCACAAGTTCTCAAAGAAGAAATGCAGACCCAAATTGGATTCTGTAGAGCAGAAGGAGGTGGTGAGATCACATGTTCTGCCTCCCCAAGTAGGCAGAGATTGCCACAAGGCTGCCAAAGTGGTCAGCTCCACCTCAACTTTGGCTTTTACCCTTTTCATTTCTTTTGGATGTTGTTTCCTAGAAACTAAATGGGATCATGTCTAACCCATTTTTGCTAGAGAGCAGTGGTGTTTAGTGCAGCTCAGGTGTTTGCTGTCCCTCGCTGTTCATGGTGAGTTATTGCCTGGCTGAGAGCGTGTTCAGGAGCCTGATCTCTTTTCAGACTGGAAATACAGCTTTATTTTTATGCATTCTTAAAAGTTTGAGTGATTTAAATAAATGTTAGTGAAAATAAACTTTTTCTATAGACTGCGGTTACAGCTTCAGGTGAGTACTGTGGACAAACTTTGATCCTGAGATATGTTAAAAATTGTATCTTTTAAACTTCAACATTGCTGATTGTTATAGGGAATTTCCTCTGGGAAATCTAACAAACACTTTAAAACATCCATTCACTAATTCCTTTTATTCATTCATTAATTCATTAACAGTACAAAGTAGCAGCCTGAGATACGAAGGGCTTTCCACTTCCCTGAAACTTGTTGGGACTTGTTGCAACTGTTGAATGTACTGGATGGCTTCACGTTGTTCAGTTTTACACATAATATTTCCAGCAAGATTTTAGCTCAGATAAATTAAGAGGTTACTCTTGCCCTCCAATGGAGAGCTATCCTCAGAAGTAGGACTACAAAGCCCAAACAAGCTAGTTTTATGGTTATTTTCCAGCTATGACAGCATTGTTTGGTAGAGACTATAAATGTCCTGTGCCTCCAGCAGCTCCACAAATTAGGCTGTGGTGGGACCATAATTCTCAGTTACATTTGATAGCTTACTTATGTGTGTAAGCTATTTGGATTTGTTGGGAATTTCATTTTAAATAGCATTTAAAAATATTTTATTTATCATTTTTATTTTATGTGTATGAATGTATTGCCTGCATGTATGTGAGTGCACCCGTGTCGTGCACTGAGTGCTCTTGCAGAGGACCTGGGTTTGATTCCCAGCACCCACATAGCAGCATTTTTTTTTTTTTTTTTTTTGGTCTTTTTTTGAGACAGGGTCTCCCTGTAGCCCCAGCTGTCCTGGAATTCACTATGTGGACCAGGCTGGCCTTGAACTCTGCCTGCCTCTGCCTCCCGAGTGCTGGGATTAAAGGCGTGCGCCACCACGCCGGGCAACACTATCACTGATAGGAATGGCACTGTGCATCTACTGTGCACTTAGCATGCCTGCTTTATTTTGTTAAATATATTTATTAATTCCATGAGAATTTCATACATGAATACAATGTGTTTTGACCATATTCACTCCCTCACTCTTTCCCTCGCTTCTCCCAATGTTATGTCCTCTCTTATTTTTATTTTTTAAATAATCCACCGAGTCCAGTTTGTGCTACTCATATACTTATGGGTGTGGGACCATCCACTGGAGTTTTGTTGACCTACTAGGGTCTGCAGGTTACACCTTAAGGAAAACAGACTCCCCCTCCCCTAGAAGCCATCAGCTGTCAATAGCTCTTCATCTAGGGAGTCTTGCTCGCTCTTTCCCTTCAGTCCTGTAAGGTCCACAGGATCGGGTATCAATCCCTTCAACCTTCTTGCTGGCTGAGCTTTCTCCTACAGGATGGAGCTCAGGACCGCCCTTCCTCAGCTTGGGGTCTCTGCTCTCCCTGCCACGGTGTGCCTGGGGTAGCTACAGCTCCCTGCATCAGGCAACCGTGTTAGTCTGGTTTCCTCAAACTCAGCTTTGTGAATTGTCCCTCTAGGAAACTGTTTCTCCTTTAGGGTTCTTCCTCTCCTTCCTGCTGGGATCTGTGACTGGGGGAGTTGACTAGGTGCTGCCTCTGGCAGGTTTGTGTTTCTGTCTATCTTCTGCTCACTTTTGAAACCAGTGACTGATTCTGAGAAATCCTGCTGCAGTTCTGAGTTGTGTGAAGTTGGGCCTCCTGTCCTATTTGCAGTTCAGTGCACCTGCCCAGGAAGCTGATAAGATTTGGACTGTGCTCGTCTTTTTATTTTTTTTTATCACTTTTAATCCATTTCAGAGGCAGTTTGCCCAGGAAGTAAGGCTAAGGCTCTGTTGTTTCTGTGAATAAAGTGTCTGGATTCCTGAGATTCAGTATATGTATTGGAACTAAAACAAAGAGGAGGCTTTTGTTGCTCAATTCTGTGACATCCTTCTTCCAGGTCTTCTATGGAGCCAAATGGCTTTGTTCTTCCAGTCTTTTCTGTGTAGATGATGAACAGCCTTCAACAAACCCCCATGGTAGGAAATAGGATAACAGATGGTCTAAGTCTGCCGCAAATTTTGCTAGTGAACTCAAACTTGCTTGAGAAAGTGAGTTGAGATGGTTCCTAAAAGCCATCATCACTGCTCTCCTCCATCAGATTGGTCACTGGTAGGTACAAAGACTTCTCCAAGGGTTCCAAATTATGCTTGAAGGAGGTATGGCCCAGAAAGTAATTTGTTTTTTGAGATGGCCTGTTTAATCTTGAGGAATTTAATACAGTATATTGTTTCTGACAAAGTGCTTATTTTAAAAACAAAACAAAAACATGGACTCTTGGAGTTTAAGGAGCACCTTGACCCTCTGTCCCATTTCTGCCACAACAGGTTTGTGGCCATCTCTGGGTCCCAGGTTCCTTCTGGGGCTGTCATGGATGATGTGGTAAATCCCTTCCATTTGCCAAGAACTGCACAGTTTTCAGAGTGCAATGATGCACTGCACATATGATGTAGACCCAACATATGGTTTAACAGGAATAAAAATACAATATACCCAATGATGCTTAGAGAGTACTTAGGTTGTTCCTTTGATAGCTGAGAAGGGATTCCGCTATGAAGTGGCACGCTGGCCCTGCTTGGTTTTGCGTTGTGCCTCAGCACACTGGTTCACTGAATGGGCTTCAGGAGCAAAGGGGTACCGTAGCTGTTGGCAGTGCTAGCAGACAGGTGCGATTTCCTGAGGACCATACCCACATTGTAATAACCTCTGTGTCTCTTTTCCTCCATATTGCCAGCACTGACCTCCTATTTTCTATTTCCTTATGGTTTACAGATGATCATGATGCAGTCATGAGGTTTAATGGGGCACCTACAGCCAACTTCCAGAAAGATGTTGGTATGAAAACTACCATTCGCCTGATGAATTCTCAGGTAAGATTTCTTTTCTGTGCCTCCTGTGCGTGTGGGGGATAGAGGTCAAGCTCAGGTATTGTCATTCAGGAGCTGGCTACATATGGGGTGTTTTGTTTTGCTTTGTTTTGTTTTATTGGAACAGGATCTCTTACTGGGACCCAAGACCTCCAGATTAAGCTCCTCTGATTAGCCTGCAAGCCTAAGGAATATACCCATCTCCTCCTCCCCAGTGCTGGGATTATAATGGCACATTATTGCCCCTTGAGCTTTACTTTGAGGGAAGAGCAAGATTTGGAGTAATAACAGTAAGGAGACTTGTCTGATGGAGGAATTGGCAGACAGAGATGCACAGGAAGTGAGAGAGGTTCTCACACAGCTCTGGCTTGGGGTGGAGTGTGGCAGGATTCCTGTTGCCCTGTAGAGGGAGGTGATGCTGGGCTTCCTGGCTGCTCAGACTGGCAAGTCTGGAAGTTCAGACATAGAGTTAGGACCTGCTTCATCCCTTTCTGTTCATAGGCCTCCAGCAGAGGAATCCTGGTGTTACAGAACACCGTAGGAAACACTAACTGAGCTTGTACATCTGTGTGAGATGGACTGACATATCAGTTCATTCATTCATTCATTCATTCATTCAGCAAGCTTCTATAGGATTAAATACATACTATCTGCACTAACTGTAGCAATTAGTGCCTGCCTTCTATAGTTAGCTTGCTTGAGCTTGAAACCCAATTCTGTATCTTAGTAGCAAAGATCTCAGTGTAGGAAATGAGGAATTTGTCCTTCAAGTCTTTGATCACTAATTGCTGCTTCTTACAAAGGTCCAGGCCCTGAGTAGAGGACTATCTTTATTACACTTCCTCCCCATTGTTATTAGCACCTTCCCCTCTGGCTAAAGTGACTGCCAGGAGATTTTAAAGCCTATGGCTCCTCCTTTACCCCTTTAAGAACCAGATATTGGAAAAAAGTTCATTTAAAACAACACATGGGAGATGTTAGTCAGCTTTCCATTACTGTTGCAAATACATGAGAAAAACAGCTTGTAAAGAGAAATGTTCATTTTGGCTCTTAGCTACTTTGGGACCTATGATGAGACAGCACCTGTGGGAAGAGCAAGTTGCTTACTTTATGGCCAGGACTAAGGAAGGAGGAAGAAGGGGCCACTGTCCAACCACAACCTCCCAATAGGGCCATTCAGAGCTACAAGCCTTTAACATGGGCCTTTGAGAGACATTGCAGGTTCATATTATAGCATGGGGAACCTAGAAGATCACTGTGTATGCCCAGAGGAAGGGCCAGGCTCAGAAAAGACCCAAAGAGACCTCATGGTTCCACCCTAGGCACACTCACACTATAATCAAGGAACAAAACAAGAAAACAGCAAACCTTGAGGAAGAGGGAGAATTCGACCTCTGGGTTATTGGTTTAAACTTAGTGCTGTTTTACTTGCTTTTGTTGTAACTCTACAATTTTGTTGGCTACATAATTTAAGAAATGACTGAATTAAAATTATTAGTTTATATTTGGGGGTACACAATATACAGTGACTTGATTTTCTGTCATCTTTGGATGGGAGGAGTGAAGACAGTTGCTAAAGGAGCAGGACTTTCGTATGTTGTCGAAGTTAAGTTGCTAAAATTTCAGACTACAGTGCTATAATTTTGGAATATTAAATGCACCATAATGACCAGTTTTCCTTCTCTTATTTTTTCTTCTTCCTTCATCTTGTTTTGGTCAGAAGACTATTTTTAATTAATTGATTAATTAGTGTTTGTTGTATGTATACAAGTATTTTGCCTGCATGTTTGTAAGAACACCTGTGCATGCGTGGATCAGATCCCCTGGAACTGGAGTTATAAACAATTGTTGGTTGCCATATGGGTGCTTGGAACAGAACGCAGGTCCTCTGAAAGAGCAGCCAGTGCTCTTAACTGCTGAACCATCTCTCTAGCCCCTTCAGAAGACATTTTGATTGACATCTACCTTTTAAAATACACTAAGGCTTAAAAAAAAAAAATACTAAGGGTTAGTAAGTGACCTAACTATAATTTGTCCTGGAAAATGTCCCATTCGCCCTTGAGGAGAATGTTCTTTCTGTTGGGGAGCTTCTCTATATGTTGATTAGATGTAGTTGGTTTGTTGTGTTGTTCAAGTTTTCTATTTCTTTATCTTCGTTTGTTCTATCCTCTATTGAGAATGTGGTATTGAAATCATCAACTGGTTTTTTAGAACTCTGGAAATCACACAACACACAATGGATAAAAGAGAAATCAGGGGGTTAGAGAGATGGTTCAGCAGTTAAGAGTACTGGGTGCTCTTGCAGAGGTCCTTGGTTTGTCAGCATCAACACAGCGGCTAACAACCATCCATAATTCCAGTTCCAGGAGATCTGATGCCCTTTTCTGACCTCTGCAGGCATTAGGCAACATGGATGAAGCTACCTAAATGCAGGCAATACACTTACATAAGATAAAAATAATAAATAAAATATTTTAAAAACATGTAAAAAACAAAAAAGAGAGAAATCAGAAAGGAAATCACAAGATACTTAAATATGATGAAACCAAAAATACAACATAGAAAACTTTAAGTCGTTATAAAAGGGGAAATTTTTAGTTCTAAATTCTTACATTGAAAAACAAGAAAGGCCTCAAATTAGCAATATAACTTTACAACTTAAGAAGAAATACAAACTCAACCCAAAACTAGTAAAAGGAAGGAAATGATGATTAGAGATAAAACAGAAGGGGAAAAAAACCTACCCCAAAGCAATAAAGAGAACCAAGGAATTCCAGAAGGTTGGTTCTTTGCAAAGATTAAGAAAATTGACAGATCTTTAGCTAGATAAACTAAGGAAGAGAGGGAATTCTTACATTATTAATTAAAAAATTATAGTGCAGACAGTCTACAGTTCTACAGAAATTTTAAAAAATATAAAATAATACGAACAGTTACACACCAGTGAATAAAACAACCTAAATGAAATGAACAAATTTCTAGAAACACATACTTACCAAGATTAAATGATAAGGAAACAAAATCTGGACCACCTCTATCTGGTAAAGAAAGTGAATAATAGTTGAAAATTTTCTGGCTTCACTGGTGAACTATACCAAACATCGAGGAAGTAACAGAAATCTTTCTCAACTTTTCTGAAACTGAAGAGGAGAAAACACGAAACTCATTCTTTAAGGCTGACCTTGTTAGTCAGACCAGCAAAGACCCAAGAAGAAAGGAGACTACATGCAGGTCAGTGTCTCTCATTAACTGTCCAAAAGGCCTCAGCAAACTGAATTAGATGGCATTTTCAATGGATTACCTACCATAACCAAGTGGGATTTATTCCTGGAATGAAAGAATGGCTCAACAAAAAAATGTTGATTGACATATAATATACTGAATTAATAGAATGAAGAAAAACTTGATATTTCAGCTAATACACAAAAAGCATCTGACACAATTCAGTCCCTTTCCTGATTAAAAACACTAGAAATAGAAGCAAACTGCTTTAACATAGTAAATGTCATATATGAAAAAACCAATACAAGCATCATGCCTGATGAAAGAATGCATGTTTTCTGTTAAAATTAGGAACAAGGTAAGAATGCTGCTTGTACTGTTTCTATTTAAATGTTAGTGGAAGGCCTGACCTGAGCAAATTAGGCCAGAAAAAAAGACATCTAACCTGGGAAGAAAGAAGTTAAGTTAGATGTTTACAAATGATGAACGTAAATGTATAAAACTCTACAACCCCCCTCCCTGAAAAATTTCTCTTAACTAATAACTGGTTTAGTAAAATAACAGAATCCTAAGTCTACATACAGAAAGCAGTTGAATTTTTATGCAGCAGCATCACCATGAACAATCCAGTGCCCCTCCTTAACTGTACATAATACATCCATTTTAAAGGGAAAAACTGAAATGTAAGGCTGTTTAAGATTTGTTTTTAAAGTATATAGAGTCTTTTTTACATAGGTAATACACTACTGAACATGCCTTCATGTATCGCTGTCCTGGTGGTGTTTTCTGTAGCCACTAACCTTGCCTGGAACAGTGTAGCAGTTATAAATTGGCATGGAAATTTAAAGCAAATGGTTCTTGCTGGTATACAGCATAAGTTAGTTACATATGGGGATGGTACTTTTTCTTCAGCAGTCTCTTATGCAGCTTATATGAAATAATTGTTCTGTTAACTGAATAATACTCCATAATTACAAAACAAAACAACTGCAACTGTTTTATTGACATTTTGGATGCTTCTAAGTAAATACAATTTAAAAGAAAAACACTGGAAAAGATAGACCTGGACATGGTGATACAACTCTCTAAAAACGAGGACGCTACGGTCAAGAGGAGTACAAGTTTGAGACCAGCCTGGGCTACACAGGGAAAACCTTGCTTCAAAAAAGCAAAACAAAACAAAAAATGGGGGGGAAAATGCCACTGGGGGGAAACAGTCACATAAGACGAGCACAGTGTGATTCCATTTGATGAGGTGGGTGGATCAGTCGTTCATAGATGCAGAAGTAGAACGTTGCCAGTACCTAGGGAGAGGAAGGGAAATGGACTTACTGATTAATGGGTACCGCGTCAGTGTTAGATAGTTTAGACAGCGGCACAAAGAATGTGATCATACTTAATGCTGTTGATCTTTGTACTTTTAAATGGCTAATTTTATGCAGATTTTAATCAAGTAAAAAAGTTTTTTTTTAATCATTGTGGGAGAAACCATCTGATAGAGGGAGAAGTGGGATATACTATAAAGGAGATGACAGGTGATTACTCAGACAGTGATGGTGGCCAAGCCAAAGCTCAGGGGAGGACCAACACTGACAGAGGGAATCCGGAGGGGAGATGAGGGGACCTTCCAGTGTAGCTGGAAGTTATTTGTGATACAGAATTGGAGGCAAGGCCCTGTTGGAGGAGCGGAGGAGAAGGTTTTAGTTGAAGAGACTGACCAAAGGTTTGACCCTGATACTCTGGAAGTGTGGGGAGCTGTTACACCCAAGCAGTGGAGGATGGTTCCCAGGCCAAGTGGGCCATTCTGAGCAAGATTAGGAGCATGACTTTACAGAGCATTTATAGCAGCTGTCTTGTGGACCAGGTGGGTGTTTGTTCACCCTCCTCCACCTTTACCCCTTGTGTACATCTGCGTTGTGACAAAGCCACAGAAAACAAATTGGTGCCTTTCTCCTTGAGAAGGTGGCCTCATAGAGAATGTTGCCATACCTCAAAGTTCAGCTAACCTATTCACACTCCTGTGCCAGATGTTACGAGATTTCAGCAGTAAAATTATCTAGTTAAATGTGGGTCTTTAAATAAACCCAGTGTTGACTACCAGCTTGAGACAGTTTCTGTGAGACTCAACTGTGCACCTGCTGTGCTCAGCAGACCTGAAAGAAGAGATGCCTGGACAAGAAGACATGGTGGCTTCCTTAGAAGCACCTGGACTCCAGGGGAGAGGAAGCCTAGTGCCTGTGCTTAGCAACAGGTGTGCTGATGCTGACAGTTTCACCAGGACATGCCCAGATCATTAGTGGGGCTGATCCTGAAACGGTCATGAGCCCCACTTATTAAATACTGCCCAAGGGCTTTTTTGATTTTTATGACAGTGCTGTGAAGCCTGATCATAGTGTTACCCAAAGACTTTAAGGGAGTTGCTGTGAGCATCACAGAAGATAAGCAATAGAAGTGGGACTGGATTTGGGTCTGTTTGCTAACAGCACCTGTAATCCTCAGAGCACTTTGTCAGTGTTGGGAACTGAACAGAGCTGTGTGTGATAGGTAAGTGCTCCACCACTGATCTGTGTCCACTGGCCCCTAATACTTTCTTTAAACTCCACCTTTGTCGAGATGCAGATAAATAGGTGTAGGCAAGGGCGGTGTGTATGGCAGGTGATTTCCATCAGTGACAAATACAAACTTAGCTAACTTCAACTGAGTGATTTTTTTAAAATTTCTTTTTAATTTTTAATTAGCTTACAAAGCAGTAGATTTCCTTGTGAAATTTTTGTACATGCTTCATTTTGGTTATTCCCCAGAATGCTTCTCCTCATATCCTACCCCTCCTCTATGTTCCTCCTCTCCCTCCATGTCCTACACCTCCATCCCTGCTTAAGCCCCTCTGCCCTTGGTACTGCCCCTTGCACTTTGATGTCACGTGTATGTGTTACCCTTCCCACTTTCCCCCTTCTCATGGGCCCTTGCCTCGTTTCCCCGTCTCTACGTGCACTCATTCCCACATAAATACAGATATATAAAAATTAGACACTAGGACGCACATGTGAGAGAGAAGATAAATTCATCTTTCTGAGCCTGGGTCACCTTACTTAACTCAGTATTTCCTAGTTCCATCCATTTTTCTGTAAATTTTCTGGTTTGAGGTGTTCTTTTTTAGGTGAATACAGCTCTGTCCATATGCACACTGTCATGATCCACTTATTAACTGATGGGCATCTAGGCTGATTCCTTTTCCTTTCTCTTGCTAATAGCAATGAGCATGGATGAGCAGGCATCGTTATAGGAGAACATAGAGTCCTGGGGACATACGCCCAGAAGCGGTATAGCTGGGTCACAGAGTAATTCTGTGTTTAGTGTTTTGAAGCGCACCTACACTGTTTCCACAGTGGCTGCACCAGTTTACCCTCTCACAAAGAGTAAAGGTTCTTCTTCCCCCGTGCCATCGCTGGCATTCGGTGTCATTTGTTTTCTTTATGACAGCCATTCAGATCGGGGTAAAAAAGGAATCTCAAAATAGTTTAAATTTGCATTTCCCTGAGGACTCAGGATGTTGAACATGTTTAAAAATATTTATTGGCCATCTGTATTTTGAAAATTATTTTTAGTTTATTGGACCATTTAGGTTTTAGAGGGTTGGGAGGGTTGGTTTTGTTTTGTTTTGAGACAGGGTCTACCTGTAACCCCAGCTGGCCTGGAACTTGCTGTGTAGACCAGGTTGGCCTCAGTCTCACAGAGATCTGCCAGCCTCTGACTCCCTAGTGCTGAGGTTAAAGGTACGTACCACCATGCCCAGCCCATTTAGCTTTTTGAGTTCTTCATATGTTCCAAATACTAACCCTCTGTCAGATATCTAACTGGCAGATTTCTCCCATCGTGTGGGCTGTGTCTTCACCTGGCTGTTTCATTTACTGCATAGGAACTTTTACACTTCATCAGGTCCCGTGAGTCCTATTCAGAAAGTCTCTACCTGTGCCCATACCTTGAAGTGTTTTCTCCACACTTGGCAGTTTCAGAGTTTCAGTTCTAACATCAAAATCTTTGACCCATTTGGAGTTGACTTTTGTGTAGGAAGAGAGATAAGGACCTAGTTTGATTCTTCTACATGTGTATATTTGGCTTTTCCTGTACCATTTGTTAAAAAGAGGCTGCCTTTTCTCCAAAGAGTATTTTTAGAATCTTTGTCAAAAATTAGGAAACTGTATCTTTATGGGTTTGTGTCTAATCCTCTATTACATCGATCTTGTTGACACAAAAGCATAACTCTCACCTCAAGGGAGATAAAAGATAGTTTATTCTGAAGCCGGATATGAGTGACCATGACCTGGGAACACAGTCAGGTTGCCCCAAATCCCACGCTCCAGCGTGGACACAGTTTCATGAAGTTTTTAAGGTAACGGAACAAGGAAAAGTCATAAATTAAGTCGCTTTGCAAACACATCAGTGGGGACATTGACTAACACATCATAGCCAGGGAGGGCAGTGGATTCTAGTACAGGTCTCTAATGCTATCCGATGACGTTCTTAATCTTTTAATTGATGGGAACAGAACTCTTGTTGAGCGGAAACGTTTTATTAGTCACAAGATGTTGAGGTCAGACACAGAGGTGGGCAAGGGCTGGCTATTTGGGGGCTAAAGATAACAACATAATTGTAAATAAGCTCTGAATCAGCAACATTCCAAACTCTTCAGTCATTGAAGTGTTAATCGGTTGGTTGTCCTTACTGCAAGTCCAGGTCCAGATGCAGGATTTTTCTGGGACCTTCCATTCACAATCTGGTCTTTTTTGTACCAGGTGCTGTTCCTGTTACTGTGGCTCGGTGATGGAACTTGAAATCAGACATTCTGCCTTAGTTTTTGTGCTTCCAAATGAATTTTAAGATGACTTTTTCTATTTCTGTGAAGAATGGCATTAGAATGTTGATGGGGATTTTGTTGACTGTATATTTTAGGTGGAAGATGGCCATTTTACAGTATTAATTCCTGCAAACCACAAGGATCAGGGATCTTTCCAGTTTTCTGCTATGTTCTTCAGTTTCTCTTTTGAATGGTTTAAAGTTTGCATTACAGAGGCCTTTTACTTCCTTGGTTAGGCTTATTCTAAAATCTTGTTTTGTCTTTTTGGTAATTGTGCATGGGATTGCTTCCCTGATTTTATTTTTTGGTAATTGTGCTTGGGATTGCTTCCCTGATTTCTTCCACAGTGTGTTTGTTACTGGGATGTAGGCAGGCTATTTATTTTTGCATGCTAGTTTTGTGTCCTGCCACTTCCTGAAAGCGTTTACCAATTCTGAGTTCCCGATGGAGTTTTTGGCTTCTTACAAAGCATCTATCATTTGCACACAGGGACACTTTGACTTCTTCCTTTTCTATCGGTATCCCTTTTATTAATTTTATCTTACTGCTTTAGCTAAGACTTCTAGCACTCTATTGAATGAGTGGAGAAAGTGGACACCCTTATCTTATTCCTGATGTTACTGGAAATGCTTTGAGTTTTCCCCATTTAATATAATGTTGGTATTGGTGTGCATGGACTGCCCTTGCAGAGGATTCAGGTTTAGTTCCCAGCATCTGCATGGCAGGTAACAACTGTCCATAACTCCATTTCCAGGAGATCTGACACCCTCTTCTGGCCTCCATGGGCATTGCAAGTGTGGGTACACTTATATACATGCAGGCAAAACACTCATTCAACCTAAAATAAAATTTTAAAATAATAAAAAGTTTGATGGGAATCATTATTAAAGCCACATGGACCTAGAATTTTCCTTGTAAATCTTCCTACAATTTCTTTAACAGTTAATTGGTCAATTATGTTATCTCTTCTTGACTGAGCTTTGGTAGTTTGTGTCTTTTAAGGAATATGCATATTTCTTCTGTTATTTAACTTATTGGTATAACTTGTTCCTAATACTCCCTCACTGCCATTTTAATGTCTATAAAATCTGTAAGAATGTCACTTCCTTTGAGGTAATTAAAATGGTACTGGAAACCACAGGGCTGAAAAAGAGTCAGGAAATAGACTAACCATTTAGTCGTTCTGGAAGTTCTTAGTGATCACTTGCTCTGTGATAGCCTTTGAGAGGTTCAAACAGCAGCAAGCAACAGACAAACAGACATAGTCTCTTCCTGGGACTTATCTGATCATTTCACTGTGCAAACAAGAAAATGGAGGCCAGAGAAGAGAAGGTAGCCTAAGCAAATTGCATTGGGGTAGTAGCAGAGCCTGCACAGGATATAGCCCTTCCTGGCAGTTGGTCCAGAGCACTTCCCCTGGCTTTCTAGAGACACCTTCTGTGATGAATAATCTTGGCAGTCAACTTGACACACCAAGGAAGAGGGAATTTCAGTTGAGAAATTTCCTCCATCAGATTTACCTGAGGCCGTGTTTGTGAGGCATTTTCTACTGTGAATGGTGCCATCCCTAGCCAGATGGGACTGGGTTGCCTACGAAAGGTAGTTGAGCAAGCCAGAGGGAAGCCAGTAAGCGGTGTTGCTTTGTTAGTTTCTGTTTCAGGTTCCTGCCTTGAGAACCACCTACCTTGTCTTCCAACAGTGGTGGGCTGTAAATGGTAAACCAAATAAACACTTTCCTCCTCAAGTTGCTTTAGGCCAGACTTTTATCAAAACAGTAGAGAAGCAAACTAGGACGCCCTCTATATTAGTTAGTTTTCTGTTGCTGTGATAGAAACACTGACCAAAGCAACTTATAGAAGGAAGAAGAGGCAAGAGTCAGTCCATCATGGTGGCTGGAGCAGCAGAAGCTAAGCTCTCACATCTTCAAGCAGGCAGAGGAAGCAGAGAGCGACTGGAGATCCGGCAAGCCTTAAGAACTCTCTAGGCCCACCCCCAGTGACATGCTTCCTCCAGGATAGCCACACCTTCTAAGACCTCCCAAAACAGCGCCACTAACTGGAGACAAAATGTCCAAATACTTGGAGCCTATGGGGACATTCTCATTCAAACCACCACACCCTCTAAGTCCTTTTTTCCTCATTCCTATTATCCTGTTTATCCATCTTACTTATATCCTAGCTCTTCCACCACACTGTAAGTATATGAAAGCACATAGTTCTGTCTCTTTTGTTCATTGACATATCCAAGTGCTTAGAGTAATATTAATTACATAGCAGATATGCAGTAAATATCAGGTGAAGTGTTATTTTTGTCATCACTGTGACAAAAAGCACAGGAGCAAGGGTTTATTTTGGTTCACAGTTCAGAGGAATGTAGCCCATCATGGCAGAGAAAGCATGGCAGCAGGAGTCTCTCAGTCAGTGGCACTGACCAAGAAGCAGAGAAAAGAGAATCCAGTGATCAGTTCCCTTTCTCCGTTTTCCATTTTTAATTCTGTCTGGAACCTTAACCCATGACATGGTATTGTTTACATTCAGAGTGCCTACCTTCATCAGTTAAACCTCTCTGGAAGTACAGACAGACATAGCCAAAGATGTGCCTCATTAATGCCCTGGGTGTTTCTCTCAGTCCATTGAAGCTGACAGTCAAAATTCACCATCACAGAAGTATGATCTGAGTCAGTCTTGTGCTCATCCAAGGATTATCTCTAAACTTCTTCTGTTATGGATGGATGGATGGATGGATGGATGGATGATGGATGGATGATGGATGGATGGATGGATGATGGATGGATGGATTGATGGATGGATGGATGGATGGATGATGAATGGATGGATGATGGATGGGTGGATGATGGATAGATGGATGATGGATGATGGATGGATGGATGGATGATGGATGGATGGATGATGGATGGGTGGATGATGGATGGATGGATGGATGGATGATGAATGGATGGATGATGGATGGATGGATGGATGGATGGACAGATTGTGGATGGGTGGGCGGGTGATGGATGGATGGATGGATGGATGGATGGGTGGATTGATTGGTCATTTTGACACAGGGTCTCCCTGTAGCCCCAGCTGGCCTGGAACTTGCTATGTAAACCAGGCTGGCCTTGAACTCATAGAGATTCACCTGTCTGTGCCTCCCAAGTGCTGGCATTAAAGGCATGCACAACCAGACCCAACTTTCTGTTATATTTTTAATACTTTATCTGGAAATACTTCAAAATGTTCAAAGAAGTTGTGTAGCTATATGAAATATACAAAGAGTATATGTCTGTATCCAGACTCCATAGTTACTAGCATTTTATGCCATTTGCTGTATAGTCTGCTCTTTTATAATATTTTATTTATTTACTTATTTATTTGATTTTTTTTGAGACAACATCTTACTATGTTAGGGCTATTTCAAAAATTGTTGAAAATTCTGGCCTAATCACAAGCCAAATTTTATTGAATGATTTTTATGAAACTCAAGTGAGCAACTCAGAGATCAATTTTTAAAAATTTTTTTATTGAATTTTTGTGTATTTCATACACAACATCTTAATCCTCTTTATACCCCTTTCCCCATCGGCACCCTTCCATACCTGCCCCCGTAGATTTTATGCATTCTGTCATTTATGTTAAAGCCTATTGAGTCAAGTTAGTGTCCCCTGACGTCCCTCAGTGCAAGTTCGTCCACTGGGGTCTATCTAAAGTTTCTCCCTTTAAGAAGATCAGCTCTTCCTCACCCAGTAGTAATCAGCTGCCAATAGTTCTCTGGCTAAGATTAGAGCCTGCTGCCCATTTCCACAGTCCTATGCTAGGTTTTTGTCTGCTTAAATTTGCATGGGACCTGTGCATGCTGTCACCATTGCTGTAAGTTCATATGGGTATGGTCCCAGGAGCCAGTAGGACTATTTCCATATGGTCATGCACCTCCTCCCCTGGCTCTTACATCTTTCTTACTCTTCTGAAGTGGTCCCTGAGACCTGGGCTCATTGCCCTCTGTTGCATGAGGACGCTTCATTGACGAGAGTTGAGAGATACATTAGTATTCCCTTTACCCCTTGTTCCACTAGGTTCCATGAGTCTTAGGTGTAGATGTTCCATTGTACATATGTCACTTACTGTTGGGCATTTCACAGACACATAATCTCTGTGTGTGACCAGTTGTGGAACTCTGTAATGCCTTCATCTGTTGCAAAAGAAGCTTCTTTCATGAGTGGTGACTGCATACTTGTCTGCAAATATAAGCATCCATATTTAGCACCTAATAAGAAATCACATCTGTCTAGGGATGTGACTTCCTTGTGGTTTTCTCTAAGATCTATGACCTCTCCAGCCATGTGTATTTGGCTGTGTTTACAGTATCACACATGAGTTCTCTCCCATTGAGTGGGCCTTAGGTCCAGTTAGGTAGCTGTTCATTACCCCCAAGATAAAAGTGCCATTACTGTCCCAATATAGTTTGCTGTGCCAGTCATCGTAGTGGTTATTAGGCCTTAAAGCTGGGGTTGGTCTGTCAGTTGATGTTCTCCCTTAGCAGCTTACATAGTACTCTCTAAAACCACGAGAGCTAGTCTTCAGGGAGGAGGCTTCCAGGTCAGTTCCAGCTCCATTGCTCCAAATCCTCTGTCCAAAGTATATCTTGTCACCTTCAGGTTCTGGGAAGCAATCAAGGGCTGTGGCCTCATGCCAACAACTCAAAGGGAGGTTTCTCCTGTCTGGCATTGTTTCTTGTTATATAGCTTTCAACTATGCACAGGACTCATGTACCGGTATTGTATGTGTAATTTTTCAGTAGGTTTTTAAACTAATACGATTCCCTCTGGTTTTTGACACTAGCGAGGCACTATTTACCTCTCCTCTCTCCGTGCTCAGCCCTCCCTCTTCCACCCCAGTAAAGTGCTCCCATTTTCCCCATTTCTCCCTTGATAATCCCTATCTATCGCTCCCCCTTTACCCCCACAGTTCCCTGTATAACCTTCCCTCCCCCTCCCATTTAAACACTCCCATTTTACCCATTTCCCCCTTATAATTCCTGTCTCCTACTATTCTCTCAGGTTCCTTCATTCCCTTAACCTCCCTGGTCCAAAGAGCAATTTTAGATCAAACACTCTCAAGAGAATATAGTCCAACTCTATAGTAGTTTGATACATGCTGAGGAATGATGGTAGGGAAACATTAAAACTTTATGCTTGTGTTACTAAATTATTACGCTTCTATAAGAACAGAAGCTTTGTATGTACAGTAAAAATCTTCCAATTCATAGCATGTAATCTCACATCTGAGCCAGGATGTTTTAGGCTGTGCTTATCGGCATTGTCTGGCATGATAACATACCATACTTAACACAAAATTCACATGTGTGTGTTTAGAACCAGGACTTCAGTGAAGCCCCACAATGCAACACGGGTGAGCACTGCCAGAAACACCTCAGATTCATTGCATATTTGATTTTGAATTCATTTTTGGTTGTTTCATGTTCAAAACTTTACTGTTACCAAATGTGGTTTGCAATTTCCACATTCAGTTACACGATTTCACATGGATTATTTCCCACAGTTTAATCCCAGCACTCAGGAGGCAGAGGCAGACAGATCTCTGAGAGTTCAAGGCCAGCCTGGTCTACATAGTAAGTTCCAGGTCAGCTGGGACTACAGAGAGACCCTGTTTCCAAAAGAGGCCCCCCAACCCAGGAGAGCATTACAGTCTAAGCAAATCACCTCGCCTTTTGCCCTCCCTCCTTTCTTTTTTGTTGGTAAGGACTCACAGACTGATGTTTTCCCAATGGTTTATACTTCATTATTGTTCTGAATTACTTTCTGTACAAATTGTTCCCGAATTGGCCAGTGGCACTCCTTCAAGTTGGTCCTTGTTTCCTTGCAACATGTGCACCCTTACCAGGTTCTCTTATTTAACATGTCTGTGTTTCTGGTATAGTATGATGAGATGTTTCAGGACAGTTTGTTGGACTTTAAGCACTTCACCACTATTGATTTTACAGTGATGTGCATACGGCATGTCTGGATCAGAGCAGAGCAATGAATTCAGGAGATAGCTAAGGATTTGATGCTCATATGAAGAGTTTTAGGAGGTATCATGGTTTGAATGAGAAATGTCCGCCATAGGCTCAAGTATTTTTGAACACTTGGTCTCCAATTGGAGGGGCTATTTGGGCAAGGTCATGGAACCTTTATAAGGACGGCCTTGCTGGAAGGAGCATGTCACTGGGGGGGGGGGCGGGCTTTGAGAGTTCGTAGCCTCACCGCACCTCCAGTTTGCTCTCTCTGCTTTGAGTTTGTAGTAGAAGATGTGATTGTTGAGCTTTCGGCTCTTGTCCCCATTGCCTGTAGCTTGCTTCCACGCCTCCCCACTACTGTAGACTCTCCCTCTGGAACCATAAGCCAAAATAAACTCTTCCATAAGTCACATTTGGCATGGTGTTTCATCACAGCAACCGAAAAGCAACTAATACAGAAGGCTAGGGCTTTTGTAGGAGCACTGAAAATTCAGAAATTTATTACTGCCTGTTGTCTTGATCTTGCCCTGGGATCAGCCATTTTCTCTAGAGATACCTCTAAACTCAAAAGTTATTTTCAGTGAAAAGTGTACCAGAAACCAAGATCTGACATTGGTTGTGTTAACTCCTGCCAGGCTATCAGCAATCTTGGGCCCTTTTAGCAGGTGGAGCTAGGAAATAATATGTATACAGGTACACATATACAATAATGTATATATGCACATCTATTCATATTTATACACATATATGTGTATGCATATATCTGTATATACACATATATACATGTTTACTTTTAAAAGCTTAAAGCACTTCAATTAGTAGTTAGGGAAATTCGGATTAAAACTACTTTAAGAATTCATTTTACCCCAGTCAGACTGGCTAAGATGAAGAGAACAAATGATAGCAAATGTTGGAGAGGATGTGGGGAAAGGGGAACACTCATCCACTGACTGCTGGGGCTGCAAACTTGTTCAACCCCTATGGAAAGCAGCATGGAGAACTCTTAGAAAACTACGAATGAACCTACCATTTGACCTAGTTATACCACTCCTTGGCATATACCCAAAGAACTCATCCTATTGCAGAGACACTTATAGATCCATGTTCGTTGCTGTTCTTTTCACAATAGCTAAGAGATTGAAGCAACCTAAGTGTCCCTCAATTGATGAGTGGATAATGAAAATGTGGTTCATTTATACGATGGAGTTTTACTCAGCAGTAAAGAAAGATGAAATCATGAAATTTGCAGGTAAATGGATGGAACTAGAAACTGTTATACTAAGTGAGTTAACACAATCACAGAAAAAAAATCGACATATGTTCTCCCTCATATGTGGATCCTAAGATCAGACTCTGATAAATAATTATGCAAACAGACATAACTGCAGGAACCAGGACAAGAGTAAGGAAACAGTGAGGTAAAGGAAAAGAAATAACCTGAAG
>NW_008330926.1:284054-314054 GCF_000622305.1 Nannospalax galili
TCTAGAGGATAAAGAGAAAGAAGGAGCTCCAGAAAGGTAAGACCATAGGAGAAAGGTATTATTAAGGGAGAAATGGGAAAAATGGGGGCACTTTAAATGGGGAAACCATGGTGGAAGGGTTAGATAATTCGAGATAAATAATGCCTAGCTAGTTTTTTTTTTTTTAAAAAAGAGGGAACCATATTAATTGAACAACCTACTGACAAATTATACATACAACTACCTCAAGGAATGTAGCACATGTCTAGGCAAGGTTTATCTGAGAACAATTGGTCTTTGCCCAAGCTTCATCTACATGGCACATGGTAATTTAAAGTACCAGACTGGTGGAACTAACCTTCTTGGATGTCTAACAGCCATACTTTGAAGCCTATAGTAATTTGGTCAGTGGGATATAAAGGACAGTTTTTGCTCCTTGCCCTCCTATGTCAACTAAGCTCCAGGGGACTATGAGCATTTCTCAAAATGTCCTGTAACGGTGGTACGTCACCTGTCCTCTTGATCAAGGAGGCCACAGAGACCCCACCAAACGGATTTGAACCAGCATCTAGTCTACAAAGAGGAGGGTCAACACAGAGGAAACATTTCCCCCATGCTTCTAAGTGAAGCCAGCCATCGTTGAGCAGGACCTTTGACTTATCTTCACGTAGATGGAACTAGTAAAAGAAAGGACCCAGGGACTTCTCCCAAGTCCATGTGACCCCTGAGGAACAGATCCTCAAACGACCTTAAGAGTAAAAATAAATTGGTTTATCTGGGCTAACTGTATGGCCTTAAACACCCAAAAGGAAAGTATAACCAAAGATTAAAGGGATCAATATAATTCTTTAAGAGTCCATGTGTATAGCTAGAGGCTACATAACAAGAAACAATGCCAGACAGGAGATACCTTCCTTTGAGTTGTTGGCCAAGAGACTTGCAGACAGTTACCCAGCATAGAACTGGGAAAATGAACAGCAGATCCCAATCTTATCTAAAGCAATATTGGCAACTGATTGCTTCTAGATGAGGAAGAGCCGATCTTCCTAAAACAAGGAACTCTAGATAGGCTGACCAGATTCAGTGAATGGACAAGCACTGGAGAATGGCTGGGGGTGCCAGCAACATAGTGGACAGTAACAGGGATGACAGAGACTATGGGAGGGTACCATTTGGGATATGGGTATATAGATGAATAAGGTTGTTTGTTGCTGGACGTGGTGGCGCATGCCTTTAATCCCAGCACTCGGGAGGCAGAGGCAGGCAGATCTCTGTGAGTCCAAAACCAGCCCGGTCTACTTAGTGAGTTCCAGGACAGCTAGGGTTACAGGGAGACCCTGTCTCAAGAAGACCAAAAAAAGAAAAAAAGATTGTGATGACATACACACAAAAAATCAACAAATTTTAAAAAATGAGCCACAGTTGAGGAAGAAGCATAAAAATTTGCTTCATGTTAATTAGTAGAGTAATACCATTGAAATCTACCTAATGACTTTATATCCATGCTCAGGTGCCAAGGATCTCAGAAAGTAACTGACTGTGACTAGTAATAATCAGATACATACAGATTAGAGATGCACGTGCAAACATCTAAGTGTTAGTAGCATTAAAAATGAGTTTTTCTGTATGAAAGTGTATTTTAAAACGAAATGGAGATCTTTTTTAAAGGTTAAAAACCTCACTCAATTTTATATCTTATAGCATTTATTCTGAGTTCAGTATTGTATAACTATTGTTTCAACTGTGAACCCAAAAATTTACAGCCAATTTTGAAAGAGATGTATCTTTCCTCTGGAAATTGTTATTGAATATGTCAATGCTGTAATGGAATGCTTCTTCTAATCATGTGGTTATCAAATAAATAATTTTAAAAGCTTAAAGCACTAGAGAAAGAGAGAGAGAGAGAGAGAGAGAGAGAGAGAGAGAGAGAGACCCCTCAGTTGCCTTTATAGGGTGCCATGATAAAATACCATAAACAGAATGACTTAATCAACAGAAATAGATTTTCTTATCCTTCTAAAGTCCAGAATCCCAGATAATGGTGCCATCAAGGTTGGGTTGTGAGGGTGGGTAGCTTCTCACTGTGTCCTTATTTAGCCCTTCTCCCATGCATGCCCGGAGAGACTCTGGTGCCTCTTTCTCTCCTTGTAAAGATTCTACCCTTACTAGATGAGGGCTCCGCCCTTATGACCTAATTTAACCTAATTACCTCCCTAAAGGCCCTGTCTCTAAATATAGACACATTGTGGATCAGGACATCAGCATTCGAATCTGATGGGGGAACAGTTTAGCCTATCACTGGGGGAGGATGACCTGGGAACCAAAAGTCCCAAATATTCATAGAGGCAACATCTGAACAGTGGAATTGTCTGCCATCATGAAGGGTACTGTCCCCTTTATATGTGTGCATGTATTCTATCCTTTTTTCGAACTTTTTGTTGTGAGCATGTTCTGCTTTATAATTGTGATTTGAGCAGCAAGACCCATCTCACTGCCTTTTCTTGGGAGATGTTTCTCTGGGCTCTGTTGCTCTGGGGATGATAGTCTCCTAATCTTGATCTCCACCCCCGGCAACCCCATCAGGATTGCTATAGCCAGGTAAGTACAGGAGCCTTGAAAAAACTTAGGCAGGGCTTTACAGGATGTGATGTCTGTGGATAACATATCTTAGGCCTGGAGATGGAAAGGGGTGCATCAAGACCACAGAGCAGTAGGGGTGGAGCAGGGCTAGAGCTCATGCTCCCAGCACCACCTGCCCCCTACACACAGGCTTAAGGGAATCTTTCTTTGAGGAAATCTTTGATCCTCACCTAATGGGAATTGATGTGCTTGAGTTCGGAACCATGTCCACTTTTGTGCGTGTGCTTGTGTGTGGAGTACACTTGCTTTTCTTCTTTCCCTCCACCAGATCGCAGTCCTGGCTACTTTCTCTTCTCCTCTGTGCCTGAAACTACCATTTATCTCCTCTCTCAAGTTTCTTGGAATACTTCTTCATTCCTCTCAAGCAGTTCAGATGAATGCACAGTTGTCATGTATTCTAGAGACCCATCGTGACCTGGTCCTTGGTAACTGCATAGGAATTGTATGAGTGCCCCCACCCCACCCCACCCCCAGCTGGAGGAAGAACACTGACAGGAGTCTGCCCCTGAATTCTGGTCCTGTCTCTGTTTCAAGCTCATAACCTCAGACAATTCTGCCTTTTCTCTGGACTTCACTTTATTCATCTGGAAAAGGATGGCTTTAATCAGTCCTCTGGAATCTTCCAGATGTGACATGTTAAATTCAGACAGCAATCAATATTCTCAGGGTTCTTTGAAATTCCTCGTCTTTGACATCTTCTTACAAGAGTGTGATGCCCACCTTTTTGTCCTGTGAGGCAGTACAATGTGTTGGTTAGAAGTGGCCTCTGGAGCCAGATAGAAGGCTCAAAGTCAGACTCTTCTACTTGCAGGTGGTATGACCTTGGTAAGCTACTTGGCATCTCTGTTGCAGCTTTTATAAAATGGGCTTATTAATATTAACCTCCTAGGGCCATGGTGAATATGTAATGAGATAATGTATAAAAATACTCAGGTTGGCTGGCAGCTGACCAACAACATGCAGAGAATAAGAGGCTGCAGAGTGCTTATCCCTGAATAGGACACCTATATCAAACTTCTGCCTCCCAAGGCTCAGGGATCATTGTGGAAGAGGGGACAGAAAGACTGTAAGAGCCAGAGGAGGTGAATAACCACCAGAAACAACAAAGTTTTCCAGACAGCTGGTCAGCTACTCATATGAACTCACAGCAATGCTGTCAGCAGGCAGAAGTCCCATGCAAGCTCAAGCCAGACAAAGTCCCAGCACAGACATGGGGAAATGGGTAAGAAACCATAACCCTGCCTGAAGAACTTTTGAAAACTGATGGCTGCTGGAAGGAGAGAGTCAGTTCTCATTAAGGGTGGAGAAGATGAGTCGTGCCTGATTTTCCCAGAAGGTTGCACATGAACATCTCCTCAGCCTGCTGGGGTTCCTGCATTTGAAATGCATATTTTTTAGTATACTATGGCCCTCCACATGAGCTGCTGACCCCTGGCACTCAACCATAGACAAAATGATCTTGTCTCAGTGCTGGAGAAACTACTGTCTGCATTGGCTCCTGTGAGAGATACTGAGCATTAGACTTTGGATGGTTAAAGGGTTTTCTATAGATCACTTTATATTCTATATTATGACTTTATTATTAGATTCTGACTTAGCATCTTACTGGGCTGGTTCCCCCAGTGAGGAATGTGGACTCTCATGTCACAGTAAGAGCACCGGAGACCCAGAGGAGCAAAAGTGAGGCATTTTATCTTATGACTTTGTAAAAGCAGGTACCAGTCCAGAACTTCAAGGACACTGACTGACTGCAAAGAAAAGCTTTTATAGCCCTAAGTGCAGATCCCTTCCTCTCTTCCCTATTGACTGAGTAATCAGGAGGGCACAGTCTCACACATCATCTAGGGCCGATATTTTCCCTGCCACTTAAACTTGTCTTTTTCTTAACTAAAACCATGTGTGAATTTATATCTATATTTTATGTCCTATTTATTTTAAAGCCTATCAGGAACATGATTTTGTCATATCTGTAGGATGTTAGGCAAGCTTGACTTAGCAATCTTCTATTCTAAGCTTCTAGTTTGGGAGTGTGTAGGGGTAGCTAAACTAGCAGAATCTTAACAGGGGTTCAGTGTTTTCTGTTCATCTGTAGCTGGACCCCAAGGTGACTGAAGGCATCTTTGAAAATAGACCTTTTTTATTCCTTATACCACCAACAAGATATAGAAGGTGTGACTTCCAAGGACTAGTATGCTGCTCTGTTCTCACTGTGCCCTCACGCCATAGACCCAGAGTCTGACTGGAACCTTTTCTGCTCTATGGCTGATAGCTTGTGATAAACAGAGTTCGGACGGACGTCGTTTCCTTCTTTCCACCGAAGATAAGTGCTACAGCAACCTAGTGCCTCACAGGGAGCTCTGGGCTTCAGGTGGTACCAACCCGGAATGTGTCAGTTATTGATAGCCAGTGTTAATCGTAAATGCTCCTGTGACGGGTTTTCTCTTTCTTACTGCAGTTAGTCACCACAGAAAGCCTCTTCCTTAAGAACAGCTTGTACAATGAAGGAATCCTAATCGTATGGGATCCATCTGTGTACCATGCAGGTATCCCAAAGGTAAGTGGGTGTGTCCACAAGCAGGTTGGCGTCCCTGTTTGACCTTAGCTTTTACCATGTTCCTAGATTTTTAGGGTCACATCTGAACTGAGCCATTCCTGGTTGTTTGGGTTTTAGACTAAAGGATTGAGAATTCCTCCTGTCCTAACCAGCATCTCTCCTTGTCTGCCCTGAAAGGCCATGCATGTGTCTATTGTAGTGGCATGTGCAGAGAGTGGTAATGGCTGGATCAGTAGTGATCTGGGCTAATGTGTTCATCAGTCAAATTATTCCTGATGAACCTCAGCAGGAGTAGACAATAGTTACTGTTACTCCTGTGAATAATCTTGTCACACTTCTGTTTCATACTTCTAATTTCTAGAATTCTTCTCATTTCACTCTCAAATACTCTCAGAATGGAGGCATGGCTACTCCCATTTCACAGATGGGGAAAGTGGAATGTAGATAGAGGAAGTCACCTGTCCCAAGGCTTCCTAAGCATAGGACACAGATCTACAGTATCAACTCTTTTAGGGAAGGAAGCATAATCCATAGGCCTGCTACATTCTCAGACCCTCTGGAACAGCCCTCTAACTGTTACATATGTGGGTTGGCCTCTTCTTGTCTCGGGACAGTGTCTTTAAAGAGTCAGGGCAGAAAGCACTCTTCTTGGGGCTGGAGAGATGGCTCAGCAGTTAAGAACACTGGTTGCTCTTGCATGGTGGCTAACAACCATCCTAACTCCAGCTCCAGGGGAATCCAATCCACCCTCTTCTGACCTCTGTGGGCATTCATGAGTGTACCTACACATATGCAGGCAATACACTCGTACACATAAAAATTCTAAAAATTAATAAATAAGCCAGGTACGGTGGTGTACACCTTTAGTCCCAGCACTCGGGAGGCAGAGGCAGGCAGATCTCTGTGAGTTCAAGGCCATCCTGGTCTATGAAGTGAGTTCCAGGCCATCTGGGATTACAGGGAGGCCCTATCTCAGAAAGACCAAAAATAATTAATAATAATAATAATAATAATAAAGTATGTTTTTTAAAAGGAAGCGCTGTTCTTGGGGCACTTGGTTTTTAAATGGACCCAATAACAGCTGATGGGCTCTGGGGATCCCTGGTTGGTCCCTTCTTTAGTCTCTAAAATTTCACATTGATCTCATGTGGAACCCAACTCTGTTTGATCATAAGGACTCTGGGCCCATAGATGTGACAACTTGTACTCAGGCTTCTCTTCTTTGACAGTAAGAGTAGCTAGGTACGGTGGGCCAAGTTACTTGGGAAGCTGAAGCAGGAAGATCACTTTCGCCAAGAGTTCAAGCCTTCACAACATGGTGAAACTCTGCTTTATTTTATTTTATTTTATTTTTTAAAGTAAATAGTTGGGGGTACCTCATGCCTTTAATTCCAGCACTCAGGAGGCAGAGGCAGACTCTGTCTAGGCCAGCCTGGTCTACATAGAGAGTTCCAGGCCAGCCAGGGCTACATAGTGACACCCTGCCTCTAAAACAAAACAGCAATAATCACAAAAAAGTAAATAAAAGATGATGTTAGATGGTGCCTAAACCACTTTTTGCTGATACCATTCCCAGTCTTTTTTTAATGTCTTTTAAGAAATATTTTTATGAGTATATGAGTGTGTTGCCTGCATGTGTATAAGTGCACCCATGTCGTGTAATGCCATGGAAGTCAGAAGAGGGTGTCAGATCCCCAGAACTGGAGCTACGGACAGTTGTTGGCTGCCATGTGGGTGCTGGGAATCGAACCGGGGTCCTCTGCAAGAGCCATCTCTCCAGCCCCCATTCCCAGTCTTGATGGCTCTCAAATCTGAGGCTTTTCCAAGGCTATAAGCCCAGTATTCCTGTAGGCACAGACTGTGTCCCAGACCCTACCATTCTATTCAGTAAAAGCTGTGATTTGAAGAAGGACTGCAACCTGCTACCAGAAAAGAACAACTGTGTGTAAGGAGCACATTTCCCTCCTTGAAGATCACTCTCCTCTTTTTCAGTGGTATGAGAACCCTGACTACAATTTCTTTAGTAAGTATAAGAGTTACCGCAAGATGCATCCCAGCCAGCCCTTTTACATCCTCAAGCCTCAGATGCCTTGGGAACTGTGGGACATCATTCAGGAAATCGCTCCAGAGAATATTCAGCCAAATCCTCCCTCCTCTGGGATGCTTGGTGAGTTCATGTCTGAGAAATCCTTTTGCATTTCCTTCTAAGAAAGATTGTTGTGTTTCTTTGTGGGGAGTGGGGAGGTCCTCATTCATTATTCACCAAAACCACTGCTAAGACTTTTCTGTCCTTGTATACTGTACCAAGTTCTTTGTAAACTATGGAAGTGTAAGATACAGTTCTTATTCTAAGGATGGCTGCTGAGGGAATTCAGACATCTGAGACCACATTCAGTTTGTGCCTCAACTGAAGTGAGTGTACCATCACTGTCCTTGATGTCATAGGTGAACCCTTTCTAGATAGGCAGAGATAGCTCTGTGGAGGAAGTAGTGTTGGACTAAGCTTTGGAGAGGGGAGGATTTGACATGCAGAAGATGAAGTAAAGGGAGGGGAGAAATAGGAGGAACAGGGCTGGATTTGGGATGGGGTGAGCAGGATTCTTCTATTACCCTAAAATTTAGAGTATCCCAACACTCACTAATTTTTCTGCCTGCTTCTATTATACTGCAAGTCTGTCAGGTGGTAACTATGATCTGCTTACCCTTGTGGGTCTGGCACCACAAATGCTCCCAGAGTAAATGAGCAACTGTCAGAGACACTGCTTATGGAGAGGGCAGGGCTCTTGCAGTGTCCCCTTCACACCTTTTGCCTCAGCTTCTGGATAGGTGCATCTTCCTGGAGCTTTTGCAGCAGAAGTGGTTGACATCCTGAGGAGCACACTTCCCGTGACACCAGCGCCCTGCTTGTCCATGCTGCCCTCGCTGCCCCTCTGCCCTCCCTCCTAACTGCTTCCTTCCACCCCACAGCAGTACTCTCAAGGAGGATGATGTGGTCTCTCTTGGAGAAGTCTCCCTTCCTGCCAGCCCTGGGAGTGCTTTTGAAGTGCCTGTACCGGCTACAGAGCTGTCTTCTCCGCTGAGTGGGGGCATTTGGCAGGCAGGGGTGCTTTTCCCGTATCTGACTTTATTAGAACAAAGCCGCTGCTGCAGTTTGTAGTTCCATTGTAAGAATTCCCTACATAAACAGCTAATAAAGAGAATCAGCTGGAATCTTATTTAACCCTAACAATAACATGCTGTAGGAGGGTTGTATTTAGGCTCTCTCTTGAAGTAGCTGAAGAGTCTGAGGCACATAGAGGGTTTGTGTCCTACACAAATCAACTTGGCCAATTGGGGGCAAGTGCGGATGATTCCCCTCCCTCCTGGATGGGCTTATATATTTCACTGCATGGCCTCCTTGGGCAGCACCAACATGGGCCACACTTTGATTCCTGTTCCAACTGTCTCTTCCCAGCTAAGGAAAGAAGTTTTCTCTCCTCAGCGCTATTTTCTACAAGTACCACATAAAACAGCCTTCTAAAACTGTACCCTCTGCAGTTTCTACAGGATGTTAAAAGGACTAGGGAGCACTAAGTACATGTGACAGCACTGATTGATTCATTGGCTCATTTACCTTGTCTTCATATAGCTTACTCCACTGATAAATTCACTGACTGACTCCCTTAATCCTCTAGCATGATAGAGGACCTGTCTACCTTGCACCAAGCCCTGGCCTACATGCTGGGGATACAAAGACACGAGATGCATATAGCCCTGCATCCCGAGTAACAGTCTGTTGGACTCGACTTAGCAAAGTCATAGGAATATGGGAGTCACAGGAATAGATACAACTCCAGGTGCTGTCTCACCAAATCTGGGGCCCCAAGCAGCTGCAGGCAGTGGGCAGAGTTCTGGGTTGCTGATGTGGCTGCTGGACGTGACTCATCTCTGCTCCCCTCTCCAGGTATCATTATTATGATGACACTGTGCGACCAGGTAGATGTTTATGAATTCCTCCCATCCAAGCGCAAGACCGATGTGTGCTACTATCACCAGAAGTTCTTCGACAGCGCCTGCACGATGGGTGCCTACCACCCTCTCCTCTTTGAGAAGAATATGGTGAAACATCTCAACGAGGGCACAGATGAAGACATCTACCTGTTCGGGAGAGCCACACTGTCTGGCTTCCGGAGCATTCACTGCTGAGCACGTGTCCCTGGCCAGGCACCTTCAGTCTTCTCCATCAGTTGTCTTATGGCTGATCTCCTGGTGACCTCTCCTGGGAGGAACATTTTCTTCAACAGTCCCAGCTTGCTTCTTATACTCTAGGACGTTTTCAGCAGAGCTCTGGAGCGTCCAGGGCCTGATGGCAAAGAACACAGCCTTCCTTGTAGCCACAGAGTTTGGGGCCCAGCCTCCTGCCACACACACATGGATGCACATGCTTAGCACTCATTCTAGACAGCATCTTCTCCTTCCACACAGGTAGGGGCAAGATCCACAGAGCTGCCAAAGCTAGAATCTGTTTTTCCTAACTAAACGATATCATTCTTACAAACTAGCACTCTCTGTCACTTGAAATCTCTACCTAAGTATTGATTTCACATCTTAAAGAAACTCTTCCCAAATCATGATTTGTGCCAGATGCAGGGTGGTGGGGGTTGGGGGTGGGGGGCAAGCAGTTGGTACAGGACATAGATGCATGCCCATTTACTCCAGAGTAAAGTTGTTTCCAAGTACACTCCCCTGTAAACATAATTCTGTCACTACTGACTGATTGGGTTGGTCCTTGGCCTGGGTGCTTAGGACTGTCCCACTTCCCTCTCCACGTGAAGAAAAGTACAAGACATCTGTTTCAACTTGCTCACAGTTGAGTAAGAGACAGACACTTAATAAGCAGTTAGAATATAAACATTCCATGTGCTCAGTGAATTGGGCCGATGGAGAGGTGGCTACTGTCTGTACCCAGGAGGAGCCAACTCTTCCATATCTTCTTAGAGCTTGTGACATTGGAGCAGGTCTTAGCAGAGGAGGAGAAAGTTGCCAAGGCATTTCATCTGAGTTCTAAGAGCTGTGCTTTCCTTTCCTCCTTTATTAGCAAGGCTATGTTCTGTATATTCAAACTTGTCTGAAAATAGAGACTCAAGATGCTTGTTGAGGAAGCCCCTACCCATGTTGGCGCCATGTGCAGCTCCACGTGACTACTGCAGGCTTGGTTTGGCGTGTACTGAACTCTAGCTCCTCTTTTTAATACCTACTCCCAAACCACCTTCTAACTTCTGTCTTTATTTTCTTTAAAGTAATCTTCCCTTCCCAAATTACTTTTACTCATTTTCTGCTTGACAAGTATCCTGACCCCAATTTCTTTGACCTTATGGGCCTTCCATTGAAAGGTCTCTCAGGGAATGGGGATAATGGAGGGACTTAGGTCAGAATCTTAATCATAACTGAGTCTTATGAGGTGTGAGGTATGTGATATCAGATTGTTGTGCCCTCCACTGGCTCCCTGCAAGGAAGTGACATCAGTCTCTGGGCAGGAATCACCCACTGTGGTTTGTAAGCCTGCTCCCCACATGGTTCTGCTAAGCCCCCTCCTGTGGTGGGAAACCACATGGGCCCATTCAACCCCTGGTATGGAGTGGTTAAACGACTTGTTCAGGGTCAAAAAGTAATGTTAGTACCAGAGCGCCTAGGCAGAGACCACTGGGTTCTCAGTGCTGGTGCCATGTGCTCAGAGGGCTTCAGTGTTTGAGCTCCGGTCAGCGGTCTTAGAGCTGGGACACTCTTACTGCTGACCCCATGCCTTATATGGACAATAGAAGGCTCAGAGTGAGAAACTTGGGTTTTCGGGTTGATCCCTCTCCTGTGCCACTTTATGATAATTCTCTTCTTCAAGCCTTTGTTTCCATATTTGTAAAATGGGGTGACAGTTCTACCTCACAGGGCTCTGTGTGGACCACAGGAAAGCACCCGGCCTGGCTGTGTCCCTAGTGCGTAGGAAGTAGGTACCCAGCTTTCCTTCCTTTCTGTTCTGTGATCACACCTGTGCTGGACTTTACTGTAAGACAATGGTGAGGAGGAAAAGGGGTCCTTTGTGTTGTGAAGCAACTAGCCCATTTGGAACACCCAGGAAACCATAGGACAGATAATGTAGCGCATATTCCTTCTTGCCACCTGCCACTCAGGTCTGCTTCTGTCTGGGAGTGGGCCAAGTATTCTGACTGCTTGGCTGCTCTGTGGGTTAACTGGTGAATTCCTGGCTCACCTTATGCTCTGATTTCACATGCTTCTTATAATTCTGTCACGACCACGGAATACCTAGAAGCTGGCATTCTGTCAGCAGGAAGCGCATGTTGGTATAGAGACTGAGACTACACTGGGTAGATTCTATTCTAGTTTTTAATAACTATTATTAATGTGGAAGAATAAATTAATTTAAGTATAATATGATTCTGAAGTCTACAAAACCTTTATGTGCTCTGTAAATGTGGAAATCTTGGTAAACTGAAAATGTTATGTTGCTGTTACTGTTAATTTGGTGAGATGTTTAGTATTTGTTACAGGTCATTTAAAATCTGTGACTGAATGCTGCAAGAAAGCTGCTGTCTACATAGGCTCTGGCTTCACGCTAGATCATGGGATCAGCTCTAATCTTTCTAATCAAATCTGCTATTGCTCTTGGTTTGGAGTTTTGAGACACTGGTCTCAGAAACTTCTGAAACATATCTAAGCTACTTCTAAATCACCCAAAGATTATGTAAAATTTTAAAATAAAGGTCTTTTAAAAAACTGCCTCTTCATACTGTTTTGGGATCACCGTCACCACCTCTCGTGTTACGAGAGGACGCAATGGGAATGCTGAGCCTCCAGTCCTCTCCCTTGAGCTCTCTGGCCTCGGCCTTCCTCTGTAGGCTTCCAGGGAAAAGTCTGCTTGTTTATTTGGAAGGACAGAACCTTGGAACTATTGATGGGTTTATTGATAAGTCTTCCTTTCACTCCTGCTAGATTCAGATAACTAAGCTTTGGTTCATCCCGTTGCCTGAAGAAAGAGAAGACCAGGATGCAGAACGAAAGGAGAGCTTTTTCTTTGGTTTCCAGAACCCTTACCTCTTAAGGGAGCAATGGTTCAAGGAAATGGCCAAGTGTTTGTATAAAAATGCTGAAGAAGAGCAGGATTTGGGTGGGGGCAAAGATGATTTCTCATCTCCCTAAACGCCTGCTCTCAAGATAAGTGTGCCTCCCCAAATTCTTACACTGAAGTCCTAACCCTAGCACCTTAGAATGCAACCTCATTTGGAAATTGGATAATGCAGATCCAATTATTTAAGATGAGGTCATCCGGGATAGGGTGGGGCCCCTGCTCCAGCATGACTGGTGTCCTCATAAAAAGGAGCAATCTAGAGACGGGTGCACATGGAAAACACCATGTAATGATGAAGGCTGAGGTCAGGGTGTTGTACAAGCCAAGGAATGCCGAAGATTGCCAGAAAACCCCCAGAAGCTGGAGAAGCCACACGGAGCAGCTTTTTCCTCATGATCCTCAGAGGAACTGACCTTGATCTGGGAGTTCTGGCTTCTAAAGCTGGGAGAAAAAACACTTATGTTGTCAAAGCCACATGTTTTGAGGTACTTTCCACATTATAGCCCCAGCAAATCAAACCTAAGGTCTTCTCCTCCACCCTCCCTTCACTCTCGCTTTTGTAGCCCCAACTGCAATCCCCTTGGACACTGAGGTTTTGACAGGCCTCTCAGGAAGATGGGACTTTAGGCAACCCTTTTCTGATGATATTCTGAATGAGGGACATCAGACCATATTGACTGGCTGGGGAACACTAAAGACCATCTGTCCCCCTGGTGTTTCACCCTTGGGAACTCCCAGGACTCTTGTGTATCCATGGTCATGGAAAAGAGTTGTTGTCTAAACCCCAGGAGAGTGGGAACTCAGAGTAAAGGGTATAGAAAATAGATTTCAGTTTGGCCAAATTTCCAGTGGCCCTAGGCCTTATGTTCAAGGTTTTTCCCACTAGTCTGGTAAGCCAGTGAGTGGAGGCTGGTCTCTCGTTTCCCATTATGATGTCTGATTCCGTTTTTAAGGTACATGCTCCTTAGGCTCTTGTGAGAAGGAAGCAAGCCTCAAAGACAGAGCTGCACACACCCCTGAACCTCCAACCTCCATCACCCCCCAACACACACACACTAATAGGGCTCTCCACTGACAGCCCAAGGTTCAGGGTCTTAGAGAATACTCTTTGATGTGGTCTCACTAATGCTGAACCCATGCTGGCACCTGGCCTAGAGCAGGGCTAGGATGGGATGAAGGAGTGCCCTGGGTCTCAGGGACTGCCACCTCCACCTCAGTCCCAGCTCCTCATCCTCTGTAGCAGCAGTAGGATGTGTTGCGAGATGATAGGGAGTGATTATGGCTCCAGGATAGTTTTCTCCGCTCTAGGACAGGAGTGCTCTAATCCAGAAAATTCATCCCTGTAGGCTGGAATAGTGGCATTAGTTCAGGAGAAGAAAGGACCTTATTGTTACTCCAGTATGCATCCATGCCCACACCCAGTCCTCAGAATTAATTGGGAAAGAAACTTTCAAAGGAAAGGGAAATTTATTTCAGTTCAGCGAATACATTTTGAGCACTTGCTGTGTGGCTGGCACTGAGAGTCGGTGACAAAGGCTCATGACCACTGCCCCCCAAGAAAGGAAAGCCTGGGAAGATGGGCCTGCCCTGCCTGGGTATGGGTATTTTCTGTAAAGTTAACCTGGATAATAGTACTGTTGTTCTTGAGCCTGGAAGAAAAATATTATACAAATATCAAATGAAGAAACATGGTGATACAGGTCAAGTACAATGAAGCTGAAGAGCAGAGAGAGTCACGTTAACAGGTGGGATCGGCAGGAGTCCCTTTCTCCTTTAACTAAGGACATTCTCTCTCTCTCTCTCTCTCTCTCTCTCTCTCTCTCTCTCTCCCCTCTCCTTTTTTCTTTCTCTTTTTAAAGGCAGGGTCTTGCTTTGTAAGCCAAACTGATCTGGAGCTCCCTATCCTCCTGCCTTAGCCTCTGCGCTGGAACTAACTACAGGTCCCATTGTTTCTCCCTTTCACTGTCTTCCCTTAGGGGTTCATGGTTTTCTGTGGTGGCCTGCTTTGAACCTGCTTTGAATCTTTTCCTTTGTATATTTCCTTTATATATTTGAATAGTTTGTACTTTCATAATAGGCTTTGGTTTTGTAGTTGCCATGAGCCTTATATAAACCTCTTAAGTCAAACTGATAACAACTTAGCTCTAATATCAAGCAAGCTATACATTCATTCTCTCCCCAACTTTCATGCTTTTGATACCATAATATACCTTTTTTTCAGGCTGAAGAAATGGCTCAGCAGGTAAAAAGCAACTCACAGTGGAAGGGGAGAACTAACTCACAAAATTGTCCTCCGACGTCCACATGCACTCATGTGCCGTCCCATAATAAATTTTCTTTTCTCTTTCTCCAAAAATATTTTTCTTTCTTTTTTCCTTTCTTGTATATGTTTATATGTGCGCACACATGTGCAGTGCATATATGTCACAGCACAAGTGTGGTGGTGGACAAAGGAGCACTTTTGGGTGTCAGTTTTCAGCTACCTTGCTAAGGCAGGAACTCTTGTTTTTGCCATGCTGCAACCCCTAGACCGGCTGGCCACAAACTTCCCATCTTATCCCTGGAGTTCTGGGGATGCAGTTATGTGCAGCCTAATCCAGCTTTTTAAGTGAGCTCCTGGGATTGAACTTAGTAAATCAGGCTTTCAATGTCTTTCATTATGAATTTCCAGCCAGTTAGATGTAGAAGATATATATCTTGCATCATAGAGGCCATATTTAAAAAGTCTACAATGAAAATTACGTACAATATATACATATATATATATATGCACACAGAAATAAATAAAGCCTTTCTCTTAAGATGTGAAACAAGACAAGGTTGCCACTCCTGCTACTTCTTTTCAACACAGTACTGGAAATACTTCACCAAAATGGACCTGATAACCCATTCAGAAGCAATTCAGTATCCTTTCTTGATAAAAAATTTCAACAAATCATTCAATTTTATATCCATATCTTCTTGTAGTTCTGTCTTTCTTTAAGAGAATTCATCATCAGTAATTTTATATATTTCATTTTCTTCAGGATCTGCTGTTTAGAACTTAATTATTTCTGCCGGCAGTGTTCTTTTTCTCTTATGTCCTGCCATAGGTGTCCACATTGAAGGGACTGCAACCCTCTTCAGCCTCTGCTCCTGTTCTTTGATGCCGATAGACCTTCACTCAATCCTTTATCCTTTAATTCTTGTGCTAGTTAGTGGCCCACAACTTAGCTATTGTAGGCCTTTGTTGGGTAGGCAGCCTCCAAAAAGTTAGAGCTGACCGGGGGACGGGTCTAGAGACCTAGTGAGAGATGCTGAGAAATACTGAATGTCCTGGGAAAAAGGGGAGGGGTAACTGCCGTTTTGGACACAGGGAACAGAGCAAGGACCACACAGACTGAGTGGCCTTGGTGGCATGGATCTCAAAACTTAGCCAAATATAGAAAATGGGCATGGGACTTTGTAAGTCACCCGTTCCTGAATGTCATAAACTAGGCAAAACCCAAGTGAGGGTGTTCTGTCGGTTTTGTCAGGCCTGGGACCTCAGAAGGTGCACACCCAGGGGGTCTCCCGAGGAGGGGGAGGGGAATTTGGTGAAACAGCCTTGCTAATGTGTTCTTTACTTGAGTTGGACCATAAACTGGTATGGGGTTGATTTCAACTGCTAGCTGTACTCACCAATCCAGTGAGGCTTAGAACTCTTTAGTAAGACAGCTTCCCCACCAGTCTGAGAACCGTATGTTGTATGCACTCTGCAACAGCTTCTGATTGGGCAGTGCTACATGTTGTTTTCCATTTGGGGATCAGCTGGATGGGGCCTGCGTTTGGGATTACAAAGGTGAGCAAGTTCTCTGACTTCATTACTTAACTACTCAGTGAACAAAATCAAAGTCTGGACTCCACATACGTGTGTGGGTGTGGACTTTCCTTCCATCCTGGAGTAGTCTTAAAGCAGTACACCAAACCTTGGTACTATGGCTGCTTCACCATTGGGCCTGGGCAGGGCTAGATGCACCCTCTATATTAAATTACTGCTGTAATCCTGCTTTCCCATTTCAGAAAGGTTAAGAAATGTACAAATGCTTGGTTGAGTTAAAGCTTGACAACTGGCTTTGGGCAGGCACAGATGTTCCTTCTGTGAATAATGACTAACTTGGCCCTATTTCCTGGCCTGAGAAGGTTTCAAGGTGAGCAACAGGGCTGGATGTGGAAGGCAGACAGAGATGTGAGCCAGAGAAAACCATTGACTACTCTGAATTCAACCATCACTCTGAAGTGATGCTGCTGGCTTGTTTCCCTGGTAATGTGAATGCAAAGCAGCTGCCAAGATCCCTGTGCTGGTCACGGAGCCTACCACTGTTCTTCGTCTCCAACTGAGCCCTGGTGTTCTAGCTCTGCTGACTTACCCAATGTTTCCCATGAGGCAAGGCCAGAGAGTGACACCTCCAAATGGTTCCAGAATTGTGGAGAGTTGCAGTTTGCCTCTAATTCTCTTCTCCCTCTGAAACAGCCTTGGGAAGCAAGAATCCTCTGTGTGTAGCAGTGCAGCAGCTTGGAAGGTGCACAACACAGTCAGGGCGGAGCTGCTCCTTCTTCACTTTGAATGTGGCTGCTTTCAGTTTTGTGGTGAAAGGGGGTGTCTTAGCCTCACTTCTGGGTTTTGGCTAGTATCTCCTCAAGGATTTTTTTCTCTCTTCCCTCTTGTGAGACATAATAACATGAACACTGACTTCAGGCTGTTCCAAGGCTTGATGGGTCTTTCTCTTAAAATTATGTATCACTAATCTTTTCTCCTGCACTGTCAAATATGCCATTTTCCAAGATACAGTATTTTTTATTTGCTATTGAAGATTTCTTCATTTCTTCAGCTTCTTAAATATTTAGAATATAGTTTCAGCAACTTTTTTCAAAGTTTAAAAAAAAATAGTTTCATTGAATATTTGTGAATTTCATACAATATATTTTGATCATAGTTAGATCCCCTCCCCTATCTGCACACCTCTTATACCCACCCTCTTGCTGGATTTCATGTACTGTGTTCATATATGTTAAGGCCTGCTGAGCTAAGTTTTTGTCCCCTAATCTCCTTCGGTGTGCATCCATCCACTGGAGCCTGGTTAATCTATCTAATGTCACATCCTTTGAGAAAATGAACTCTCCGTCTCCCAGTAGCTATGAGTTGCCAATAGTTCCTCAGCCAAGGTTGAGGCTTCTTACCTATTTTCCCACATCTATGCTGGGTTTTGTCTGGTTTGAGCCTGCACGGGACTTGTGTATTTTTTGCCATTGCTGCAAGTTCATATGAACAACTTTTCAGCCACCTGGAAAACTGTTTCCTTATGGTCATCCACCACCTCTTGTCAGGAGCTGGAGAAACAACAATCATTACCAAAAAATATAATATAGCTCTACAAACAGTTGACTTAAGCAGGACATTCTGCCTGCACTAGTAACCTTGAGAAAGAATTTATGGCAAGGTTATCTTTCTCTTCCTCTTGCAAACAGTTCTCGGAAAGATAAGTCATGCAGTAATCTCTTGGAACACCTGGCGGTCAGTCACATTGCTGAATTGCTCAGTCCCCCGCCCATACCCATTAGAATGCTGTAACCTTTGACCAACTTCTTCAACCCCTTCTAAATACAAACTGTATATAAGGAAAGCTTGCAATACAATAAAGCGACCCTTGACAAGTGGACTTGCTTGGGCTCCGTCTCCTCTTTCTTGCCTGTTTTTCCTTTCAGGGAGTGGTCCCCCTCGAGCTTTACCTGTACAGGGTCCCCGCAGGCGGGGGCAACCTCTGGCTCTTACAGTCTTTCTGTCCCCTCTTCCACAATGGTCCCTGAGCGTTGGGTGGCAGAGGTTTGATAGGGGTGTCCTACTCAGGGGTAATTTACTCTGCAATCTTTTACTCTCTGCACTTTGTTCAGTTGTGACTTTCTGGGTTAGTCACCACGTGTTGCACGGGGAAGCTTCTCTGCTGAGACTTGAGAGATGCAATAATATTCTTTCTTCCCCCTGTCCCACCATTCCCTGAATCTTAGTTGTAAAGGTTGCATAAAATATCTTTGACTCCGAATTCTATTGAATTGGGTCAGTTTGAAATGATTTACCTTTCCATTATAAAAGATATTTTTCTGCTCTGCATATGTAGTAACTTTTATTTTCTAATTTTCATTGTGTGTATTCATTGTACCTTATGTAAGTTCATTCATTGTTCAATGTACAGGTGTACACTGTTCAATAAGCATGTGCTCTCAGTTCTCCCTTCACCTTCCTGTTGGTCCTCTTTGTTACCCTAGTTTTGCTTCTACTCTCATGTCATCTATGTATCCATGTCATATATGATGTATCCATGTCATAGATGTATCCATGTCATATATGTATCCATGCCATATATGTATCTATATAAAATCTAGAAACCACAAAGGAGAGAAAACATACAATATTTGTCTTCCTGAAATTCGCTTAGTCATCTCCGGCTGCATCCATTTTCCTGCAAATGACATAACTTTGCTCTTTATGTTCATGCTTGGTAATTTTTTTATTGGCTACGAGACATTGTAAATATTTTCTTTTTGCCTGCTAGATATTTTTGTATTCTGAGAAATATTTTCAGCTTTGCACTAAGATTACAATTATGATTCCTGGCAACTCTTTGTTTGCTTCAGAAACTGATCGAAAGCTTATTTTTTCCCTGTTTCTCAAGGATCATTGTTTATAATATGATTTCTGATATCTTATGGGGTTCCATAATTTTTATGGTCATTTCATGCAGGAGAATAATCTCACCTCACTTCAACTTGGTCAGACATCTTGGTATCACTTCATTAGAAACTGGGATGGATAAAACTGTTACAGGAAATATACTTCAGTGCAATCTGGGTTCTTTCAACCATTTGATCTATCACAGGAACACAAAACAGGGATTCTATGGCCATCTGTTACCTCACTGATAGGGAACTTCCAGAACAGGATTTCACCTGTAAGGGAGGAGCAAAGCTACAGAGAATCTGCCTGGCTCAATTTCAGGAGGCCGCAATAGGAAGGACACTAATTGTAGTAGATATCTGCATCCTGAGAACTATAGCGAAAATGTAAGTAGAATCTCTAAGTTCAAAGTCCTTCACATATCTATGGGATTTGAAATCCTAGCATGGCACAAACAGTCTGCAGCTCTAGTAACAGAATATGGTAGAAGAAGGCAAAACAAGTATGTCTGGTACATACCCGTATTATTGTTAGAAGAAAAATGGAAAATGAGGATGCCGTGAAGACAAAGGCCCCTGAGATCCATGCCTCACAGCCCTATTTGAGCAAGCAGTTGAGGTGACTCAATTTCCAGCCGAAAGACCAAAGTCAAAGCGAGACCTTAGGAGTAAAAATGACTGCTAAAAAGAAGCGCTACATGTAGACGTGTGCATGCACAGAGGTCAGCCAGGGTGGGGGTAGGATGCAGGGATGTGAGAATCACTACGGGTGGTTGCTTTGAATATGTGAATTTTAAATGACTTCAGTTACAGAAGTGATCCATTCTTTCCAGACATTAGTTCTGGCTGTCTTCCTATGGTGAGGGGGGCTTGTTTTGTTTCTAATGGCCATATTTCCTCTCTGTTGAAGCCCACAGATCAGCTGAATAAATAGGGATTGGGACTGAAAGCCCAAGGCCTGCTGGTACCAAAGGCTCTCAATGCCACCTTAGAAATCTCTTTTACAGTTTTGCCCAAGAGAGACTGTGGAAACCTTAAAATGGGTGGGGAAAGTTACATAAAATTCTTCTTCAGGAAGTTCTAAAAACTACTTGGCTAAGCTATATGTGGAGTCCTGGTTATAGGAATGGAAATAGACCAGAGTTTACCCACAAGCATACTGTTTTGAAAAGGACTACAAGTCCATTAAACCCAGCAGGCTAGGTTGAGAGAAAGGCTGTGGCAACTTTGTGACTCTCTGCTGAAAGAGATCAGCAGAGAACTATCTCAAGGACTGTATAGGTGATCTCCTTTTCAGATATGAAACATGCTATTCCTGGAACACATTGCACAGGGGAAGTGTAGTGAAGTAGTATAGACATTTAGCTAGGAGATCTAGGAAACAGAGATCCAGAGAAGCCCTGAGTAGCCCCTTTTCTAATAAAATAATCTAACTGCGGTAGATCGTAACACCCAGGCAGTTCTCAAGAAAAGGAAATGGAGGTTTGGCTCCAGGAACCACTCTGACCTCACTGTCTGCTGTACTTGGCCAGTCATCTCTTTTTCTGCATCAGTTTCACTGTGTGAGTTATTTCTCATCAGACCATGGTAAATGCCATCAGAAGCCACACAGCAGTATTACATGTTTACTAGTCGAAAGAACATCAACCCTGCCAGCCTATTTCCCAAGAGCTGTACTTTCCAACTCCGTCCTCATGTTAAAGATTTTACTATTGCCTCACTTAGTGACCAGTGACTTAGAATTGTGAGATTCTCTAATACAAACCTAAAGTGCATTTTAAACCCTGACTATGGTGTCCCTAACACTAGCCATTTTTTGCACTTTAGAACTTTATAAAGATTTTATGACTGATTAGTATAAATTAATTACACATACTAATGGGGCTCAGTTTAATATTTCAACACATGCATACAATGCATACTGATCTGACTTCCCTTCCCAGCTTCTAGTTATTACTAGTCTATAATCAGATTTTTTTTTTAGCTGCAACATATGGGAGATAAATACAGTACTTGTCTTCTGTGTCTGGCTTATTTCACTTAACATTACAGCCTTCTATTCCATCTATTTGTCAGCAAATGACAGGATTTTATTCTTTATAACTGAATAATATTCTATTGTGTGCATAAGGATAGGTATTTAGAAGGCAATTTGGCACTACATTCATTTAGCAAAATAATAGTAGTAGGTTCTCCTCTAGTGCTTATGACCTCCCTAGCTCCAGATTCTTGGGTCAGATTTACAGTACTAGGCATGAGTTCTCCCCGTGAAGCAGGCCTTAAATCCAATAAAAAAGCTGTTGGTTACTCCCTTAACATTCATTGCACTATTGAACCAATGGGCATAACTTACCAGGCAAATCATTATTGTGTTTTACAGGGTTCACAGATAGGTAAGACTGTTGATGACTTTTCTCCCCATATTAGTTTTATGTTACTCTGATAAAATACCAAGAGAAAATCATAGAAGAAACAGTTTATTTTGGCATAAAGTTCCAGAGCATTAGAGTCCATGATGGGGAAGGCATGATCAGAAAGCTGACTGATCACGTCTTTCACTTACGGGAAACAGAGCAAAGGAAATGGAGTGAGTCTATAAACCCTTAAAGCCTGCTCACAATGATGTACTTTCTCCAGCAATGGTGGACCTCATAAAGAGTCCATAACCTCTCCAAACAGTGCCACCAACTGGGGACCAAGTGTTCAAATACACAAGCCATAACTCATAAATGACATTTATCACTTAAATTACAGCAGTCCACACCTCATCCCCATAGACTTATGCATATCACAATGCAAAATGCATGAAGTCCAAGTTTAAAAGTCCCCACTGTCTTTAACAGTATCAAGACTGTTCAAAAGTCCAAAATCTCTTCTGAGACTCAAGGCAGTCTCTTAATTGTGACCCACTATAAAACAAAACACAAATTACATTCTTCTAGCCTACAATGGCACAGAGCACACTTTCCCATTCCAAAAGGAAGGAATAGGGGAATAATGCAGAAAGATTAGACCAAAGCAAGACTGAAAGCCAGCAGGGTAATCTGTAACTCTATGTCCAATAACTGGGGCTTTAGTTTCAAAGAGTTCAGCAGGCCCCATTCATTCCAGCTTTGCTGCCTGAAACAGGCATCTCTCTCTTAAGATGTACTTAGGGTTATCTCCAAGTGATGTACTGAAAAATAGGCTTCAATTGTTAAAGAGATTAGTGACATAAAAGGGAAGCCTCCTCGGACTGGAACGACGGAAAGATCAAGGTCCCACTCAGCTAAGCTTTCAACTTGTGAAAGGAAAGAGCCTTGGGGGTTTTCTGTTCTTAGGAAGCCTACAAAAGATGCTGCAAATATTGTCCAAGAGGGTCAGGGTCCATGCCAAGCTGCCAGCTGAACTTGGCATTATCATCCATGTCTTTCCGGAGCCATGAAAGATGCAAAAATGAGGGTGTCATGGATTCCTCTGTAGATTCAGAGAACTGCTGAGGCCAGGTAAAGGGTTGACAGGGCTTGAGTCCATGTGATGTTGTGAGAGGTCATTGCTTAAAACTGTGAAGGTGAAGCCTGCATTGTAACGGAGATCCCAAGACATTGGAGATGACAGAATTGTGAGACCTGTGACGAGGAGAGCTGCATACATGGCCTGGGACCAGCTTTCCTAGTGCTGTTTTCTTCTCCGAGCTCTGCATTTTGGATTCCTTTTGGCCCCACTTTCCCTTTTTAATTATAGAACTGCATAAGAGTAATCAGTAATAACCATACCACAGACTCAGTGTTATGCTGTCTTGAAATTTCCTCCGTCATTAGTTTTTAATTCAGTTGCATGTAAATTCTTGGCACGTAGGCAGAAAATAGATTCTTTGCCAAAATATCACATGAATGGCCTCTAGTCCAGTTGCTAATAAAGACCTTGTTCCTCTCTGAAACCCTATAAGCCAGTCCTCTACCTTCTGCTTTGCTCTCAGCACTGCTGTCTTCCAGGCTTCTACTAGAATGACCCATTCAGCTCTGTCTACAACACCTATCCATTCTTCTAGCCCAAAATTCCAAAGTCTTCCACACTTCTCCAAAAATCAACATGGTCAGGTTCTTCCCAACAACACTCTACTCTCCAGTACCAACTTCTGTATTAGTTACTTTTCTGTTGCTATGATAACATACCATGACCAAGAGCAACTTATAGACAAAAGAGTTGCCAGGCATGATGGCATGCCTTTAATGCCTCAGGAGGCAGAGACAAAAAAAAAAAAGAGCTTATTTTAGCTTACAGTTCCAGAGGGTTAGAGTTGATAATGGTAGAAATGCATTGTAACAGGTGGCAGGAGAAGGAAGCTGGCTGATCATATCTTTCATTCACACACAGATAGCAAGTAGGAAATGGGATGAGGTTATAAACCCTCAAAGCCCATTCCCAGTGACTTACTTCCTCCAGTAAGTCTACCTCTCTTGAAGGTTCCTTAGCCTCCCCCAAACAGGGCTATCAGCTGAGGACCAAGTGTCCAAATACATGAGCCTATGAAAGACATTTCTCATTCTAACTACACACTCCCACGGTAACCTATATTGTACCTTCTGGAACTATGAAAGCTAGCCCAGAGGGAGGATTCTTTAAAGTTAGAAACAGCTTGATTTTTTTCATGTTCTGTTATCAAAATTTGTGATGTCTTACAATCAAGTTCTTGTGGGAAAACAAGAGCAATGTTAATGGACTGTATTTTATTGGCATCTGGGACATCTGCCTCCAAACAACTCAAAGGAGAGATATCCCACACTTGGTGTTAATTTTCTGCTTAATAACCTATGGATTCTGGGAGGAGGATTATCTGCTTATATACCACATCTTTATCTATTCATTCTTTAAAAAATATTTCATTCATTGCTTTTATTTTATGTGTATGAGTGTATTGCCTGCATGTATGTAAGTGCCCCTGTGCTGTGTAATACCCACGAAGGTTAGAAGAGGGCATTGGATCCTCTGGAACTGGAGTTATGAATGGTTGTTAGCCATCTTATGGGTGCTGGGAGTCAAACCAGGCTCTTCTGCAAGAGTAGCCAGTGTTCTTAACTGCTGAGCCATTTCTCCAGCCCCCAAATTTATTTATTTAATAATTTATTTATTTATTTATTTATTTATTTATTTATTTATTTATTTATTTATATTTCACGTGCATGATTGTTTTGCCTGCATGTAAGTGCCCTTGCTTTTAAAGAAGTTTACCTAGTGATCAGATGTCCAACTTTTGTGCACAAAAGAGTGAAGTTAATATGGTTAGGTCTAAATATCACCACAAGCCTGAAAATTTGAAGACATAAAGTGGTTTCAAGTGGGACAAAGGACTGTATTTTAGGTTCTCTCAAAAGCCAACACTGAGTTAAGGATTTAGGCAGTAGTGATTAAGGAAATACTCACCCAAACAGTGTGTTCAACCTGCAGCCTGTGGAGTGCATATGTGCCAGGATAGCTATGAATGTGGCACAATACATTTGTAGATGACACTATCATGCTGCAATGTGAAAAGGGTGGATATTCCTACAAAGGTATCAGTAAGGACTGGATGCCTAATAGAGACACACAATCCAGCAAAGGGATATGTTCAGGGGACATTCCAGCCACAGTCTGAGCCTATGGAACATACTGGAGTATAAATTGCACCTTAGGCACCACACCTAGAAGGGAGGAAACAATTGTTTGTAGAGGTATATTTGGTATTGGCCATGAAAATAAATTTCCTAATGAACCACCCAAGTACTAAGTATAATTCTAAGTATTAAGTATAATGTGCTTCTTTATGTAGCACAGTTCTACCTCCTCATTATGTAGAGTCCATTGCTTTGTTAGTATGGATGTCCATAGCTTTTGGTCTGCTGGTTGCAGCCAATTAGTAACCATAGCCTTAACTTTAACAGGGTTCATAATGCATATCCTGATGGAACTATACCTTCTTTAGGAGATAGGGCTTTAGAGCCTTAGATCCTGAGTTTGGGAGAGAAGTGGGAAATGATAAGTTGGGCCACATCCTACTTTCATCACTTCAATTCTAGAATCATAGCCTACCTATTGATAGTATAAGATCCATGCCCACAAGGTATCACCTTCAAACTGGTGTCTCTAACATGCCTTTAAGGGGTTGCTATAACACGCTGTTACGCCAGCAGCCTCTAAAAGACATAGTATGTATAAGATCAGTGGACCCCACAGTCTTGTTTCCGCACGCAGTATGCCATGCTTACAAATCAGAGGCTCTGCGAGTCTTCCATGGATAGAGAAGTCCAGGGTCTGAGGGAAGGAAAGGCAAACTTATTCCTGGAATATATGACCATCCCAATCAGAAGGAAAAGTTTTCCTTTTCAGACTGGATGGCGTCCAGCATAGTTGACTTCCCATCATGTGACTGGCTGTTCTATTTCAGGACTGGTACTAAATTTGGAATTTAGTATTTGTTTCTGATTCTCATGACTCAGATGGCAGCAGTGCTAATATGATCTATAATAATGAGGCCCATCTTGACATATTATCATAAACTAAGTGGCTTCAACCACATTTTAATATTTCAGTTTTCAAAAATCATTTACTGCAGTGGAAGATAAAAAATTAGCTATATTTCAGTTCACCTCTAACTTACACATAGTTCACCTGACCCCACTTCTAACATAGTTGAAATAGGATCATACCTGATTAAATCAATAGTCAATGATTACATTTTTGCTATGTAAATATTGTATTGGTTACTTTTTTGTTGCTGTGATAAAATACAACCAAAGCAACTTACAAATGAAAGTGTTTATTTTGGCTAACAGTTCCAGAGGGATAAGCACCCACCATGACAGGGAGGTACAGTGTCAAATGTCAGGAGCAGGAAGCTGGGAGATCACATCCCAACTACACAGGAAGCAGAGAGTGAGCTGGAAGTGGGGAGAGGCTTATAAACCCTCAGAACCCTGCCGCACTGACGTATTTCCTCTGGAAAGGGTGCACTTTCTGTTCTACAACCTTCCCAAACAGCACCACCGAGACCATGTCTTTAAATACCTGAAACCGTGGGGAACGTTTATGATTCAAAGCACTACAGTTATTTATAGCTGACTCATGTACATTTCATGATTCTCTTTCTTTAAAAATCCCTCCTCTTTGTCTCACTGAGGAGTCAATGTTTATGTTTTTTGTTTGTTTAGTGTTCTTTGTAATATAATCAGGTTGCCACCAAACTGAGAGCTATGGAATTTCTCCAGTGCACTAATTTATAAATATTACATATTCTATTAGATTAATTTATTTCTTGAGGAGGATCTGTGGAGGACCTATGATGAGCTCTAATCATTCCACATAGGACATGTGAAGCTCTCATCCTGGATTCACACGAATGCTGCATGCTTTGGAAGCACTGCTATATGTTGCGGTCTTACATAATTGTTTGATCATTCACTTTTTTGTTGATTAATTTTATTCTTTGACGAGTTCATGCATGTATACAATGTATTCTGATTACTCTCTCCTTATCCTCTCCTCTCTTCCTCCCATCCCTATCAACTCTACCCCAACATGCCCCTCAAAGTATAGTTTGAAGAAACACTAATTTTGACAATAGTGAGTTAGATGGGTGAGGGCCTTAAGTTGGAGCTTTGTACTCTTTAGTACACTCCAGATTTGGATTCACACAGAGGACAACCTTCAAAACATAAGCATTTAAAAGGGGGTTCTTTTCCACGTTGACAGAAGAGGGCACCATTGAACCAAGAATATTATGTCACCCTGTCTCCACAAAGAATTGGATGGAAAAAAAATCAATGCAAAACCACTTAAAGAAAAAGCAAAAGCAAGTTAGTATACCTTAAGCAGGGGAAATCCCCAACACACACACACACACACACACACACACACACACACACACACACACACACAGACACACACAGAGCCATGAAATGGAAGAAAACAAGGACACTCAAAGCTGAATCACAAGGAATTTACTTTCAATTTAATGAGGGGCTGGAGAGATGACTCAGTAGTTAAGAGCACTGGCTGCTCTTGCAGAGGACCTGGGTTCAATTCCCAGCACCCACATGGTGGCTAACAGCAGTCTGTAACTCCAGTTCCAGGGATCCAGCATCTTCTTCTGACCTCTGACACAGGTGATACACTTACAAACATGCAGGCAAAGCATTCATACACATAAAATGAAAATTGTAATTAAAATATTTTTTAAAATTAGAAATTAAACAATAAATGACTTGGGAAAAACAGGATGAAGTCAATAACAGTACTTGAACTCAGGAAGAAAATAAAGGACAATAATCTTAAAGTTAAAAACAAAGTTATAAGAAACTAGCTATAGGGGCATCTCAACAAACACAGGAGACTTGAAACAACACAAAATGTATGCGCACGCTCCCAGTTGCTGAGGCCACAGAAGCCTATCACCAAGTCCTCAGCAGTGTTCTTTCCACCCCAGGCTTTCCTCTGTCCCTCTCTACTAAGTTTGGTGACCGCCAGCAGTCCTGGGTGCTCTTTGGGAAAAGCTCGGCAGTGGCAGGGACAAAGACAGCTCCATAGTGTTGCCCACAGCAGGTTGAAGAGTTCTTTTTGTGAGTCCTCCACTGAGGCAAAACTAGATCCTTGGCCTGCCACAGAAGAGAATTTCAGGACAAGACAGCATGAAGCAGAGTTGGAGTTAATTAAAATGAGAAAGAAGGGTGCTCAGGGGAGGAATAGGGTGTACCAGTGTGCATGGGTGAGTGTTTCTCAAAGAAGAGTCATCCTTCATTGGTCTAGTAGTGCAATATTTTGGAAGCTTTTATAGTTTCATTGTTCAAGGGGTTTCTAACGTGCCCTCCTTTCACTTACCTTGAGCCCACTTTTCAATAACTGAGATTATAGGACAGTTCCAGAGGTACCTTGGATAGGTTCAAATTAGATAAGACCAGGAGCCACTAGGATACACAAGGGGGTTCGGTCATGTCCTTTTACTCTCAATGGGGTTTCTGATGAGATTCCTAGAAAATTTCATGCTTATAGCTAGGAAGAGAGAAGAGCCTTAAGCTGATGCTGTTACTTGTGTTGGAATTCTTGATTATCAGCTTGTCAGAGGTTTCAAAGTGAAACCTTTTTCCCCTCTCCTGTCCCTATAATTGTCTCTGTCTTTCTTTCTACCGCAGGTGCCACTGCTGAGACTTAGTTCTTATAATCTTAAGGGTTGATGAAAGCTAAAAATCTATTTCCTTAGGATTTATTTTTATATTTTGTGTATATGAGTGTTTACCTGCTTGTATGTGCATACATATACCACACATGTGCCTAGTGCCCACAGAGGCCAAAAGAGGGTATCAGATCCCCTGGAACTGGATGGTCATTAGCTGCCATGTGGGTGCTGGGAGCTGAGCTGGGTCCTCTGCAAGAATAGCTCTTAACTACTATGGGCTTAAGCTTTCTGTTCATTTAGGTTTTTTCCTCATTTGTATTTTCATTTGGGAACAATTTTTAAGATAAAACTAAAACCTAGCATCTAAAATATTTGTCATCTAAAAGTATTTTTTTTTCTCTTTGACTTCTCTACTAAAAATATACCTCAGATCTGTAACTTCTGTGTTTTCTTCCTTACTTGATGGTTCCTTTCTGTGTTATTTTCCTTTACAAACTGTAGAAAACAGGGTGTTTTTCCCTTAATAAAACAAATTTATGTTTTGATGGAAACCCAGACATTTTTTTCGTTACCAAGGAATTTATGATAACCAGTTTGTTAGGGATTTAAATCATGTTATAACAGACATAATCACAAGCAGGATCAAAGTTTGGCATCTCTGCCCTCATTTTGGATCTGTCTCCTTTCCATGGATTTACCTCTTTAACTTTTAAACATTTTATTTATTATGTTTATTTTATGTGTATGAATGTATTGCCTGCATGTGTGTAAGTGCATCCATGTCATGCAATGCCCATGGAGGTCAGAAGAGAATGTCTGAGTCCCCTGGAAGTGGGGTTATGGATGGTTGGTAGCCATCTTGTGGATGCTGGGAATTGAACCCAGGTCCTCTGCAAGAGCAGCCAATGCTCTTAACCACTGAGCCAGCTCTCCAGCCCCTTGTTGAATTGAATGTAAATTCCATATTTCCAAACACTTGTTTTAGGTTATGTGATTCAGCTTTGAGTGTTGTGTTCCTGTTTTCTTCCATATCATGGTGGTGTGTGTGTGGTGTGTGTGTGTGTATGTGGTGTGTGTGTGTATGTGGTGTGTGTGTGTATGTGTGTGTGTGGTGTGTGTGTGGTGTGTGTGTGTAGTGTGTGTGGTGTGTGTGTGGTGTGTGTGTGTTGGTTGTGGTGTGTGTGGTGTGTGTGTGTGGTGTGTGTGGTGTGTGTGTGTTGGTTGTGGTGTGTGTGGTGTGTGTGTGTTGGTTGTGCTGTGTGTGTGGTGTGTGTGGTGTGTGTGTGTGGTGTGTGTGTGGTGTGTGTGGTGTGTGTGTGTGGTGTGTGTGTGGTGTGTGTGGTGTGTGTGTGTGTTGGTTGTGGTGTGTGTGTGGTGTGTGTGTTGTGTGTGGTGTGTGTGGTGTGTGTGTTGGTTGTGGTGTGTGTGTGGTGTGTGTGTGGTGTGTGTGTGTGGTGTGTGTGGTGTGTGTGGTGTGTGTGTGGTGTGTGTGTGTGGTATGTGTGGTGTGTGTGGTGTGTGTGGTGTGTGCGTGTGTGTGGTCTGTGTATAGGGGTGTAAGTGTAGTACTTAAAGAAAGCTGAAGGCACAGAGTTAGGTTCCTGCCCTAGTCCTTGGATTTCAGGAACAGCAGAGCCTAGCAGGACCCCTGCCTCAGATGGAGGAAATTGTCTAGGAGGGCAAGACTGTACTCTGGAATAAGAGCAGTCATATGTGAACCAGTCCATCCTATTAAGCCATCCTATAAAATCAAAATTCAGAAAGGAATCAATGAACTAATACCTTGACAAAGACTGTCCAATTATCCATACTTTTGTCATCTGTTTTATTTTTTTTTCTTTATTTTAATTTAAAGTTTATGTTGGTACCTCAAAGGAGGCAGACTTGGGG
>NW_008330926.1:319054-325998 GCF_000622305.1 Nannospalax galili
TCTATTCTTCTATATGGGCTTTAGTGATGATCAAGGAGATACACAAGGGGAAAAATATCCCGGATGCTTAGTGCAAACTTGAAGAGGTTGTATGAAATAAAATACCAGTATATTTTGAAGATGTGATCTGAGTCTCCAAAGAACTCATTTTTGCCTAAAACTTGTAAGAAAAATGTCTGGGGACTTCTTGATATTTAAGTTATACCTCTTGTTAAGTTATACCTCTTGTTAACCTAAACATACCCATTTGCATCTTCCTACAGTTTTAGGTATATTCTTAAATAGCACGTAGCTAACCAAGGGCATCTGTACCTTTTAATCTTGTATTCATTTGCTCTGTTAAGGTTGATGCTGGTGCCTGAGAGGTATTTCTATCACTTTTTTTTCAGGTGGATGTCTAGCTAAGTTGTCCACCCTAGCTTTGAATTCTTGGGCTCAAGTGGTCCTCCTACCTCTACCTCCAGGGTAGATGGGGCTATAGGCACACACCACCATTCCCAGCCTACAGGCCCATCAAAGGAAGCAAAGATCTCTGACTGGGCACAGATTCCATTAGAAGACACAAGGTCTGTATTCTACACATAACTTGCTGAAATCAGGAACACACTGATTGTCTTATGTCTATGGAAAACTGTTAAACAGTTTTTAGTCCTAGAATGTAGTCACAGCCTTTGGTGCAGCCTGGAGACAGGTGTGTCTAGATGGAGAAGATGAGCATGCCAAGGTAGACAGGCTCAGCCAACTCTGCCAGCTCAGTTCAGAGCTGCATCTCTGAAACGTTGGAGCTCAGCAGTTCATGAAAAATGTATCTGCTTTATCACCTTGTGGTTTCAAAACCTTTCCTTCAATCTCCTTCAAGTTTTGTAATTCAATAAGGAAGTAAGCACTTCCATTTCCAGAAATAATTAAGGTTTTGATATGTCTATTCTGGTTGTTTAATGTCATACAAATGTTCTGTCTTTTGATTTTTAATTTACTGTGGTGGGATTTGTCCTCATCAAAGCAACACTATTCACACAAGAATTGCAGAAACAATGTCTTCGTGGAGGTGCTGCGAGAGGACTGCTACCAGACTGTTTGTACTTTTCCTAGTATTGAAAAACAATGTACCCCTGGAATCTACAGGTACAGTCTTCCTGGGACCAGTTCTGGCTGGCTGACTTGCAGTTAGCATGGGATAAGGGGTGTGGGAGATGGGTAGTGGACAGAAACACAGCATAAAGCAAAAGTCAGCTATAAAAAATGGAGTCAGTTTAGCTATTTCAAATATGTTTACAAAAATTGGATGAATGTAAGGTAAAGCAGATGTGCAATATATGAAAAGATCCTAAGATATATAAGTGGCATATATATATATTATATATTTATATATGGTTCTAATGGTTGGTAAGAATGTTTTTGAGAGGACCCTCCTTTCTGCTGCCTCTGAGAAACATACATCACAATCAAAGATAGACTGTAATTTAGCATGAAAGTATGGGCAAAGGTATTCAAAGCAAAGAGAACCAGGAAGCAAGCAGGTTGTACTATTGCAATACCTGACAAAATAGATTTACACACTAGTACTGTGTTAGGGATAATATGTGACCTTATGTTATATCTAGTACTGTTTGTTTTATTAAATTCGAAGCACCCATGTTTTCTGCATATATGTTTAGAACTGTAATGTTTTCTTGATGGTGTGAGTGTTCTCTTAATCAATATGAAGTGACCTTCTTTATCTATTTTTGATTAGTTTTGATTTGAATCTATTGTGTGATAAGATCACAAACCATAGAGCATAGACTATTGGTGACCCTGGGAAAGATTTTCTTGATCAGGTTAAGTGGGAAAATCCATTCTCCTGTGGCAGTCCGTATAAAAGGAGGCCCCAAGGAAGGAGAACTTCTGTTCTTTGCTTGCTTGCTGTCACTTTGTGCTGGCAAGTTCATCTGTCCTGTGGGCATGTTGCTGCTGCTGCTGCCGCCACCTTCCTTTGATGACATTAGTACTCAGCTTATTCAGCCTTCCAGTATTGACTGAAAACCAGTGATTCTCCTGGAATCCTCTGGATCTTAAGCATCAGACTGAGACTGCGGAGGCACCCAGTTTTGTGGACTGGGTTCTCGGCCCTTCCATTGTGGACACAAACATTATTGGATTACTGGGGCCTTGACATGTAGGTCAATCTAATAAATCCCCTCCTAATATATATTCAATCAATTATTACTTTAGAGAACCCTGACTAATAATACATTCAGTAATATAACATACTAGAAGTTGCCTCTATATGATCTGGTGTAGGAGAAGTATCAGGATAAGAAAAAACAGACTCCATTCCAAAGAAAGAAAGAGAGGAGAAATTTCAGAAATTCATATTATGGATGACAGGACAGCTTGAAATGCAGAGAAACAGAGGGAAGCACTGAAAAGAAGAAAGCCAGGACAGAGCTCCTGCAGCGCAGCCCTGCAGCAAGGGAGAAGCAGAGTGGCAAGCCAGGCAACCCTGGCAGAAACAGGCTAGCAGTTCTACCCACAGGACAAGCCCCACAGCTCTCCGATCTATGGATCTTGTACCTGTGATCTTCTGGGATGGGCCAGCACTGGAAGGGACTTTCCTTGGCTTAGAGAGTTGTGGCCAGGTGCCATCTTGAGCAGAGACCTAAGTTTAAACCTGAGCTACCCTGGAGGTCTGATACCAAGGAATAATCTGAAGTTAGGAAGCCTGAACTCAACCTACCAGAGCCCCAGGGTGAGAAATGCCCTCAGAGACATTTATGGAGAATGTGATGTCCAGACAGGCAATGACACATATAGGGAAAGGTAATTCTGCCCTTGCTGCCTGGGAACAGACCTCATCAACTGAAAACAGTTGGGGTCTGGTAGCTCTGAGCCTGAGGCCAGCAGGTAGAGGTGCCTCTGAAGCCAATGACTGGCCATGAGGTTCATTTGCTGTCCAGTCCAAGAATTCTGCTGCTCCAGTGAACTACTTGGGGGACACATAGCATCCTTCCAAAGGGATGACTGATGCCTAAGGTGGTTTGAAAGTACACAGACAGGTCCTCCTGTACCATTCCTGGTGCTTGTTTGCTTCCCTTTCCCCCAGCTAGAACATTTTCACCTCGGGAAATATGAACTAGGGCATCTTAGGATGGTTCCGAGAACCTGCTCAGCCCACAGACCACAATGCTAAACCTGGCCAGAGAAGACCTCCGGTGTGGGCAGAGGGAAGCTACTAAAATGAACAGAGCTCTGACTTCAGACACGTGTCCATGTAAGCTCAGCACCAGCATAAACCACAGGAAAGAAAATAATTTGGAATTCCAACCTACTCTCACTTCCACCAAATATACCTGACACTTTCCAGTTCTCAAGGACAAACAAGAAAGCCGCTCAACACTTCTTTGTTCTCTTGCCCCTTTATTTTACCCTTTTTAACCACACTTTCAGTAGTATTTTTGTTTGTTCATACTTTCAAAAACTTTGTATTTGTTTGTGGGGACCTAAAAGCCCCACCTTGCATAGGTCCGAAAGGAAGTTACTGGGAGCGCGGCCTGGCTTGCTTTGAAAGTCTGAAGAATGCTGAGGAGTGCATGATCAGCGGGTGACCATCCTTAAGATACACCCTCAGGGGGGAGGGGGGAGTTCCAGGTGCCTTTATAAGCTTTGTGACACTTGCAATAAATGAGTCCCAGCTTGACTCGGCTCCCCGTTGCATTTGAGTGTCCCCGGGTAATGGGGGTGGTATGGGCTGGTGAGCGGCGTGCTTACTCATCTCCAATCCTCACCTCGCCGGGGGTCGCGGGTTCGAGTCCCCGGCATTTGTGTTTTTTTAGACAGGGTCTCCCTGTAGCCCCAGCTGACCTGGAACTCACTATGAAGACCAGGCTGGCCTTGAACCTACAGAGATCCACCTGCCTCTGCCTCCCAAGTGCTGGGATTAAAGGTGTGTGTCACCATGCCCAGCAAAAACTTTATATTTTTTATTCCCCTCCACACAGGTGCCTAATTTCGATACTGCACCTTTTTTGGTGTTAGGCAATCTTTGTCTTCTTCCTTGCATGGGGGGGAGGGTGTCTAAGGATAGCCTCCGAGGAAGCTGTGTAGCTGCCCCCCCTTTGCTACTTACTTCTAATGATATTTTTAGTTTGTTTTGTTGGTTTTATAAAGCTTTTATGCTTAAAATTTTTATCCCCTTTCTCACATTATCTGATTTTGGTTATACATATTCTGAGTATTAGGAAAATGGCTTTGTTTCTTTTTCCTAATCTTTTGGGTGTCTTTCTTCTCTGTCACAATACCCTTCCCCATTGCCCTTCTTTATCCTGTTCCGTCGTTTGGCTTCTGCTCTGTTTTCCTCCTTTTCTTTATTTTTCCCTTTATCATCTGAATTTGCTGGTTTTCGATTTCACTCTAAATGTGTTCAGTTTTACAGTACACTATACATTTTCAGTTTTATAGTACACCGTCATTTTGTGTACTATGGTGACTAGTAACAAGGTAGAGGGATTAAATTGATTTTAAGAGTATTTCTAGTCTTTCTAACACAGCTCTAAAAAATTATTTTTTATTATTTTTATGTGTATAAGTGTACTGCCTGCTGTTGGGTAGGTGTGTCCTCTGAGAGAACTAGCACTGAACACCAAGGGACTCCAGAGGCAGAGGGGAGAGACAGTCACCCTTCCCGCCCAGTCGGCCAGCTTCAATTGCATGGGAGGAGGGTGTCTAAGGATAGCCTCCGAGGAAGCTGGGAAGTAGTGGAAGGTTGCCATCTGGGTAGGCTGCTGGCGGGGCACAGCCCTGGTGGGGCGCAGATCTCAAAAGCTTAGCTGAGATGTAGGAAAACAGCCCATGGGTGTTTGCCTTTGTAAGTAACTTTCTTTCAGACTTTATAAAATTTATACAAAACCCAAATGCAATGCATAGTGTCAGTTTTGTCAGTGTTAGGACCACATGGCCTTGGGATGCCAGAGTGTGTGTGCAGGTCTTGAGACCAGAGGAGAATTTGGCCTTGCATCTGCATGCGTGTAAGTGCACCTGTGTCGTGCAATGCTCATGGAGGCCAGAAGAGAATCAGATCCCCTGGAACTGGAGTTTTGGACAGTTGTTAACTGCCATATGGGTGCTGGGAATCAAACCCAGGTCCTCTGCAAGAGCAGCCAGTGCTCCCCATCGCTGAGCCATCTCTCCAGCTCTAGGTATTTCTAATCTTATATGGGTTGGTGTTGTTGCTTCTGTAGAAGTTTGTTTTCTCTTCATTGAATGGTAATGAAGATTAAGTCCTCAACAGTAGACTGCTCAACAAGCAGACCCTGGGTAACTGTAGAATACATACAAAACAACATATGTGCAACTTGCAACATGGAAACACAAGAAACACGTCCAAACATGGGAATGTGACTCCCAAGATTATAACTTTTCAATGACTGAATTCAAAGACATTGAAATAGTTTAAATGCCAGGTAAGATTTCAAAAGTTTACCAGCAAAAATGACACAGTAAAACCTGGGAGACCCCCGCCCTTCAAATAAATAGCCAAATGCTGCATCTCAGGGTTTTAGAAAAGCAAGTGTTGCTGTGGTGTGGCAGGATGCGCACTGTTACGCCAGCTGTTGGCTGGGATGTGTGGGTTTTGCCCGCCCGTGTTGCTGTGCGGGTCTCTGGCTCTCTGCGGCTACCGGGCGCTGGCGGCTCTGCAGGTCGCTGTCAGCTGTCGGGCGGGTTCTGTTCCAAGCTGCTGGACACTCCCTCTGTGTATGCGATTCGTTGGCCACCGGATCAAGAGGCGAGGTGTAGGAACGGGCGAAAGCAAGATCTTCACGAGTGGTTGTTGACGGAAGGACAGCCCCCTCTGGGAAGACTGAATCACAGGCTGGTAACACAGGATACAGCTCCAGACAAGTTCAGTGATACAGCTTCAGTTTATTCAGTGATTCAGCTCCGATTTATTAGGGGGAAACTAGAGAATTTATAGTGTGGCAGTAAGTAGCAAAGGCCTCAGCTGATAGGTGCTCTGTAGGATGCTTTATTTACATATGGCGGTGGGCTTCTATGCTGTCAGACAGTGCCTGATTATCACATAGGAAAAACCTTGCAGTTTCTGTGCCAGAGGTCATGTATCTGTGACGGCCACTTCAAAGGTGAGTCAGGAAGAGAGTAGGAGGCGCCCCGCTGAGAAGGGGAGCCTCCCCATTCGCGCCGGGCCAGCTTGTGGCTATCCGGACATGGGGAGACTGCTACCCTAAACAGCAGGGGTCCCCAACTCCCCTGTTTGATTTAAAAATGGAGAAGTGTCATCCCAGGCCCTAAGGGCCAACTCGTCTTTATCTCGGGAGAATCCAAAGTCTGATAATTGACCATGACCTGTTTTTGTAGTGATCTTAGCAATGGCAGTAATTGTCAGCAAAGAAATCTTATAAATAGTGAGCAAGCATAAAAATAACACACAGCATGACCAGGGGGCCAAAAAGGGGTAGAAGCCATGAAAACAAGGGATTACTAAACCAACATAATTGTTTGGTGGGTTGAAATCTTGAAAATAGATCATTACAAAGTTTTTTGAGAGTGTTAACATAGGTTTCAACAACATTTGATTCATTTACAACGAAACAGCGTTTTTTTCTCAATACCACACACCCACCCCATGTTCAGCAGTTATCAAGTCCAGTGTTCTTCTGTTGTGGAGCACAACCCTGGCGAGAGAGTTCATTTGTTGTTGGAGAGATTCCAGGCTGTCAGTCGTGGATGCCATTACCTGGTCTAGCTTGTCTCGGAAATCTCCCGCCAGGTGCTGGGCTTGCACAATTGTCACCGTAGCAATGCCTCTAGCACCCAGGGAGAGTGCAAGTTCAATCTCTACCAGCAAAGGAATGAAGATTTTTCTCTGCTGGCAGCTGTGTAGGAGGAGGGTGGCTTCTTCCTTTGAATAGGTACACCTGGGATGTAATCATTACTGGTACACAAAA
>NW_008330926.1:327456-333260 GCF_000622305.1 Nannospalax galili
GCTGAGTAGGTTTTGTCTGACTTCTGTTGAATCTGCTACTGGGCAATTTTTAGGGTCTTTTTTATCGTTTGAACCTTCCCCTTTATTATCTTCTGACACTTTTCTTAAGCATTGTTGGATGGCTGTTATTATGGGGAAAAGGGAAAGGGGAAAATTATGTCTTTCCTGGATTTTTTTTTTTTTACGAGCCAGGCAATGTTAGTCCAGACCTCTGGATCAGAAATGTCTGCTGATAGGATCCAGGGTGCAAATTGATATACTTCATTCCAAAATTTTAAGCTTTCTTTTTGGGAGATTTTAAGTCCTCTTGATTTAAGTAGGGTTTTAAGGGAACGAATTTGGAGTTTTTTCTGGCATGATTGTTGAATTTCCCATTATAAGGGAAGCGTCTAATGTTCTGCAGCAGCCTGACACTACTCCGACAGGCAGGAGCCTTAGGCTGCAGAAAAAAGGTGGCGGTTTTAAATCTTTTGTTCTGGCCTTGAGTCACCTTGAACTCCCAGGTGCTCCGCAGGGGCTAGTTAATTTAAATTCTCACCTAACTGGTTTAGCTTCAGCTTGAGCACCCCAGGGGCAAGATAACAAAACAGATTAGGAAGTTTATTTTAGAAGTTGACTTTAAGGCTTATATAAAGATCCCTTAGAACTTTGGGGATTTTTGTTTCTAGAGGTGTTAAGATAGAAAAGGAAAGTGGGGTGAGCCCCACGAGTGGGGTGGCTTGGAGGCACAGCTGCCTTTTAATCTCCTGATGGGAGACGAAAGAAAGAGAGATTTCTGATCCCGCTAAGGTGGGGATGGCTTAAAGGCACAGCTGCCTTTTAATCTCCTGATGGGAGACGAAGGAAAAAAGAGATTTCCGATGCTCTCCTGGTGGGAGAGGTACTCACGAATTCTGCATTTCAGGGGGCGCCAGCTGCTGGCTGGCGGGAGTTTGGAGGCCCCACATTGGGCGCCAGCTGTTGCTGTGGTGCAGCGGGTTGCGCACTGCTACGCCAGCTGTTGGCTGGGGTGTGCGGGTTTCGTGCGCCGCATTGCTGTGCGCGTCCCTGGCTCTCCATGGCTACTGAGTGCTGGTGGCTCTACGGGTTGCTGTCAGCTGTTGGGCGGGTTCTGTTCCAAGCTGCCTGAGACTCCCTCTGTGTACCCGATTCGTTGGCCACCGGATCACGAGGGGAGGTGCAGGAACGGCGAAAGCAAGATCTTTGCGAGTGGTTGTTGATGGAAGGACAGCCCCCTCTGGGAAGACTGAATCACAGGCTGGTAACACAGGATACAGCTCCAGACAAGTTCAGTGATACAGCTTCAGTTTATTCAGTGATTCAGCTCTGATTTATTAGGGGGAAGCTAGAGAATTTATAGTGTGGTGGCAGTAGCAGAAGCCTCAGTTGATAGGTGCTCATAGAATGCCCCATTTACATGTGGCGGTGGGCTTCTATCAGGCTGTCCTCAGACAGTGCCTGATTATCACATAGGAAAAACCTTGCAGTTTCTGTGCCAGAGGTTATGTATCTGTGACGGCCACTTCAAAGGTGAGTCAGGAAGAGAGTAGGAGGCGCCCCACTGAGAAGGGGAGTCTTTCCATTTGTGCTGAGCCGGCTTGCAGCTATCCGGACATGGAGAGACTGCGACCCTAAACAGCAGGGTTCCCCAACAGCAAGGACAAGCCAACTCTTCTGGATCTCAGACCAGAAGATGCCAAGAAATGGTAAAGATTAGGACAGAAATTAGACACTAAAGTAACAGTACAGGTAATCAATAAAATAGTCTTTGAAAAAATAAACAAGATTGACAAACCCATGGCCAATCTAATTGAAAGAACAGGAGAGACCCAAATTAACAAAATGAGAGGTGCCTAAAAATTTAAGTAGATCCATAACAATCAGTAATGTTGAAGCAGTATAAAAAAGGGTCTCCTAACAAAGTGAATGGATTTGCTGCTGAATTCTACCAGACCTTTAAATATGAGCTGACAAATAGACTTAAGGATAGAAATCACACAATTATTTCAATAGGCACAGAAAATGCCTTTGATAAAGTAGAACATCCCTTTATGATAAAAGAACATTTCAGCATCATAAAAGCTGTCTTGTCTGTACACAGCAATGCACAGCCAACATCATACTAAATGGGGAAAACCTGAAAGCACTTCCCTTAAAGTCAGGAAGAAGGATGTCCACTATCTCCATGTGTATTCAATACAATGCTTAAAGTTTTAGCTGAAGAATAAAGTAGAAAAGATAAATAAAAGTGATACAATAGAAATTAAGAACTCAAATTATCCTTATTTTTTGAGACAGGGTCTTAATCTTACCCCTGGCTCTTGCTAAGTAGAACAGGCTAGCCTCAAACTCACAGAGACCTCCCTGCCTCTGCCTCCCAAGTGTTTAGATTAAATGTGTATGTCACCACACCTGGTCTATATTATCCTATTTTCGAATAACACAATGCTCTACTTAAAAGACCCCAAAGACTTTATCAGAGAATTCTTAGATAAAATTTACTTTAAGTCTTACTAAATAGAAGTATACAAAATTAATATACAAACTCGGTAGTTTTTGTATATACCAACAATGAATTAACTGAGAAGGAAATCAGGGAAATAATCCTATTCACTATAGCTTCAAAACAAGTAAAAATCCTAGGAATAAATCTAAACAAGGAGGTAAAAGACCTGCACAATAAAACTTTAAAATATTTAAAGAAAGAGCTGGACATGGTGGCACACGCCTTTAATCCCAGTACTCAGGAGGCAGAAGCAGGTGGATTCCTGTGAGTTCAAGGCCAGCCTGGTCTACATAGTGAGTTCCAGGACAGCTGGGGCTACAGGGAGACCCTGTCTCAAAAAGACCTAAAAAAAAAAAAAAAAAAAAAACTTCCCATGTTCATAGATTGTTAGTGCTAATATTGTGAAAATGTCCATAGTATGAAAAGTAGCCTCCAGATTCAATCCAACCCATGCTTCCAAGGACATGTTTCACAGAACTAGAAAAAAAATTCTAAAATTCATATGGAAGTACTAAAGACTCCCAAATAGCTAAAGTTTTCTAAAAAAAAAAAAAAAAAAAAAAAAAAAAAAAAAAAAAAAAAGGAGCAAGGTGCTACAAAGCCACAGTAATAAAAAGTAGCATGCTATTGACACAGTAAAAGGCACAACCCAATAAAATAGAAGAACACACAGAAATGCACAAATACAGCCTCCTAAATGTATACTGAAGAAAAGACAGCCTCTGCTTAGCAAACACATCTACTAGACTGAAACTAGATCTCTACAATTTGCCTTGAATGGGTCAGATCTTAATGGAAGATCTAAAGGAAAACTACTAGAGAAAAAGATAAGGGCCATACACCAAGATATAGGCATAGGGCCTGGAGAGATGGCTCAGCAGGTAAGAGCACTTGCTGCTCTTGCACTTACCTGAGTTTGGTTCCAGGCACCCACATTGAGGTTAACAAAAATCTATAACTCCAGTTCCAGGGATTCTGCCTTCCTCTTCTGGCATATACTAGCAACAGGCACACATGCGGTACATATACATATATGCTAGAAAAACACTCATACACATAAAATTAAAATAAATAAATCTTTAAAAACATAGGCATTAACAAGGAGTTTCTGAAAAGAGCTATAATATCTCAGAAATAACCCCAAGAACTGCCAAAGAGAAATACACAAAATTAAAACTCACAGGAAAGGAAACAATCAACAAAGTGAAGAGATAGCCTACAGAATGGGAGAAAAATTTTGCCAGCCATATGTGTGACAGAAGATTAGTTTCTAGACTATATAAAGAACTTCAAAATGAAAACACCAAAATTACCAAATCATCCAATCATCAAATTGGTAAAGGAATTGAACAGATAGTTCTGAAAAGAAGAGACACAAATGGCCAATAAATATGTGCAAAAGTTCCACATCCATAGCCATCAGAGAAATGTAAATTAAAACTACATTGAGATTCCATCTCACCCCAGTCAGAGTGATTATCATATAAAAAATGTCAACAAATCCTGGTAAGGATGTGGATACCATTTATACTATATTAATCTCACTCTCTGGACCATTATGTATGTACTCTGTAATTTCATTAAGAGGGTGTGTGTGTGTGTGTGACTTAATATACTCAAAGATACTTAAAATACAGTAGGCACTTAGAAGCTGCCTTTGCAAAGAAGCATGTACTTGAACCTATTAAGAGAACTAAGACTGATCCACTGGACTTGCTTAGTTTTAGATTCCATTTCCTGAGAAAGCCTCAGTCCTAGACTATCTTAGTTACTTTTTCTTTACTGTGATAAACCATGACAAAAGCAGCTTAAGGGAGAAAAGGTTTGTTTGGCTTAGAGTTTTAGGGAGACACAGTCTATCACGGGGAGGAAGGCACTGCAGCAGGCAGAGAAGGCATGGTGGCAGGAGCAAGAGGCTGGCTGGTCACATTGCATCTGCACCCAGGAAGGAGAGAGCAAACAGGAAGTAGGGCCAAGCTGTAACACGTCAAGCCCAGACCCCAGAAACCCACTTTTCCCAGCAAGACTCTACTTCCTAAAGGTTCCGTAACCTTTTCCAATGGTGCTACCAGCTATGCGAGCCTATGGGAGATACTTCACATGCAAACCATAACATAGACCAATTAAAATAACTAGTCCCGTAGCCAGAGTCACAAATGAAGAAAGTAGCCAAAATCCGAGGAAAGACTGGCCCCACCAAGGAGAAATAGGATGTGATTCCTGAAGAGATACCAAGTAACATCTAGGCAGTAGGAATTTAGATAAAATTATTAATGAATTGTTGAAGGCCAAGGTCAGCCTGGCATGAGAGTACAAAACTCTGGGACCTCTGGTGCAAAGAGTGTTTTCTTCTACTTTCTTCTCCAAGGTCTTTCCTGGATAATGATGAGAAAAACTGAGGACAAGGGGAGACATCAGAGGAGCAACCCTTGGTGGGGATGTCTGTGGGGCTTTTACTGTGGGGAAGCAGACGTTCTGCCCAGACCCTTCCTTATCTATAAATGACAGCTTTGTGCCGTTGAGGGAGGGCCAGAGATCTGTGGTCCCTGGGACACAAGCAAAGGACGTCGAACTGGGTAGAGGTGGAAGTAGGGGAGGACAAGAAACTCCTGCCCACCTGAGGAGGAACAGGAAATGACCCCATGCCACAACAAGAAGACTCCTTGTGCTGCTTAGTTTTTATCAACTGACATGAACTACAGTGATCCTTGAAGACGGAGCCTCAGCTGAGGAATTTCCTCCATCAGATTGGCTCCTGGGCATGTCTATGGGGCATTTTATGAATTGCTATGATGGAAGAGGGCTCAGCCCTCTGCAGGCAGTGTCATCCTTGGGCAGGTGAATGTATAAGATAGCTAGCTGAATAAAGCTGGTGATTAATTTTTTCTTCCAGTAGCACAAATAGCATTTTTAAGCACTGTGAAAACCAGGCAGTAGAGATGAAGCTTTGAGGTTAGTACCAATTTGATATCTTCTTGTTGTTCTACAGCTCATGTATGTATGTCTCCAGCCACAGGGTCTTACCTTGAAGTTCTGGTGGGTAATCAAGAGCAAGGGCAATGGCCAGTATCATTTGAGGGTCTGCCCAAAGCCCTAACTTCCGTGGTCCTCATGGTTCCAGGAATTCTCAAATAGTCCACAATCTTAAGTTCAGTGTAGGCACCTGTGTCCTGTTTCAGAGGGCTGACCCGATCAGAACTGAAAGTCTTCGAACACATTGCTTTTTTTGTCAATGTTTCGTTTAGGAATTTCTATGAATTCCCGAGATTGTTCCTGTTTTTCTTGCTTGCTTATTTTA
>NW_008330926.1:333458-342682 GCF_000622305.1 Nannospalax galili
CATGTGAAACTGTTTTGTGAAATTGTTTTGAAATAGCAATTTGGGGAAGACAGGCCTTTGTGAAGTTTTAAAAGAGTTTAGTTTGTGGTAACAATATTATCTTTTCAGACTAGTTTTGGTCAGTTACATTCCAGAAAAAATAGCTTTATTACAAAATTACATATTTCATCAACATTTTCAAATTTAGTTGCATGAGTTTTGCAAAGTTATCTCATGGTTCTGTCTGCAATTATTCCCTCTATTATATTTCAGGTTATTTAATGGTATTTTACTCATAAAATTAGACTAACAGCCACTGATTTTTGAGGATTGATTTTGTAACCTGCCACTTTGCTGAAAGTGTTGATTATTTCTAGAAGTTTTCTGGTAAAATTTTTGGGATCTCATATATGCAATATCATATTTACAAATAAGGATTATTTGACCTCTGCTTTTCCAATTAGCACCCCCTTTGATTTCTTTCTCCTGTCTTATTGCTCTAGCTAGAGTTTTAAGCATTATATTGAAATGAAATGAGGCTAGCAGACGGCCTTGTCTGGTTCCTGATTTTAATGGGAATGCTTCAAGTTTTTCTTCATTTGAATGGTGTTGGCTGTGGGTTTGTTGTATATAGCTTTAATTATGTTGAGGTATGTTCCCTTTAATCCAGTTCTTGCTAGGACTTTTATCATGAATTCATGTTAGATTTTGCCAAAGGCCTTTTCTGCATCTATTGAGAGATTATGTGATTTTTGTCTTTAAGTCCATTTATATCATTTATTAAGTTTATTGACTTATGTGCATTAAACCATCCCCGCATCTCTAGAATAAAGCCGACTTAATCATGGTGGATGATCTTTTTGATGTGTGTGTGTATATGATTTGAGAGTATTTTGTTGAGAATTTTTGCATCTGTGTTCATTAGAGATGTGGGTTTATCGTTTTCTTTTTCTGTTGTGTCTTTTTCTGGTTTTGGTATTAGAGTGATACTGGTTTCACAGAAGCAGTTTGGGAGTTCTCCCTCTGTTTCTATCTTTTTGAATAATTTAAGTAGCGTTGATTTTAGATCTTCTTTGAAGGTCTTGTAAAATTCTGCTATGAATTCATCTGGCCTGGGCTTTTTGTAGTCAGGAGGCTTTGTATTATTGTTTCAAGTTCCTTATTTGTTATAGGTCTGTTTAAGCTGTTGAACTCGTCTTATTTTAATTTTGGTGGTTACATTGAATTTAGAAATTCATCCGTTACTTTTAGATTTTCTAACTTAGTAGTGTACAGGTTTTTAAAGTATTCCCTTTCATTGTTCTGGATCTTTTGATGTCTGTGGCGATGTTTCCCCTTTGCTCTCTGATTTTGTTAATTTGAATGTACTCTTTCTTTCTTTTGGTTAACTGGGATAAGGGTCTGTCTGTATTGTTTATCTTTTCAAAGAGCAGCTTTGGATTCACTGACTGTATGAACACTGCTGTCATTATGCTCCACAGGCTCACATCGTTATGCTCACGTAGGATGTGACTACTATTTGTACATATTACTATTATTTGTAATCTCAGTTTCAAATTCTTATTTAACACAAGAATTGTTTTAAAATTATGAAATTAAAATTTCCAAATGGTAGTAAATTTTATTTTAAATTTATAAATGTCATACATTTATTATTTATGATCAAAGAATGTTGCTTGAATAGTAGTTCTCTGTTTAGAAAATATTTGTGACATTACTACACCAACATTACAACTGCCTGAACAGAAAAGTCTTAACTCTTAAATTTACTTTTTAAGAGTGGGCCTGAACTTGGAGGACGTTCATTCCCCCCAGATATCTCTTGGGACAGTGTCCAGAAGTCTTTTCTCTCGAACTGTGTCCTCTAGTAATACCCCACCCATAATTTTATCCAAAATGATTTCACAAGCTTCAATTGGGAAAATGAAACCTTCTCTGCACCCTTATCTTAACAGCCCATCTGGCCTTTTCATCCCTAGTTCTAGAGTATCTCATTCACCCAAGTTCACAGGCCTGTCCCAGTCTTCACTGTGTAGAATAAAGATGGGTGAACTGTCTTTCAGGGCTTTGATATGTCAATTCTCAAGCATACCTACATTCATTTATTATCTTTTTTATTATTAAAATACTTTATTATTATTTTATATGTGTATGAGTCTGCATGTATTTAAGTACACCCATGTCATGCAATGCCTGCGGAGGCCAGAAGAGGGCATAGGATCCCCTGGAACTGGAGTTTTGAATTGTTAGCCACCATGTGGGTTCTGGGATTCGAACCCAGGTCCTCCGCAAGAGCAACTAGTGTTAATTGCTGAGCCGTCTCTCCATGCCTACCTGCCATATCCATTCACTCCCTCTGTGGGTGGAGTACCAAATTAAGTTTCATAGGAAACAAGATCAGATGCACAGTCACACAAGACACAAAAGCACATGGTTTTGCTGGGGTTAATTGAACTCATTAGTCTGCATCATGTCCATTTTATAAAAGTCATACCTACAAATATTTGGCAATATATTCTCTTGTAGCCTAGTCTGTGATTGTTTTTCATAACTCTGTGCCTCCCTAGTTTCTTGTAAAGAAAGAGAGGTCCTGTCATGTGTGATTTCAAAGAAAGTCTTACAGTATTTCATTTTCAGCATGTATTATATTATTCAATCTTTTATATCCTTTCCACATATTCCTGTTCACTGGAATTTCAAGGAATGAGTGTGATAAAGTCTCTTTTAACCAAAATACCTGAATCAGTTTCTCCTAAATCCTACAGTATTTGTTTATGGATATTGGTCCTGTATTTCTTGGTGCATAGACGACAGGTGTCTGTAGTGTGTATTTTGTATTCTTATTTGAATGCTTTGCTAGCATTAAGCCATCTTAATAGTAACATCTCACCTATTAGTGCTTTCTTTCATGTTGTCTGATCTGACACAAGCGTTCTCTCCGCCCACTCTCCTCCGTTCAAGAATGTACAAAATCACCATCTTCAAGACTTTCATCTACTCTGTTCTAAGACGATTTCTTGTCTACAGTCCTAAATTGGTTTTGTTTTGTAATTGAATATAACAGTCCTCTCCTTAACTAAAGTTTATTGCTATCAGTAGTGAGTGCTGTGCTGAAGTTAGTTCATACCAGCTCACATGGGCTAAAAGTCTCCATCTTTTCCCAAATCCACATCAGCAATATTAGATTAGCTTTTGTTTTTGTTTGTTTGTTTTAAGACAGCATCTCCCTGTAGCCCCAGCTGGCCTGAAACTTGCTATATAGACCAGGATGGGCTTGATCTGACAGAGATGCTCTTGCTTCTGTCTCCTGAATACTGGGATTAAAGACATGTGCCACCATTCCTAGCTGGAAATATTGTTTTTAAGGTAAAGATTACTACTCTAACCATAATTTTATATAAAACCTTCAATCATATGTTTAGACAGAATCTTTCTACTGAAATTTTTAGCATGAGAGTACTATATCAGTTACATTTTCATCATCGTGACAGAATACCTGAAAGGAAGACAGATCACCACAGGAGCAGCACGGGGAGAATTACAAACTGAAAACTCGGTGATAGGCACAGAGGGAAAAATGAGAAAACGGACCCAAATTAAACGGAAATAGAGTTAAGAGGAATTATGTTAGAAACACACGTGGAAGGACACAGGCACAGCTTGTATATTAGAGTCTCTACATTCAAATATATAACGGGAAAAAGTGGAATGACGATTGAAAACACGCTTTAGGAATAAGATATTTTATCAGAGTATTGAAATGGCATGTGATGTCCCAGGAAAGAGCAATGAAGAGGCAAACTGAAATAGAAGCTGTCGTCTTCAAAGACAAAGAAACTCCTTGGGGAACTGTGGAAAAATGCTGTCACTTACATAGGAGAAAAAATAAAACTGACATCAGTTTCCCCAGTGTAAATGCCAACCCAGAAAATACTGCAGGAGTGCTTTAAAATCCTCAAGGACATAAAGCCATGACACATACGTTTGACTGTGTGGTGAGCCTTTCTTGTAGAAGATTCTTGCTGATAAACTTCAGTCATCCAAGAGAGGAATGGAAAAGCAGAACTCACACTGAGATTGCTTCTACTTCATTATATGTCAGAGATGAAAGAAACACAGGGGTTCAGTAAAAGAGCACAGCTAAAACTTGCAAAAATAATTAGTGGAATAACTTCAGATTAACACACTGGCCTAGTTTGATTTCTGTTGCTGTGATAAACACCATGACAAAAATCAAGTTGAGGAGGATTTATTTCATCGTTGTGATACAACACCTGACAGAAACAACTTAATAGAATTAATTTTGATCCATTGTTTCAGAGGATGTTAGGCCATCATGGGGGAAAGCATGGTGGCCAGGGTGGTTCTGTCCATGGTGGGAGGAGCTTGCAGCATGGCTTGTGCATATCTATGTGGGTCAGAAGGAAGAGGGCCTAGACACAGGCCCAGGATAGAACCCTCAAGGCCTCACTTTCCTCACCCCCTCACCCTTGGCCCATGGTCAGCTATTCCTCACTTCCAAAGTTCTATCACCCCCCCCCTAAACAGTGCCACAAATTGGGGACCAAGTGTTAAAACACATGAGACTGTGGGGGAACATTTCACATTCAATCCATAATGAGAATTAATCCCATTCCCAAGGGCCCATCTCCTAATAGCCTTCACATAAGGGACTAGATTTATTTATTTATTTTTTGGTCTTTTTGAGAGAGGGTCTCCCTGTAGCCCCGGCTGTCCTGGAACTCACTACGTAGACCAGGCTGGCCTTGAACTCACAGAGATCTGCCTGCCTCTGCTTCTGGAGTGCTGGGACTAAAGGTGTGCACCACCATGCCTGGCGTGACTAGATTTTTAACATATGAGTTATAGAAGGAGGGGCACAGGAATATCATAATGGGATATTCATCTTACTGGATATTTCCATTTGAGTGTCCATTACAGTATGGTTGACTCTTCCTTGACCTTTGTCCTAGTAGTGGTCCTGTTCCCATGAGATACACATTGTTGAGATGTTTGCTGTGGCATTCATTGGTTCCCATCTCATTTGTGAGCTACCTGCAAATTCCTGGCTGTCAGAGACAAACTTCACAGGCATGAGTCCTTTTGTAAATGAATGTTTCCTGTCTGCTGGAGACATATGAAATGAAACTATTTAAAAAACAAAACAAAACAAAATAAAACCTCTTTGGAATGTGATGGTGGAAGCAAATCCTGTCTCTGGGCTAGAAGGTCTTTTCTCTAGAGAATCCTTCCTTTGCTCCTTCCTTCCTTCCTCCCTTCCTTCCTTCCTTCCTTCCTTCCTTCCATCCTTCCTTCCTTCCTTCCTTCCTTTCTTCCTTCCTTCCTTCCTTCCTCCCTCCTCCTTCCCTCCCTCCCTCCCTCCTTCTTCCTTCGTTCCCTCCTTCCTTCCCTCTTTCCTTCCTCCCTCCCTCCCTTCCTCCCTTCCGTCCTTCCTTTAAGCAAAAGTATTGCAGGATGGGTGTAGGATTTTGCATTGATAATATGCATTATGAATTTACAAGCTCTGGCTTCTGAACGTCAGTCAACAGTAGAACTGTTTGCTGACAGCACCTTCAGTATTCTCAAATATTACTGGATATTTTTCAGAATTCCTGTAGTATTCTGAAGAAAATATTACTGAAAATGCTGTTCTGTGCCACAATCAATTTGGCAGCTCTTCCGGATCACTGGGTTTCTTTACTAGATAACGTCAAAAGAATGTAACCAGTCTGCTAATGGTAGGACAGCAAGAGACCAATAAGGAGAATCTCTTAGCAGCAGAGGAGCTGACTGCTCTAGATTGTTGACTACTCTAGATACCAGAGCACTTTATTAAGTGCCTCACGCATTCTGTCCTTAAACATTTTGAAACAAGGGGGCTGGAGAGATGGTTCAGTGGTTAAGAACACTGGCTGTTCTTGTGAAAACCTAGGTTTGAATCCCAACACCCACATGGCAGCTAACAACTGTCCATAACTCCAGTTCCAGGGGATCCGACAGCCTCTTCTGTCCTCCATGGGCATTGCATGACATGGGTACACATAAAATAAAAAATAATAAATAAAATATTTGAAAAAACATTTTGAAACAGTTCGGTGAGATAATTTCTCATGCTATCCCATCTAAAGATGAGTCAACTGAGTATGAGAGAAATCGGAGAACCACAAAGCCAGCACTAAGATGAAGCCCAGACGGCCTGCAGACCAAGCTAATGTGCTACATATGCTATCATTAGTGTGGCCATTTAAATTCTTGTCCAAACTCAGGCACTTCTGAGTGAAGACAACGCCAAAGATATTTATATGATTTTTGAAATGTTTATTTTGTGTTAAAATTGGTTTTTTAAAAAAATATTTTATTATTTTTATTTTATGTGTATGCGTGTATTGCCTGCATGTAAGGTAAATGTACCCATGTTGTGCAATGCTCACGGAGGACAGAAGAGGTTGTCAGATCACCTGGAACTGGAGTTATGGACAGTTGTTAGCTGCCATGTGGGTGCTGGGATTCAAACCTGGGTCTTCTGCAAGAACAGCCAGTGTTCTTAACCGCTGAGCCATCTCTCTAGCCCCCAAAATTGGATTTTATGAAGCTAGCACAGAACTATGGAAATGTACAATAGGCCCCAATCTTAGTTGAAGAATTATTGGCAGCTGATTACTGCTGGGTGAGGAGGAACTGATGGACTCTAGATAGACTGACTAGACCCCCAGTGGATGAACTTGTACTGAGGGACATCTGGGGACTCTAACTTGACATGATAGGCGTGAATTCCAGTGAGGGGGGCACTATGGGAGGGGGTGAGTGGGGAAGGGGGTATAAAGATGATTAAGATGTTCTGTATGAAATACACAAAAATTCAATAAAATTTTTTAAATTGGGTTTTATGACATTGACATATAAAATTGATTTTCAAAAATGAAACCTTTCACTTAAAAATGAAAATACATTTATCTTAGAGGAATATTTGAGTGTATATATATATATATATGTATATATATTTTAGTGTATGAAACAGATTCACTCTATCCAACACCAGCTGGCCTTGAACCATGTATTCCAGGCTGGCCTTCAACTCATAGGTCTCCTGTTTTGTTCTAAGCTGGGGCCATAGGTATGTACACCCAGGTAAAATAAAGGTTATTAATATTGACCTTCTGAATATTTAAATGACTGGAAATGGTAATTATTATTGATACCTATTCATAGTTTGATCACTTTTTATTTGAAAAATTTTATATGAAATTTCTTTCTCTTAAAACATTTTTAAAGCTATCTGAAATTTTCACACATCTATACAATCCATCCTGATCATACAAACTTCCCTGCCTCTCAGTCCCCTTGGACCCCCAACACATCTCCCTCCCAACTTCATGTCCCTCCCCTTTTTTATAACCCACTCAGTCCCTTAGTGCTGTCCACATGTGCATGGGTGTACGGTCATCCATTGGGGCATGGGAATCTACCAGTGCCCACCCCCATGCACAAAGAAAGGGACATTTCCTCTCTCAGCAGCCACCAACTACTACTACCAATAACTCCTCAGCTAGGAGTGGGGCCTTGGGAGCCCTTCCCCACCCTCTGCTGCAATTTTTACCTGGCTTGAGCTTGTGCAGTTCTTGTGTTAGGTAACCATAGCTCCTGTGAGCTCATGAGTGCAATGTCATGTACTGTGGGCATGTCACAGCATTCTTCCCTATCCAAGAGCCCTTGCATTCTCTCCACCCCGCCCCTTCTATGATGTTGCCTGAGTTTCGAGGATGGGATGCAAATGTCCCATCTATGGTTGAGCACGCAACAGTGCTCTTCAGCACTGAGCCATCTCTCCAGCCCCGTCTCTTTTAAATTGGGTTGCATGATGTGATGAGTTTCTTAACCCAATTTTTTTTTTGTCTTTTCAAGACAAGGTCTCCCTGTAGCCCCAGCTAGCCTGGAACTTGCTATGCAGACCAGATTGACCTCGATCTCACAGAGATTCACCTGCCTGTACCTCCCAAGTGCTGGCTCTTGGATATTTTTTGTGAAGGATGTATTAGTTTTGTAAATACTCTTTGTCTCTCCTCTCCTGATTTCACTCCCTCCACACCCTTCCTCAGAAGGCGTCTTTCTGTGACGTGTTCCGTGATACTACCCTTATCCCTTTCCTTAAAGCCTCCTTTCCCCATTTTGTGCTCCCCTCTCTAGCTTCATGGCCTCGACCTATGCTCACACTCATATATATATATATATATATATGAATTAAAATCTAGGCTCTGCATGAGAGAGAACATTTGTCTTGGTATGTGTTTGTTTATCTGAGCTTGAGTTACCTCATTTAATATATTTGCCAGTTCCATCCATTTTCTGGTGAATTGTATAATTTCATCTTTTCTTTATGACTGAATAAAATTCTGTTGTGCATATGCAGCACATTTCCTTTATCCATTCATCTATGGATGGCCATCTAGGCTGATTCTTTTTTCTTGCTACTGTGAATAAATAGAACAGCAACAAACATGGATATACAAATATTTCTGTGGTAGAATATAGAGTTCTTTGGGTATATGCCCAGGGGTGATATAGCTGGGTTATATGAAAATTCTATTTATAGTTTGTTGAGAAACCTCTACACTGATTTCCATGGTGACTGCACCAGTTTACACATCCATCAACAGTAAATAAAGATTGCTCTTTCCTCACATTCTCAACATTTGTTTCCTTTCTAAGAAATAATTTAAAAATGTCATATTTTTGTGTGTGTGTGTGTGTGTACGTGTGCGTGTGTGCGTGTGTGTGTGTGTGTACGTGTGCGTGTGTGCGTGTGTGTGTGTGTGTACGTGTGCGTGTGTGCGTGTGTGTGTGTGTACGTGTGCGTGTGTGCGTGTGTGTGTGTGTGTGAGACTTGTGTGTAGGTGCTCATGAGGGCCACAAGAGGTATATCAGATACCCTGGAGCTGGAGTTGCAGTCACTTGTCAGTCACCTGACATGGGTACTGGGAACCAAACTTGGGTCCTCTGCAAGAACAGGAAGTACTCTTAACCACTGAGCCATCTCTCCACCCCCCATTTGTCTTCTTGATGGTGATCATTCTGACTTAGATGAGATGGAATCTCAAAGCAGTTTTAATTTGCGTTTTCGCGATGACTAAGAATGTTGAACATTTAAAAAATATATTGCTGGTCACTTTTATTTCTTCTTCTTATCAGAACTGCTTGTTCATTATTGATTGGCCAGGGTATTGGTGTTTAATTTATATATATATATA
>NW_008330926.1:342718-361779 GCF_000622305.1 Nannospalax galili
TATAATATCTTTCTGTAGAGAGATAGAGAGGGGGGGAATTGAGAGATAAAACTCTCCTGCCCCTTATGGCCATAGTAGGTGGGAGGGAAGAATAACCACAGCAGTAAAGGGGATGAGAAAGGCAAACGGACAGAGGAGAACAGATGGGAAGGAAGGAGGAAAAACCCAATCCTAAACCAATATGAAATCATAAAAGACCATGAACAGCCAAAGCAATCTTAGACAGAAAGAGCATACTGACGTGTCATGATATCTGACATCAAATAGAGAGAGATCTATTAGATATTTGAGTAAGGCTGGTAAAGGCGTCCTCCCATTCTGTGGGCTGTTTGCTCTGCCGATACTTTCTTTTGGGTGCAGAAGCTTTTTAATTTTCCACAATTGCACTTATCGACACTTGGAGCTCTTTCCCATGCTGCTACCGAGGCTCTATTCAGAAAGTTCTTGCTTATATGTATATGTTGTTTTCCCCATATTTTCATCTAGCAGTTTTAGGATTTCTGACTTTAGAGTGTTTGATACGCATTCAACTGATTTTTGTGCAAGGTGAGAGAAATGAGTCTAATTCCATGGCCTTACAGGTGGCTATCTAGTTTTGGCAGCACCATTTTGTATACAGGCTGTCTTTTCCCCCCTCCAGTGTATGCTTTTGACATCTTTGTCAACAATTAAGTGGCCCTATCTGTATGAGTTTCTTTTGGGGTCACTCTCATGTTCCCTTGGCTTACACATGTGTTGTGCCATTACCCTGCTGCTTTGTTCATGATGCTCTGCAGCATAACTGAGGTCAGACAGTGTGACACGTCGGCTGTTCTGTTAAGATTGCATTGACTCTTCGTGGTCTTTTAAAAATATTTTATTTACTTGTTTGTTTGTTTGCTTGTTTATTTACTTAATTTTATGTGTGTGTGAGTGTATTGCCTGCATGTATGTAAGTGCACCTGTGTCATGCAATGCCCATGGAGGACAGAGGAGAGAGACTCAGATCCCCTGGAACTGGATTTAAGGACGGTTGTTAGTCGCCATGTGGGTGCTAGGAATCAAACCCAGGTCCTCTGTAAGAGCAGCCAGTGCTCTTAACTATGGAGCCATCTCTGCAGCTCCTATTCCTGGTCTTTTATGATTCCATATTCATTTTAGGATTTTTTTCCCTCCTCTTTCCCATCTGCTCTCCTCTGTCCATTTTTCTTTCACATCCCCCCTTTACTGCTGTGGCTCCCCTTCCCTCACACTCATTCTGGCCCAGGGTGGCAAGAAAGTCTCATTTGTACGATCCAGCCTTCTCTCTGACTTGTGGGTTGATGGAGCTGAGCTTTTTCTTGGGGGGGAGGCAGGAGCTCTCCATCTTTCTGTTCCTTTGTGAACACTGTTAAGAGGACCTGTCTCAAAGGTATATGACCCTGGTTACCAATGTTAAAATAGACCAAAGACCTAGGCCCCCAGCCCCAGGGAGTGAGCTATATCTTGAGGGACATCCAGAGCAGGACAGAGCCCACATGGAGTTTTTCTGCTAACCTTTCTCTGCTTCCTTCAGTGCCTATGCAAAGGACTCCCTGTGTGAAGGAGCTGCTATGGTCCTGCCTTCTCAGTGGTCCAGAGTTTTGGGCTACCTGATCCTGAGAGTGGTAGCACAGCCCCTCAGAACTCTTTGGCTGGACTTTGTAAAGGCAATAAAAAGATTTGAGGCTGTCTGCATGCACACTACCTCCAGGCACACTGTAATGATCCCAGAATACTCTTATTTGTATGTGTGGAAGGCATGGCTAGCTGAGGCTTGGAGGGAGTTCTCTGGATGCAGCCTCTCCCATTTGCCCCTCATTGCTCTTGTCACAGCTGAGGTTGCTTTTTGGAGATATTTTCTTCTTGGACTAGGGGCTTAGGAAACCAGGGAAATGTGTGTTATGGTTATTAATGTGAATCCATGAAGATTGGCACAGTGATGAGGTCTATGAGTAGCACACCTAGGGCTGAGGCTGATCATGTATCCATTGCTTTCCTTTCAAATGTTGCTGTGTAGAGAGATGCTGTGCCACTATATCAACAAAGGTTGAGTTCAGACTTGAGAGAAATCAACTGAGAGAATCCGGAAAGCTCCAGGGAGAAGGTGGCTTTTGAGTGAGACCCTGAAGTATAGGCTTGTTTTGACAAGCAGAGATGGAGACAGAAGCAGCCTAAGGAATTTGGGAGATCCATTAAATCTTGTTTGTAGGCTTTAAATTCCAAACGTCTTGGTGGGTTAAAAAACACATGATCCATGAAATTAATAGGAGCGTAGTATGAGGTGGAGTTCAGATAGAAGGGGAGTTTTCTAGGCTTGAAGGTAGGAGCCTGTAGGTGCTTGCTGCTCTTTGGGGTCACAGCCTGTCCACTTGTCCTCTGAGCCTCCAGCTCCTTCCAACCTTTGAATAGTCAACCCTGGAGCTGGTGTGTGGAGCACTTCATGAGTCATAGGACGGACACCTAGTCCATCCACTAGTTCCTAGTCTGTTGACTTATGTCATGCCCTCAACTTTCCTTTTTAACCATATATATATATATATATATATATATGGAGATACCACAACAGGGCATGGAATAGTTTCCTTTGCATTTTAAATTAATTTTCAAAAATGAGCATATGAAGTAATGGGTTTCACTGTGGCATCTTCATACATATGTGAGGAACAGCACTTTGTGAACACACTATCCCAAATGTATTTGCATCCTGCCCTGGAAGGGACAGAATCAAAACCATTAAAGTGAGAATTAAAGGATGTATGTCAGGATCTCTCACCACTTTCTTGCTCACCATCACCTATCAAGTGTGAACCTTTAAACAAACAAACTAAACTATAAACTAAACTAAACTAAACTAAACTAGAAACATCCCTCCCAAGAGTTTTCTGGGGGGTCAGCATCATAAATTGCTTAAGCACTTAAGCTCGAAGGGACTTTAAAAGACCTGTGCTCTAATCAGACCAGACTTCCAGTTTCACGTGGTAAACAGAGCATCACATGGTGCCTGGAGAATGGTTTAGCAGAGAGGTTTCCTAACAACTCTTTCTACTTCTGACTGGTACTTAGATTTTGTTGTTACATGAGAAGAAATATTCTGCAGTTGTGAAAGACATGGGTTTCAGAGTCAGATCAGTCTGGGTAGCATTTTGGAGCTGTGTAATCAAATTCTCTTTGAGTCTTTGCTTCATCTTTTAAATGTTTGTATACTAACATAGGCATTAACATAACATAGGTAATACATAAAAATTCAATAAGGTAACACATTTGGAAGACTGCTTGAAATAGATATAGCAGTCATCTTATTTTAAGTTCTACAAATTTTGAATATTTTGCATCATGCACTTTATCTCTCAAGAATTATTTTGTAGCCTTCTTCCATAGCTATCTCTCTGCAATGATGACTTTGTTTCTTACCCAAACTTTCTTTTTTATCTCATCATTTTACCAGAGGCCCTTGACTGTCTAGGGCCTGCCCTGACCTCTTACCTTCTGCTCTATTTCGGTGCTTTTCTCAGGTTCTGGTGGGGTTTTACTTACTTTTCTCTCAGGCTTTCTCTTCAGATGTGATGGTTGGTCCAGACTTTCTGTAATACCTCATCCCACGTGTCTCGCTCCCTGACAAAACTGTTTCCACATTCCTGGTCATCTGATGACACTGTTCTCTCTCTGTTGTAGGTTGTTGCAGATGAACACTCAGTTAAAAAATAATTATTATTGCGTGTGCCCATGATGTGTGTGTGTGTGTGTGTGTGTGTGTGTGTGTGTGTGTGTGTGCAGAAGTGCATGTACCATGGCATTCATGTGGAGGTCAGAGGACAACTTTGTGGAGTCAGTTCTTTCCTCCCATCTCTACATGAGTTCTAGAGATTGAACTCAGGACATCAGGTTTTTGTGGCAAGTATCTTTGCCCACTGAGCCATCTTGCTGGCCTAGACACTTAATTTTTCTAAAAGTGATTTATTTATTTTCAGTGTTGGAGACCAAGCCCAGGGCTTTGTGCTTGCTGGGCAGGCATTCTACCACTGAACTAAATCTTCACCTCATTTATTCAATATTCACATTTTTTTTCATGCTTTGTGAAGCTCGGATGGGAGAGGCGCTAAAGTTATGGGTTCCAAATCATGCCTTAACCAAAACCCAGGAGGGGCAGCTAAGGGTGGGCTTCTTACAGTGCTGATTGCAGTAGAAGCTCTACTTCCTGTAGGGAAGCATTTGCTTCCCTGGTTTCCTCTACCCAGAAGCTCCCAAGAGCCCTAGGAAGCATATAGACTGCCTCTCTTCCCTTACCTCTTAGCCAGTTAGCCCTCATATGGATCAGCCCAAGGTTTGACTAACCACAAGAGTCCTTCAGGAGAAAGGCTCTTCTAAGCAAATCAGAGTTGGGGTTCAGTTCTCCCGAACTGTTTTGGCTAAATTCTTTGTACAAACAGAGGAAGCACGATTTGACAGGGAAAGAAGGCAGAATTGGAGGGAAACAAAGATATGTTCAGTACCCAGCTCCAGGTAGCCCTGAGAGCTGCTGAGGCAGTAGGTATTGATGTGATACCAAGGAGGGTAACTAATACCTTTGCTTCACAGCTCAGTGCACCTGTTCATGCCACAATTCCATATAAACCCATTTCTCTGAGCCAGGAGGATGGGGGATATCTAGCATATCTTACCTGCTTTCCCAGCATAGAGACCACGAGTGCCTCCTGTTGACTCAGGACCCTGACAAGTACACAGGAAGGTATGGAGATGGGGGGAGTCAGGCAAAGAGAGAGCTTGCTAGTTGTGCTGGCTTGAGTCCATCTTTCACTGCCTGTTCAGGACAGATCACCATCCTTCTTTCACTCCACTCCTGCTTTTCACAGCCTGGTCTGTGTGGTACAGATCTGCTGATGAGACTCTCTCCACTAACACCGAAGGCATCTTCCTTCCTTACTCTGCTGACACTTTGTAGTTGCAACCCACTGCAAGGGTGGGACTCCCTGGGCTCAGGACTGAGGGCTGAGTGTCTGTCCAGCCTCCCTAACACTGCCAAGCCAGCTCCCCTTGGTCCTTCACTTTTCTGCTCAGTTTTTCCTCTGAACTGTCTCTTTGTGTGTTCCATCCTCGCTCTCCTCGCAGAGTCTTTGCCCCATTTTAATTTCTTGCTTCTTTCACTTTCCTCCCTTCCTCCTTTCTTTTTTGTCCTTCTTTCCTGGTTTTTTGAGACAGAGTCTGATGTAATCCAGGCTGGCCTCAAACTCAGTATGTAGCCAGGGATGACCCTGAGTTTCTGATCCTTCTGCCGCCATCTCTCAAGTGCTGAGACTGCAGGTGTGTGCCACCAGCCACCATTCCTTAGTATTTTTCTTATTTTCCTTAAGATTTTTTTCATGTTTTATTGTTTTTATTTTATGTGTATGAGTGTATTGCCTGCATGTATGTGAGTGCACCTGTGTTGTGCAATGCCGCAGAGGTCAGAAGAGGGCTTCAGATTCCCCTGGAACTGGAGTTAAGGACGGTTCGTAGCCACCATGTGGGTGCTGGGGATCAAACCCTGGTCCTCTACAAGAGCAGTCAGTGCTCTTAACTGCCGAGCCATCTCTCCAGCCCCCTGTATTTTTCTTATTTTCTTAATGTCACCTTTCTGATAGGTAAAAGTAGCCAGAGAATGGATAGAGTTGATCAGGGAAAAAGCACCAAGACACAGACAAAACTCTCAGCAGGATAGGGTTTTATTTCTCACAGGACATGTTCCCTCCAGGGAAGGGAAAATGTGAGCCCACGGATTGTGAGCTGGGGCTTATGTATGGGGGCTTTGGGGTGCAGAAGGTGGGAAGTTTTTAGAAAAAATCAGGCGGGGGAAGCAGGAAAAGCAGGGCTTGTAAACCCGGCTCCGTTCTGTCTTCCAGCTAGGATCTGGGTCAGGAAGTATTTGGTTTTTGTCCTTTTGAGACAAGGGAAAAGCTGCTGTGCTAAAGTGGCTCCTGGAGTCCCTGGTTAAAAGGTTGTAGGAACTGGATTGACTGGGCTGTAGTTTCCACTGTTGAGGTGAGCTCCTGTCTGAGGTCCTCTATTTCTTGAGAAAGATGCTGGGTTGAGATCAGCTTGTGTCCCAAGCCTCCGGCCGCAAGTCCTGTGGCTGCCACTGATGCCACCAGGCTAACTCCTACCAGGACTGCCAAGGTGGCTGACCTCTTTGTTCTGGTTCTTTCTTTCCCCGTGGATAAGACATCATACACCTCTCCTGGTGTGTATAGGGTTAGTTTGGTAATGAGAATGACTGGAGCACAGGTGTCCTCAATCTGTGGAGACATGCAGGAGTATATTTTGGAAGAACAGAGAAAGAGCAGTCCCGAGGTTAGAGCAGTATCTTCCTTAATTATGACATTTCGGCTTGATGAGTGTGGGCATTTAGAGGTTCGTGGAGTCCAACACTCTGTTTTGTCAAGAAAAAGTGGAGGGGCAACCAGGGGCCGCGTATTAGGAGTTCCCAAGAACACTGAGTGGTAGCCTGGGGAGTAACATTGTAAACTGGGAGGGGGATGAGAAGTGAGCCCTGTGGGGGGCACAGAGAAGCAAGTGGACACATTAGCACTAGAAAAACTCCTTAGGAGATTAAGCGATAAAGTGAGAACAGATCCCAAGAGAAGCTGCGGGAGGCATTGAAGCCTTGAAACTGCTTCATTGTCAAGCCCCGTGTCTGATCCAGGACTTTCCTAGCCTGTTCAGGTCTTGAGTCCTGGATTGTCTTTTTCATCTTTACTTGCCAGTGGTCTATGGCAGCCACTGTGTATTGGATCCCTGCTGCAGCAGTGCAGTCCCCGGTCCACGAGTGTGGGTTAAGTATTTTGAAGACCACTTCCCCACAGACTCCTTGTTTATACCGATCGTGTCTGTGTAGGATTGAATCCCTGCTACACTTACCATCTGTCGGGTCAGTTACCCAAGTGAGTTGGTTTGTGTTCATTCTGTATCTACCCCATCCCTCTTTACCCACCCCACTCAGCCAATGATAGTTGCAATCCTATGAGGGGCAGCCTTCCCAATTGCCCGGGTCTCTGCATTCCTTTTTGGTTTGCTCATCTATGAAGCAGAGGAATCTGCCATAGCAGGCATCTACCATGTCAAATTTAAGAGAAACAGTGTTACACAAAGAAAGTGGGCACGTAACAGAGCTAAGGAGCTTGAGTTCGCGATTTCTATTATTAATCTTCCACATTTCAAATCTATAAGAACTCGGTGCATAGGTGCAGTGGGGAATGGCTGGTGTAGGGTTCAGAGGGAAGAATAGAAGTAGGGTCAGTAGAAAATTCATTCCTGGATTGGTGTTAAGGGAGGGATCCTCGAGATTTTCAATGTAAGAGGCCCGATACTGGTGGCCTGGTACTTGCTGTGTTCCTTGGCTGGTTTTAATTTGGAGAGATGAATCCAACCAGGTTGTTCTGAGAGCTTGGCTGTAGTCGGGGTAGACAAGATCACCAGGTGAGGACCAGTCCACCGTGGCTGGAGGGTGTCCTTCACTCCTTTCTGTTGCATGTGAACCTGTAGGTAGCCATGATCTCCAGGTTGAAGTGGGTGGTCAATCTGGCCTTTAGAAGCCTGAGGAATAATCCAGTCAGCATGGGCCTTGAGATGTTTTCTTAGAAGGGTGAAGGCAGATTAAATAGTCATGTTGAGGGGAGGAATGCTGGAGTAGGAGGTCGTTGAGAAGGAACGGTCTCCCATACATAAGTTCAAAAGGACTGAGGAAGGAAGGAACCCTTGGGATGGCTCTCAGTTTAGTAAAGGGCAAGGGGCAGAAGAGTCACCCAGGATTGGTGTAACTCTAGGGAGAGTTTAGTAAGGTGGTCCTTAAGAAGGGAGTTAGCTCGTTCCACCTTCCCTGAGGATTGAGGGTGGTAGGGAATGAGTAACCTCCAGGTTATTCCCAGGGACTGAGAGACTGTCTGAGTTACTTTGGAGATAAAGCCTGGACCATTATCTGATTGGAGGGTGAGGGGAAGACTGAAACGAGGAAGAATGTTTTGAATTAAACAGTTAGCCATGATATCTGCTGTTTCACCTGTTGTGGGAAAAGCTTCTACCCATCCCAAAATGTATCTACCCAAACCAGGAGATACTTAAGCTTCTTGTGAGTAGGCATGTGAGTGAAGTCTATCTGCCAGCCGACTCCCGGGAGGGCCCCCCGGTGCTGGTGAGGTTTGAAAGATGGAGGAGGGCGGCTTCCACCCTGTGGGGAGACAACAGCACAGGTGGAGCATTGCCTGGTGACTTCTGTGAGAAGCATAAAAAGTTTAGGGCAATAGATGAGGGGCTCTAGGAATTTGTAGAGCGAGTGAGCACCTACATGAAAAACATTATGTAAATGGGTTAAGATAGAGGAGGCTTGTCCTTCAGGCAGGCAATACTTGTCTGATAGAAGCAACCATCCCTCTGGCCCCTGGGTGGCCCCTTTGTCCAGAAGGATCCTGCGTTGTTGTGTAGGACAAGAGGGGGACATTCCTGTTGGTGCCAAGAAGTGTAAGCCATCAGAGGCGGGAGGCTCATACTGGCTTCCTTACCTGTCTTGTCTGCTAGGTCATTGCCTCTAGCTATGGGATCAGTGAGAGGCTGATCCCCCGACAGTGGATCACAGCTGCTTTAGTCGGGAGGTAGGAAACTTCTAAGAGTTTAAGAATCAAAGGGCCATTGGTTATGGGGGTTCCCTTGGTTGTTAGGAGACCCCTTTCCTTCCATACTGAGGCATGGTGATGGAGTATGTGGAAGGCATACTTAGAGTCTGTAAAAATATTAACCATCTGTCCCTTGGCTAAAATCAGGGCCCTGGTGAGTGCCACAAGTTCAGTTTTCTGGGATGTGGTTCCAACTGGCAGGGATCCTGATGACATCAGTGAGAGACACTATAGCATACCTCACCCTGTGAGACCCAGTTGGGGTGAGAGTTGAACTCCCATCCACAACCCAAGTCAGGGCTGGGTTTGGCAGGGGATCTGAGGAGATTAGGGGAATCCTTGTAGGAGAGTTCTTGAAGAGTTTTCAGGCACAAGTGAGTGAGTGAGCAGTTCTCTGGAAGGGAGGAGGGAAGCTGGATTGAGAGGAGGGCAGGAATCAAGGGAGAGCAAGGGGTTTTCAAGAAACATAACATGAAAGAGTTGTAGTTTAGAGGGAGCTAGATTGGCAAGAGACACATGGGTTAGTAAATCCTTAAGCCAGTGAGGGGAAAGGACTGAGATTGGCTGACCCAAAGTAAGCTTCAGTCCCTCTTGAGCCAGGAGAGCTGCAGCAGCCAGAGCCCGGAGACAAGGTTGCCACCCCCGGATGGTGGTATCCAGCTGTTTAGAGAGATAAGCTACTGGGGCAAAAGTGGGTCCCCTCATCTGTCCCCAAACCCCTAATGCCTGGCCCTTATTCTCAGTCGTGTAGAGAAGAAATGGGTATTCTAGACTGGGGAGAGCCAGAGCCGGTGCCTTTAAGAGTGCTTCCCGGGTAGTGTGGAATGCTGCTGTAATAGGCTCTAAGGGGTCAAGGCGCTCAGAGGAGCTTCCTTTAGAGGCTTCATAAAGCGGCTTTGCCAAGGGGGCAAAATTAGGAATCCAGGTGCACAGGTACCCTGCAATGCCTAGGAAGGATGGAATTTCCTCCTTGGTTGTGGTAAGACCTCAGGTAATTTGTTCTATCTATAGTTAAATGGTGGGATGTAGGTGTGAGAAAGAGCCCCAAGTACTTGACTTGAGGGAGAGAAAGCTGTGCCTTAGCTGGAGATACACAATATCCCTTTTCCCCCAGAAAGTTAAGGAGTTTGATTGTGTGAGCCTTGGAGACTGAGAGAAATGGGGAGCAAAGAAGTAGGTCACCTACATATTGTAGGATGGTGGAGGGGTTAAGGTCTAGGGAAGTTAAATCCTGGGCTAGAGTTTGTCCGAAGAAGTGAGGGCTATCTTGAAACCCCTGGGGCAGGACAGTCCAGGTTAGTTGGGAAGACATCCCAGTATCAGGGTCCTCCCAGGTGAATGCAAAGAGGTTGTGAGAATCAGGGTGTAAGGGTATTGAGAAAAAAGCGTCTTTAAGGTCTAAGACAGTAAAGTGGGTGGTGGAGGAGGGGATGTGAGAAAGGAGAGTATAGGGGTTGGGAACAACTAGTATAGGTGAATGGGAATAACTGCTGAATTAATAAGATGGAGATCCTGGACCAGACGGTAGGAGCCGTCAGGCTTGAGGACTGGAAGAATGGGAGTGTTATATGGAGAGTGAGTAGGTTTAAGGAGGGTAGCACTCATAAGCCTTTGAATTACGGGCTTAAGTCCATAGTGGTGTTTGAGTGCAATTGGGTATTGGGATCTGCTGGGAAATAGGGAGGGGTCCTTCAAGGAAATGCGGATAGGAGGTGATGAGAGGCCAGTCCCAGGGCCAAGGTGTCCCAGACCTTGGGATTTACTTCAGAAGGGGGAAGGGACCATGATCTGGCTTGGGGAGGGCAAGGTATAGGGGGAAGGAGGAAGAGTGTGGAGAAGGGGAGAGAAATAGACAGGGAGAGCTTTTGCATGAGTTCTCTGCCAAGTAAGGGAGTTGGACAGGTGGCATGACCAGGAAAGAGTGATTTAAAGGCACCTTCCAGAATACACAGGATAAGGGTCTTGTTGATTTGGGGCTGTGAGGCTTCCCATCAACCCCCACCACAGAGATCTATGAGGAAAAAACTTTACCAGAGTAATAAGGGAGAACCTACCATGATGCACCAGTGTCGAGAATAAAATGAATAATCTTACCCGCCACTGTGGCTGAAACCCTGGGCTCCTCCGTTGTAATAAGCATAGAAGCGGTGGGGGTCCAAGAAGCCAGGGCATCACCAGTCTTCAGCCGTCAGGCCCAGAAGGTTGTTCACTGAACCTTGTAAAGGAGGCTGGGTCTGGGAGGTGAGTGCCATTCTGTGGTGCCACAAAGAAGGGCAATCAACTCTCCAGTGACCTTGTTTCCCACAAGAAGGACAGGGTCCAGGGGTGGTCGCAGATTAGGGCATTGCCTTACCCAGTGTCCAGTCATTTTGCACTTGAAGCAGGGTCCTGGTGTAAGTTGTTGGGCCCCATTGGTGTTCGAAGTGTTCTTGGGAGGAGCCCTCAGGACTGCAGCCATAAGCTGGTACTTTTGCTTGGACAGGGTAAGCTTGTCTGCCTTCTCCTGTTCCTCTTGGTTATAAAAGACTTTAAATGCCATGTCCAACAGATATCTCTTGGGGGTTTCAGGGCCCTTGTCTAAGCACCTAAGTTTCCTTCTAATATCTGGAGCTGATTGTAAGATAAAGTGGTGGTGAAATAAGCTGTCCCTCTGCAGACTTTGGGTCATACTTGGTATACTGGACCAGGGCATCAGTAAGTCTGTCCATAAACTGAGCTGGGGTTTCAGTAGAGCCCTGAGTAATCAACCTAAGCATCTCAAAGTTAACTACCTTTGGGGGCAAAGCTCTCTGAAGACCCATCAGGAGGCAAGTGGTCATGTGGTCCCTTGATGCTCTACCTGGGGAAGGTCCTGCCTGATCTCCCAGTGGGGGTTAGTAATTCCACCCAGGGTCCTGCAGGGGAACTGCCTCAGTACCAATAGGGTGAGCTTTGTTAGTGGAATGAAGCTCATTAGCATACTCCTGTGCTGATGTCCAGACCCTATGTCTGTCATAGGGGTGAGGGTAGACTGGAGAATCATGAAAAGATCATGCCAGGTTAGAGTATAGCAACAAATAATGTATTTAAATTCTTGTATGAAGTGTGTAGGATTAGTAGAAAAAGAGCCTAGTCTGCATTCAAGCTGAGATAGATCTCCAAGAGAGAAAGGCACATGGACCTTGACTACCCCATCCACACCTGCCACCTCCTGGAGGGGAAAGATGCCATGGGAAGGGAGCTGAGACTGGGTGTGGGAGTGAGTATGGCTTGACACAGGAGAGGGATTGGGAGGGGGTAGAGGAGAAGGAGAAGGGGACTCCTGGGAGGAGGCCTAAGTGGGAGAGGTGGGAGGGATGTCCTGTCCATGAGAGGATGTAGGGGTGGCGTATCTGAGGCAGGGTCTGGAATTGAAGTAGAAGTAGATACAGGAGGGATAAATGGAGTATTTGAGGTAGAAGTCAGACTAGGGGAGAATAGGGAGTATTTGGTAAGGAGGTGATTAAAGTTCTGGATTTCTTTGAATAAAGGAGAATCAGTGGAAGGAGTGATGGATTCAGAGCACTGGAGAGGGGAGGGGGAAGATCGTGGAGAGGGGGTTCGAGGTGGAGAAAGGAGGGGATCTGGGCCCTGGACTGGAAGGAAAAGAAGGGTATAGTGAAGGGAGAGCAGGGGGAGGACTTGGCTGTGCCTCAGGCTGGGGAGCAGGAGGATGATGGGGCTGGGTTCTAAGCAGAGACAATTTTTCAGCTATGGCAGGATCAAAAGCTGAGGTGGAGGGGGGGTGGGGGAAGTCCCCTGGTAGGTTGGGATCCAGTGAAACTGTCTTAGCCAGAAGAACCTGATGGGAAGAACATGGGACACAGAGGGAGGGATTAGCACAGAGATAAAGAAAGCTTGGATGTAGGGTAGTTCAGACCGGTTGCTGTTACGATGGCAGAAGTTTTCTAAATCTTTTAAAATATTGAGGTTAAGTTTCTGGTGTCTGGCCAAACAGAATCATTATCTAACTTGTACTGAGGCCAGGCAGGGGTGCACAGAAATATCAGGCATTTCAGCCTGATTGTACCTGAAAGTCCTAGTTGTTTCAAGGATTTAAGAAGACAAGCAAGAGGTGTGAGACCCTGAGACTTTGAGTGAGTGGTTCCCATAGCGACCGATTATGTACAGAGTGAAGAGGAGATAGAGAAAAGACTTCAGCACGTAGGTAAGGGCAACAAAGAAAATCTTTTGCCCAGAGGGAGCAGAGGCGGGATCAGGAGTTGTGGCAGGAAAGAGTAGGGTACAAGGGAGAGAGACGGGGAGAGGGTAGGAAAAGAAAGTTTTGGCTTAGGTCACGTAAAAACGAGAACAAGGAGAACCAGGCAACAAAAGAAAGCATCCTTTTTTGTTGTGTGTGTTTGAGTTAATATTTTTGAGTTTTAATTCCTGAAACCCCAAGGGCAGCATCCTGCAATCACTGGGGAGGGGAAATATGAGAACGTGTTGTGCGTTTTCCTATCACTGGAAACAGCGTCCTGTATCCTGAGACAGGAAAAACGTTCCCGACATACTGGTATGATTTCAAGGTGAGTGAGACGAGCGGGAAACTCTGCAACATGGTGCGTGACCAGCCAGTAGATGGAGCCAAATTACAAGGAAAGGAGGTAGCGGGCAGGCTGAGTCGGAGTGGGAATGGAGAAGGCAGTGGGCAGAGATGGAACTTAAGAGTAGCCAGTGAATGGGGGATGTGCAAAACAGGGAGGGCAGAGAGAGAGAGAGAGAGAGAGAGAAAGGGTGGGAGTGTACCTTGAAGCCAAATCAGTGCTGTTTGCAGAGGCCAGTAATGGCAAGCGGGTCCAGTAGAGGTGTTTACGTGTGAGGTCCCTTGAAGTAAGAACTGGGTTTTGGCACCATCTGATAGGTGAAAGTAGCCAGAGAACGGAGTTGATTGGGAAAAAGCACCAAGACACAGATAAAACTCTCAGCGGGATAGAGTTTTATTTCTCACGGGACACGTTCCCTCCGGGGAAGGGAAAATGTGAGCCCATGGATTGTGAGCTGGGGCTTATATATGGGGGTTTTGGGGTGCAGAAGGTGGGAAGTTTTTAGAAAAAATCAGGCGGGGGAAACAGGAAAAGCAGGGCTTGTAAACATGGCTCTGTTCTGTCTGCCAGCCAAGATCTGGGTCAGAAAGTGTTTGGTTTTGGTTATCTTGAGATAAGGGAAAAGCTACTGTACTAAAGTGGCTCCTGAAGTCTCTGGTTAAAAGATGGAATCTGCTTATCTTGTGTCCGGAGATCAGAGAGGCAGGCTGCCTTTTAGAAGACTCTGCTTCCCTTGACTTCAAAGACCAAGGTGCTTATCAACTCAGTTCCTCTTTCTCAGGAGCTTGCAAAGTCTGAAGTCTGTGAGACCCTGTTGGAGATGGGGAGGGCTGCTGTGGTTTGGAACCCTAATACTTTCTGATAGGTAAAAAGTTGGTGGAGAACGAGCGAATGGATGATGAAGCCCTGAGGCACAGATAAAACTCCATCAAAATAGGGTTTATTAGCAAAGGAATACATGGGACAGATTCCCTTCTGGGCATGGAAAATGTCTGCCCGGGTCTTGAGCTGGGGTCTTTTTAAAAAGGAGGCTTCTGCTTCCTGCAGAAGGTGGGAAGATGTAATTTTTTAAAGTTGGGTGGGGGGAGTGGGAGAGCAGGACTGTTAAAACCTGTTCTCTTTAGAGATCAAAGGAGAAACCTGCTGTGTTGGCCAAGCAGTGGAGAAAAATCTGCTTCTCTTGACTTAAAAGACCAAGGTGCTTATCTGCTAGGTTCCCTTTTCTCAGGAGCATGAGAAGTCCTTGGGATCCTGTTGGTGAGGGGGCAGGGCTATCTGAACCTTTAACATTCCAGCCTTTTGTGTTATAGGATGGGGGCACCGTTGTCATCTTGCTACTTCCTGCTGGACAGGGTCGACGTGGGGGGGCTGGATTAGGGGTTGGTCAGACAGCGGGGGTTCCCTCTTCATTCATGTCAACAAGGTCCTCGATGGTTGACAGGCACTTGTGTACATGTGGAGGGAAGGAAAGTAACAACTGATTAAAATTAGTAAGAGTTAGTTTTTGGATTTGGTCCTGAAAATATCTGAAGAGACAAGGAGCAATGGTTAGCACCAAGGTAATAGCTCATTTTTCTTTTCTTTTTTTTTCTCTTCTTCCAGAGCTGAACTCAAAAGCAATGGACTCAGGATTTGTTTTCAGGCATTTTGATAGCTGTTCGAGTGGCTAGAATCAGTGTCAGTTACCTCTCAAAGGCTACATAGGGAGAGAAAAATTTAGCCATCAGGATTTTATTTTTTAGGCTAGAACAATAGTGGGTTGCCTCTCTTAGCTGTAAGTGGGCACTACAGTATTGTAGACCAAAATTTGAAGTCTTACATCTGAGTAACATCTTATTAGGAACAAAATTATCAATGAGAGATCATTGTCTAAATAACGTAAGAACTCACATCTAATGTCTGGGTTGTGTAATCCTCTGAACCCTTAAAATACACTGATGATTTTAATTTTAGCTATACTTTCCTTTTGGGTGTTTAAGACCACACTGTTGGCCCAAATAAACCAATTTATTTTTACTCTTAAGGTCGTATGAGGACTTGAACCTCAGGGGTCACATGGGGCCCTTGGCTCCTCAGGCTTTTCTTTTACCAATTCCATCTATGTGAAGATAAGTCAAAAGGTCTTGCTTGACCAGGGCTTTGCTTGGAAGCATGGAGGAAATATTTCCTCTGTGTTGACCCTCCTCTTTGCAGACTGGACACTGGTTTAAGTCCATCATCTGGGTTCTCCATGGCCTCCCTGAACAAGAGGACACATGACTCACCAAAGTTACAGGAATTTTGAGAGATGCACCATAGCCCCTGGAACTTGTTTGACCTTGGAGGGCCAGGAACAAAAATTTGTCCCTTTAAGTCCCTCTGACCAGATTAATATAGGCCTAAGAGTCTGGCTGTTATACATCCAACAAGGTTAGTTACACCAACCTGGTACATTAATTACCATGTGCTATGTAGATAGAGCTTAGGTAACAACCTTAAATAAACCTTGACTAGACATCCTTAGACTACTTGACTAAGCTGCGACCTTAGAAATTTTAAGATTGTCTACACATTATCCTTGTCTCATCCTTGTTATATACACAGACCTTCATCACCTGCCCAGCTTTCTCATTTCTCTGTCAATTCTGGAAATATCCATCCATCATAATTTTCATGCACAAATCCTTCTTTAAAAATATCTCCATTCTCATATCCTTCCAACATCTTCCAATTTTCCATTTTCCCTTTTAAATAACCATGAGACACAATAACATTAGCAAACACGTTTTTCATCTGTTGTGAGACCTCTTTTCCTGGGGATTACTAAGCAGTGTTTTTCCCCTTTTTAGGTTGTAGTATCAAACTAATGTTTGATTGCATTATAGTTTTTCTGGGGAACCATTGAATTTACTGAGCTTACTCACAGAGATGACTGAGGAGTTGTTGAGGTATATGAGTGACCTGAGAGTATTTATATTGGAAAGCCTTAACCCAGCATGGATCAAGTCTTCCTAGCCTTTTTTAGATAATATACTTTAGTCTTCCCCAAGTCCAGGAGACCATGTGATTAGGGTCAAATTACATACAATTGGCTGAGAATAGCAGCTGGATACTTAGGTGAGGGTCCAATGACCCTGTTTACCCCTCCTCTTTTAATTAAAGTATATAATTGTCAAGTCAACAAGTTCAGTTGTGATTTTTTGTTAGTTGACACAGCTGAAGTCATGAAGATGATAGTATTTTGACTCAGAAGAAAGCAGTGTGTAGCATCATCTTATTAAAAGAACATGGAATCTAAATTATATACATAAGATAATGTAAGTTTTTAGGTAAATCTTTTACCTTATGTAGTTTAGTGAATGGTCTATGAAAAGCTTGCTTTAGGTGGAAAAAAACAATTGGTATATAGTTAAACATTATCGAATTGATGTTTACAACCTCCAGCATAATCAATTAAGAAAAATTGTGGTATAACCCTGTTTAGAGTTTTAACTGTTGGAGTGGGAGAGATGGGAAAGGTGTCCTGTCCATGAGGTGATGGAGGGGCAGGGGTTTTAGAGGCAGGGTCTGGAATCAAAGTAGAAGTTAGATACAGGAGGGATAAATGGGTTATTTGAGGTAGAAGCCAGAATAGGGGAGACTAGGGAATATTTGGCAAGGAAGTGTTTAAGGTTTTGGACATCCTTAAGTAGAGGAGAGTTAGGGGAAGGAGAGTGGGTGATGGACTTAGAGTGGTGCTGGAGAGGGCAAAGGTTGTGGTATGGAGAGGGAGTTCGAGTTGGAGAAAGGAGGAGAGCTGGGTTGGGCCCTGGAATGGGAGGCAGGGAAAGTATAGCAAGGGGAAAGAAAGGGGAGGACTTAGCTGTGCCTCAGGCTGGGGAGCAAGAGGAGGTTGGGGATGGGTCCTAATCTCCTAATTGGAGGCAGTTTATTGGCTATGATAGGATCAAAAGCTAAGGTGGAGGGGTGGGGTGGGGAGGCCCCTGGTGGGTTGGGATCCTGTGAATCTGTCTTAGCAAGAAGAACCTGATGGGAAGGAAGAACATGGGACCCAGAGAGAGGGATTAGCATGGAGATCAAAGGAAGCTTGGATGTATGGTAATTCAGACCGTTTGCCTTTACAATGGCAGAAATTTTCTAAATCTCTCAAAATATTGAAGTTTAAGGTTCCAGTGTCTGGTCAAACAGAGTTATTATCTAACTTGTACTGAGGCCAGGCTGTGGTGCACAGGAACTTCAGGTGTTTTGGCCTGATTGTATCCTAAAGTTTTAGTTGTTTTAAGGATTTAAGAAGACAAGCAAGAGGTGTGAGACTCTGAGACTTTGAGTGGGTGTTTCCCATAGTGACAGATTAAATACAGAGTGAAGAGGAGATAGAGAAAGAACCAAGCAAGTGGGTAAGAGGTAGAGACAGAACCGAGCAGATGGGAGACAAAGAAAATCCTCTCTTCATAGGGAGTGGAAGCAGGATCATGAGTCTGGGCAGGAAAGCACAGCAGATGAGGAAGAGAGAGAGATGGGGAGGGAGTAGGAGGAAAAGGGGTTTGTCATTGGTCATGCAAAATGAGAGCGAGGAGAACCAGGCATCAAAACAAAGCGTCCTTTTTTTGTTGCTCAAGTTTGAGTTATTATTTTTGAGTTATTTCCAAGTCCCAGAAGGTGGCGTCCCACAATTAGATCATCAGGGAGAGGAAAGGCAAGATCCTGTCCTGGATAGGAAGTAGTGCTTGTTCCTATCTCTGGAAATAGAGTCCTATGTCCAGAGAAAGGAAAGGAGTTTCCAACACACATGTGATTTCGAGGCAAGCGAGAGGAGCGGAAAACCCTCCAATGAGAGCGTGACAAAGTACAAGGAACGGGATGGGAGAAAAGCAGAAAAAATGCATTGAACCAGAAGGGAAGGAAGTTTGTGGAACAAGTTGATCCTGAGGTTTATTTAGTAGAGGCTGAGGGAAGATGAGCCCTAGAAGGGTGGTGGTTTAGTAGAGGTTTGGTAGAGCCCCAGAAGGGCGGTGGTGGGAGAGAGGGAGGGAAAGAGAGATAGGGAGAGAGGTACTTAAAAATTAACTTATATATTTTAGTACCAGGAACCATGTTGTAGATTAAAGAGAGAATATTGTGGCTGAAAAAAGTATTTTGGTGTTAATTTAGCATTTTTGGTTTGTATCAGATTTTACTTAAAAATTAGTATGATACCAAGTAAATTAATTTTAAGAAGCATAAATTTATGTTGACTGTATATACATATTTAGTTATATAGTCTTTGTTGAGAATGTTATTGATCATTTTTAAACTAAAACACCCTTGAAGTAGACAAACAAAATGAATACATCTTAGAACACTTTGAAAGTAAATTTTTAAGAAATGGGCCAGGCATGGTGGCACATGCCTTTAATCCCAGCACTTGGGAGGCATCATTTTGTATAGGTAATTAGTGGTCTAAAGAAAGAGTTAAGTTTCCATATAGATTTGAGGTAGCATCTTTTTCCTTTTTAAGAGCTAAATAACTGAAGGAAGCTAATAAAACCTTGTCAAACTAAGAACATAAATCAGAGGAGATAGGAAAGACAAAAGGAAACATTAACAGATTAAGTTAAGAATAAATAAAATGTAAATAGTACTGAAAATAATTCCATTAGCTAGTTTTATTATAGTCAGTAATACCCTCTGTTGAAATTAATTTACACCTTAGCGGTTCTCAACTGTACAGTGCCTTTACTCTTAGGCTGTTTTGTTGTTCTCCTCCTTGTCACAGGGTCAAGGGGCCAGCTGGAACCTGGAAAAGTCTTCAAGAACACATTTTGAGATAATAGGCCAATCCCATCTTCAGAATCAGCATCTCAGGGAGCTCAAACAGCACATGACAATTTACCAATAT
>NW_008330926.1:361903-362465 GCF_000622305.1 Nannospalax galili
GAAAAACAGGCTTAGCATCACAATGTAGAAAGGGGAGGAGTTAAGACCAGTAGAGATGGCATCTCAAGCCTCTCATTTAAGTAGACTATTACTTTTTACCTCTCATTCTTGTAACTATGTGTTGGTAGTAGCTTGTCTGTTGTAAGGTTTTAGCCCTGGAGTACAGCAAATTTTGATCTGCTTCACAGGTCTAGTCATCACAAAATGTCAGCTCCCTTTGCACCTTGAAGGCAAATGGGTAGAAAAACTTTAAGTTACCTTTAGAAACTAGCAAATACAGCATGTAAACAGTAGGAATTTAAAATAGTCATTTTTAGAAATTAGCAAATACCATATAAAAGATGTTAAAATCTAAATAATTCCTTTCAAATTCCAGATAAATTCCAGATAAAGATGTCATTCAAACAATGTCAAAACCTAAAATTAATTCCTTTTAAAATATCCATAATTATGACAAACAATGTAAAAACTTAAAACAATCATCTTTAAAAAACAGTAAATATACCATAGAAGAAGTTAAAACTCAAAGTAATCCCCTTTAGAAACAGGCCCTAAATTATGT